>NC_059125.1:5079905-5407614 GCF_020740685.1 Jaculus jaculus | reverse complement strand
TTTATTTATTTGAGAGTGACAGAGAAAGATGGAGGGAGAGAGAGAGAGAGAAAGAAAGAGAGAGAATGGACATGCCAGGGCCTCCAGCTACTGCAAACGAACTCGAGACTTGTACGCCCCCTTGTGCATCTGGCTTACATGGATCCTGGGGAATTGAGCCTTGAACTGGGGTCCTTAGACTTCACAGGCAAAATAACAGCTAAGCCATCTTTCCGACCCCAAATGACTTATAAAGCATAAAGACACAGTCATACTTGACAGTGCATGTCTAAATCACCTCAAACTTATCCCATTGGATCAAATTTAATATTTTGAAGCTAAAATAACTATACCCTGATTCTTGTTCTGCAAATATTTGTTACATGCAATGCATAGTACATTTCTAGAAGTGCTTCTTTGGTGTGACAGTATTTTACTGGCTTGCCTTTCTTGATTTATTCTCTTGTTCATTTATTTTATAAAACCAAACAAATTTTTATATACTCAAGTATTAGTGGCCTAAGGCCAGGTTGCCACCGCTAGAGTAAGGTAGAAAATAAGAAACGGATGCCATTTTGCCTGGTGACCTTGACAAATCAGTGGTTGGCTCCAATTCTCTGGATAATTCCTCTTTGTTGCATTTTGGTTTGGCAGAGGGAGGAGCCTGCATACTCAGTCCATAGCTGGGTTTTATCCAGTCAGGACACTCAGTCTCTGCTCCTCCGGAGGCTGCACGGTGAGGCCCAGGATTGAAAGACAGTGGCAAAGAGTCCCTGGGCCACAGCATGTCTGCTTCCCAGGCCACTTAGCAGACAGGGTCCATGGTTCTCAATGACATTTCATAGCCATTCGTTCTGATCCTCTGCTTAAGTCACCTAATGCAATCTGTAACATTTATACTTTTTTTTTTTCCCCTGTGCTACTGGGGATCAAACCCAGGGCCTTGCACACCCTAAATAAGCATGCTACCATCACGCCATATTCCACAGCTCGTGCTATGGATACTGGCCTCACAGAAATATTGTTGCTCCTTCAGGGCACCACGCCACCACCACCACCATGGTGGACAGGTGAACAGTGGGGAGAGCCGATTTAGGAATGTTGTGACTTTAGTTGCACAGTGGCTTGGCTCTGTGGGGGTCGTGGCTTCTCCCCTCTTTTTTTAAATTATTTATTTATTTATTTATTTGAGAGTGACAGACACAGGGAGAAAGACAGATAGAGGGAGAGAGAGAGAATGGGCGCGCCAGGGCTTCCAGCCTCTGCAAACAAACTCCAGACGCGTGCGCCCCCTTGTGCATCTGGCTAACGTGGGACCTGGGGAACCGAGCCTCGAACCGGGGTCCTTAGGCTTCACAGGCAAGCGCTTAACCGCTAAGCCATCTCTCCAGCCCGCTTCTCACCTCTTTTGAGGGCAGGGTAGTGTCAGAGAGACAATTTTTCCTTGAAGCAGCTCAGACACATTTGTCCAGATAGGAGTAGTTAGAAACCTTGGAGAAGCAGCACCAAGCCCTCAGCAGTGGGGGCGTGGGGGGGGGGTTCTGGCTTAGAAACTGCCTGGATGTGGCTGCTCTTGCAGTCCCTGGTGCTGCCATCTGGAATACCCGGACTGGATTAATTCAGCCCGGCTGAGGGGCAAACCAGAGCAGGCCCGCAGCCCAGAGCCTTTAGGAAGTGTGCATCCAGGGCCCTAGTCTGTTCACTTTGAAGTTAGTGACTAGTTTGAGAAGAAGCTGTCCATGTCGCTATGCTCTCCCAAGCAAACAACCACATTTAGTGATCTCATTGTTTATTTGCTTTATTTATTCATTTTGGGTTTTTGAGTTAGGATCAAACTGTAGCCCAGGCTGACTTGGAATTCACTATGTAGTATCAGACTGCCCTCAAGCTCCTAGTGATTCTCTTACCTCTGCCTCCGGAGTGCTGGGGTTAAATGCATGTACCATCATGCCCAGCACTTATTTTTATTTTACAAGAAGTCAAACTTATAGGGAAAGTGCAAGAGTAGTACAGAGAACTACTTTATACCTGTACCTAACGCACTGGTGGTTAATATTTTGTCCTTCCCCTCTCTTCACTCTTGTGTGTACATATATATTCATAGCACAATCTTGTATACACGCATATTTTTCTATTTGGGAGCAAGTACTTCATCATACTCTCTTTACATTTACATAACTACATACAGCTATCAATATCAAGAAATGTTTCTCTAGGAGTTCCTTGTGTGGTCAGTGCTTGGGTGAGTGTGGGTCTGGAGTGAGTAGACAGGACCCATTTCTTCCCACCCCCATAGCCTGGGTCTGACTTCATTGCTCGATGGGAACTGGATCTGAGGAGATAAACGACCCAACACGCTCCATCCCGACCCCAGCTGAAACCACAGAGGAACTGGGGAAATGAGCAAGAATGCTGCTTTCTTCTTTAAGCTGATATCAGCACAAGGGTGATGGAGAAAGATACTGAGGACACGCAACACCTGCCAAAGCAGACATCTAGATGCTCCTAAGTGCCCATCAATGAAGCAGACTTAAAATGCTCCTAGCATGGATTAGGGAGCTTTGCAGAAGAGGGGGCGGAAAGATTGTTAGAGCCACACGTTGGGACATTTTGCACAGACAGAGACATTGCCTCTCCCCCGTAACTGACTGCTGCCCCCATAATGCATGACCCACAATCCCTATGAGGTTGGCCTGCATCCCCAATGAGAGAGGCCTCTTCAGAAAAGGGGCAGGGAGGAGGGAAAGGATGGCACCAACATGAACTGTTTACATACAAGATGAGTCCATCTCTAATAATAAAAAATGAGAGAAAAAGAAATGCTTCTCTATTCCATAGGCCACATTCTAATTGTGTCCCAACAATTTTTACATGATTCACAGTCTAGCCCTGGCCCCCACATTGCCTTTAGTGTTTCCTTTCACCCAGATCAGCATACACATCTTTCTTTGACTTTTATAACTGACTTTTTTGTGTGAAGAATGCTTTTCAATCATATAGAAGTGCATTAATTTTGTCTTCTCTGATGTGCCTTCATGTTTACATTCATACATTCATACTTAGGCTTTTTTTTCTGCAATACTATTAAGTGACTTGTCCTTCTCTGCCATCCATATCAGGGGAAACAGATGCCTATTTGTCCCATATTGGTGGGATCAACTTTGATAACATAGTTGATGTGTCTGTATAGTCACCATTTGTAATAAACGTATCTATTCTGTTGGACTGTGCCCTGACATTATGTAAAATATCACATTCCTCATCAAACTTTCCACTCACCCATGACTCTTGTCTGAATAATGGTTTGCTATAATAGGTTAATCTTCATCTGTTCTATGTTTCATAGTGTGAAATAGTCTTTGCCAAGCTTGGTAGCTGTGTTCATGGGGAGGAAGGTGCTAGATATTTTTCTTTTGGGCCCTGACTGACATCTCTTGAACCAGTCCTGGTTTGTTGGATATATGTTTGATATAGATAACTCAGTTTTGAAATACTGTTTACCAGATGACTTTTTTTTTTTTTTTTTTTTTTGAGGTAGGGTTTCACTCTAGCTCAGGCTGACCTGGAATTCACTATGTAGTCTCAGGGTAACATTGAACTCATGGTGATCTTCCTATCTCTGCCTCCCAAGTGCTGGGATTAAAGGCGGGCGCCACCATGTCCAGCACCAGATGACTTTTGACTAACCTTTTAAATGCTTTATAACAAAGAAAGAATTTAGGTTGCATATATGTTATAATTTACTTTTGTAGCATCTTCCGGAAAATTACACCTGGATCTTTTACACAGTGTTGCTCAACAGAAACTTGCTGATAATAATAATGATAATGATAATGACAATAATAATACCTTCCTACCACCCAAGCCCTGCTTCAAGCTAGAAAGGAAGTTAGAGGCCCTGAAGGAATCCTGGGAAGGATGGTTAGACCAAAAAGGGAAACTAGCTATGGGAAGCAGCTGAATGAAAAACATGAATTTCCAGGAATGTTTCAAAATGCTTGTGTGGGAGCTCTTTTGGGACAGTTTGAAGTAGTAAATGTCATTGCTTGGAAATTTTTAAATATATTTTGATTTGGGTTTAAAAAAAAGACTTCACTGGGCTGGAGAAATGACTTAGCAGTCAAGGTACTTGCCTTCAAAGCCAAAGGACCTAGGTTTGATTCCCCAAATTCACAAGGTGGTGCGTGCATCTGGAGTGCGTTTGCAGTGGCTAGAGACCCTGGTGTGCCCATTCTCTCTCTTTCTGTCTTTCTCTTCCTCAAATAAATAAATAAATAAATAAATAAAAATAAATTTTTTTTTAAAAATCCTTCACTACTTTCTATCCCTTTCATTCTTGGTTATATAGGAAGGGATTTCTATGGGGATAACTCAGATTATTTTTTTCACTGGGGTGGGGCTATTGAGTTCCTTACAGCCCACAACATGAATCATAGAGTAATGTGGAGTGTTTGGGAAGTTCCTCACCTCCTATACGTTATTATAATACTGGTCAAGTTCTTATTCATTAAAGTAATTCTTTTTAGTTGTTGAGACAGTGTTTCACTCTAGCCCGGGCTGACCTAGAATTTGCTCTGTACCTCAGGCTGGATTTAAACTCACGGTAATCTTCCTACCTCTGCCTCCCAAGTGCTAAAATTAAAAACGTGAACTATCACGCACAGGTTAAGGTAATTGTGTGCATGTAGTGTACATACATGTCTGGATACATGTAGTACACGCATGAGTGTGCCTTTAGAGGCCAGACGTGGCCATTGGGTGTCTTTCTCTAGCACTCTCCACTTTATTTACTAAGACAGGGTCTCTCACTTGAACCCCATGCTCACTGATTTGACTAGTTTAGCTAGCCAGCCTCCACTAGGGGATACCCTGTCTCCACCTCCCAAATGCTGAGATTACACGTGAGTTGCCATGTCCACTGAGCATTTCCATGGCTGGAGATCCAAATTCTACCCTTTATGCTTGTGTGGCAAGCTCTTTAACCACTGAACCATCTCTCCAGCTATTTTGTAACTGTTCCTACGAAAACCATTTTTAGCAAAAGCTGTAAGTGGACACAAAAGAAAAAAAAGAAGTTCTTTTTCATAAAGCCTATGCGTGAACAAGTGTCAGTTACTCCTTTGATGAGTGATCTAGAGAAATGTGTCTATAAGTTCCCTGCATGTGTATGTAGACTTACAGAAGAGAATAAAGGGAAAAGGGAAAGTAAGTTTGTGGCTGAATACGTTTCAGGTACTGCAAATCATAACTCGCTCTTAGGGAATGACAAGGTAAGACAGCATAATTAATGCTTCGGATGTTATACCTTCGCTGGGATAACCCCAAAACTTCGAGGCTAAAAGCAACAAACATATGCTCAGTCTGTGGTTGATCTGGGTGGTTGTTTCAGTCTGGGCCAGACCAGACTAATCTTGGCTGGGCTTATTCACATGTCCACATTGTCACATGACAGAGGTCAGCTGGGAATTGTTAGATCTAGATGGGGCCCCATCTGGGGTGTTGCTTCTGGAGGTGTCCTCTTCTTTCCCAGCAAGCCGGCTTGGACTGGTTTATGTAGTGATCACAGGATTCCAAGCATGTGAGAAGTGTGCAAGGTCTTTTGATGCCTGGGGTAAGAACTCAAGCAAGCACTATTTCTGCTGCACTGTGGTGGCCAAAGCAAGTCACAGAAAGCAACCTAAATGCAAAGGACTTGGGAAAATATACTTTGGATGGGAGGGCCTGCCTGGTCTCATTGCAAAGAGATAGGGATGCTAAAAATGGCATGAATGAGATCACATTTATAATATAGCACAGAACCTAATATGTTTCTGGATATTATTGCTAACCCTATTTCTGGATTTGGAAAAATAAGTTGGGGAGTAGGAAAAAAAAGAGGCATAGAATATTTACAATTACAAAAGGTATAATAAGACTCCAGTTTGGCTTTAGGAGTTAATCTATGAAAAGTGCTTCAAGTTAGTATGCTGTATAAATATTGTTTGTATTGCTAATATCATGAATGAGTATGTCATTTGAGGCCCCAGCCTTACTTAGAAATGAAAGTTAGGGTGAGCTTGATAAGAACAAACAACCTTCACAAAATGGCTCCTAAAAGAAAGGCTTTGACAGAAGCTGCTCCCAGCAAAACCCATCTGGTGAGCAGATCAGGCATTTTCTTCTCAGGGACCAAAGTTGGGTAGATGTGTTCAAGTTTGCCTTCTCTGACCAGTTCACCCTGTTGGACTTGTTTCTGAAGTTAGATCAGAGCTTGGTGGGTTATTGCTAAAATGGAGTCTGTAATAAAGAGGGCTACCAAGGTGTGAAGATTTGTATTTTCTCATGACTTCTTTGTTTATTTACTTAGGCTTTACAAAGTGCATAGGAGTCTCAGAGGAGGTGTTGTGCTGCATCCTTTGTTGTATGATGAAAGCAACACTTAAATTTCCCGTGGCTGACTGAGCTCCTGAGCAAGAAAATCATGGAGGGACCTGCCAGCTTCCCTAGGTTTGCCCCTTCAAGGCACCTTTGAGGCTGTCAGTGACTGATGCCAAATACCCCAAAGAATTGTGCCAGCACTCCTGACTGGCAATTTCCTCAGCCCCTCTCTACACTTCTGTTTCTTCCTTCGCCTTTCTTTGTCCTATATACAACTTCTTTCTCTCCTTGTGGAAAACCCTTCTTGCAGTCAGAACCCAAAGGCTCCTGAGTTGTTTGTGTGTCTGTCCAGGAGGAAAAAAAAATTCTCTGAGGATTAAAAACAGACACAATAGAGGGAGTGCTCCCTTTCTGCTTTAATCACTTCAGACCCCTAAGTGTTGACAGGAAGTTTTGTTTGTCTGAAGTTTGAGGGAAAGGAGTATTCAGGATGGGCACTTTTCCCCCCTGCTTTGAATTTTTAAAGTAAGTTTGATAAGATATATCTGTGAAACCACGAAACACTCCCTTTTTCATAGGCTTCACTGCCCCTTTGGCCTGCTTATAAATAATGCCCTGCACACTTCCAGGGGATTCATGATCATGCTGAGTTCTTGGTATGGGTCACTCCACCCACTGGGGTTATCTACAAGCTGAGTTTGATCTTGCTAGTAGAAGCTTCCAGCAAGAAGTTTTCCTCCTCTCTGAGAGCCTCTGCTCTTGTGTTTCTACATTTCTTCCTTTCTTCCCTTTCCCCTCCCAAACTCAGCTTCCATTGATGCCTGGTGCCTTGCTCACATATTTCCTTTTGTTTTTCTGTGACTTTGTCTGGGGTTGGGGGTGGGAAGGCATGACTCCACCTCTAGGGAACATGTGGTTATATCTGGAGTTAGTTTTGGTTGATACTTTTGGGGGCTTCAGGCATCAAGTATACAGAAACCAGGAAAACTAATAAGCATTTTATAATGCCCAGAACAGTGCACTACAGAAAGACCTGATCTGGTCCTAAATGCTGCCAGCTAATGACACTCTGGAGAGCCCCTGGACTATTAGATTGTCTTCTGGTGGGATGCTCCCATTTGCCACATGGCTCCTCCCTTTGTCTTCCCTTGAGAGAACTGTTTTATGTCTAATGTTGTTTAAATCCCCCTTGCGTGTGCCCAGCTAGCTCAGTCGGTAGGGCCTGAGACTCTTAAATCCCCCTTGCCTTTAAGCAACTGAAGCCACAGAAGGAGAAAACTTTTCCTTCAGTATCTTACTCGCCCTCAAATACATGATGCCCAAGCACATGTGCAGAATTGGGTCATGTCCACCTGAGAAATGGTCACAGGCCTCCCCAGTCTGCTTTGCTTTTGGTAACAGCTATGTTAGACTTACTCATACAGGACTTCCCTGGAAGTCTTCTCTAAGGAACCAATTCTGTCTGGGAGTGTTGACTAACTTGTCCCTTCAAAAACTTTGATTATATTGCTTTCAGGTAGGATTGCTTAAAATAAAAGAAAAAATGAGTTAAAACACCCACACTTCAAGGCAGCTCCTATGTATATATCTTATCCTGGGAATGCTTCAGTTTTCAAATATTTATATAGGTGTGGTTTCCTTGGACTGCTCCAGGTCTGTCACTTGGGAAAGTTAGACACAGCCCTGGGCCACCATTCTTTATAAGTCCCCTGTTACAAAGACCAGACTGACAGCGGAATGATTGTAGGGAATAGTGACTGTTGTTCTGTGAGTACCTGAAATGTACCAGACCTGAAACCTTGAGATGGCTATGTGTCTTTCAAAGCCACCCCTCTCCTGTCACCAGCCCTATAGAGATATTGCTGGCAAGATGACCATTCTTAGGGTAACCCCTTTCAGGTCTTTCCTTGCACATAATCATACGACTCATCATGAGCCCTAGCCACTGGGTGCCTTCTGCCTACCAGACACTGAAGAGGTGTTGGTGAACATGGAAAACTGAGCACCTGCCCTTCTGGAACCTACTTGTCAGTAGGGGGACCAACCAATCCAAAGTAGAGTGATGAACATCCGGTTAAATTCCAGGCAACAATTCAGGACGCTTGAAAAACAAGTGCAGATGGGTGAGCTATAGAATGTCATGAGGAGTTGTAAAGGAGACCTCTCTAAGGAAGTGACATTTTTTTTCCAGAGAGCAAATGAGGCACAGAAGCCATTCCTGTGTGGGTAGCTAGGAAAGAGCGTTCCAGGGACTCAGAAAAGCAGGAACAAAGGCCCTGAGACAAAGCGTACTTGGGGGTTCCAGAAACAGCAAGGAGGATGGTGGAGGCTGAAAAGGAGTAGACCAAGGAGAACATAGAGAGGAGGTAAGGAACTGTGGGGACCAATCATATCATGACCCTTCAGAGGTCAGAGTTTGAAGCTTAGGTGTTCACTCTGAGTGTAAGAGGAGCTAGCAGTAGGCCATGAAACAAATAGACATGTATGCCATGTGTCCTTTCAAGGTGACTCTGCCATCTTGAGAGGAATTTAGGAGGTAAGGGCTGATGCACAAAGCCAGCTGGGTCATTGCTACAATGAGGGTGATGAGGTTGACTTGGATTTCTCCGCTGTCTTAACCTTCCAGTCTGTCTCTAATGTACTTTCTTAGCTGTGGCAACCTCCACGTAAAAGACTGGGGTGGGGGAGAGTAGAGTCTTCCTCTGCTGTTTAGCCAATGGTCTTGAGCTCTGTCCATCTGTAAAATGTCATCCTGGGTAGAGTGGGAAATCTTAAGAGCTACCCTTTATGCAGAGGAGCTGTAGTCTAGAGCTGGGAGAATAAGAGCCTCAGCTCTATCCAAGAGAAAGGCCAGGCTAACAAAGGGCACTGAAAGATCTCTTTTGTCTCTCTGCCTCTCCTCTTCTCTCGCTGCTTCTTTACCCATCCTTTCATGTGAACTTCGTGTGTGCGTGTGCAAGCACACGTGCACATGTATGAGTGTGCAAGTGTTTGGAGGTCAGAGGGTCTGTCAGTCCTTACCTTCCACCTTGCTTGAGAGAGGGCTGCTTGTCTTGTTTGGGCTCCAGAAACACCAGACTAGTTATTCCACACAGGCTTAGGGATTCTCCTGAGTCCCCCTCCCACTGCTGTAGGCACACTGTGATGAAAGCTGGCCATAGTGGCACATGCCAGGCCTTTAATCCCAATCCTTGGGAGGCAGAGGTAGGAGGATCACCGTGGCTTCAAGATCAGCCTGGGCTAGAGTGAGACCCTACATCAAACCACCCCCTTCAAAAAAAAAAGACTCGTATACTACCTGCCTGTAGGTTCTGGGGATCTGAATTCCAGTCGTTAGGCAGGCACAAGGAGTGCAGGTAACACTGAGCCACAACCCCAGCCCCTTTACATTGGACTTCACATTACTAGTTCTTCTTCTCATCACTTCCATAGAGACCACTTTGCTACCTACCCAACACATGGCTTCCCCTCACCCCTGATCCATCATTGGTTTTGAAACCACTATTTGACCATTGGGATTTACTCCTTCCCTTTTTTCTCCCCTCCTCCCCCTTTTCTTCTCCCCCCTCCCTTTCTTATTCCCTCCCTCCCTCTTACCTCTCCAAGCGCATCAGTAAGGTAGCCCAGCTTGCTTTGCTGATGTCCACCAGCTACTCTGGGCTACTTGTCAAGAAGGGCACTGTGGAAGCTGAAATGCTGCTCTAATTTGCACATTATCCCTTCCTGCTACTTGCCTAGTTATTTAATTAGAAGCCGCCGTATTTTCTAGGGAAAAAAAAAAAAAAAAAAACCATTTTGAACAGAAGGCCTGATTTAGCTGGGAATGGATGCCTTTATTATGTGTCAAAGACCTAAAAATTGCTAGTAAGATGTCAGGGTGTGCGCATGGATATGAAACAGAGGAAAACCCATGCACATGTTCTGAAGGGTGATCAGGCGAGGAATGTGAAGGACTTGGGGAACAAGGAGGTGGCAGATGCAGGGGTGATCTGGCTCCTGCTTGGCAGTGTGCACGCTTCAGTTGGCTCCAGTTTGGCTAACATTGCAATGCCTTTGCTGTCACTGAAGCTGGCAAAGAGAGCTGACACGTTGTTTTTGTAGGAGGAAAAAAAAAAAACAAAACAGCACTGCTCTCCCTCTACCCTCCCAGTGCAGACAACAGCATAAAACAGAAGCGAGACTGAGCTGCCCAGAGTCCAACTCAAAATCTTCAAATCATTTATTCAATTCTTGTCACTTTGAACACTTCGCCCCCCACATACATACATACATATGTATATACATATGTATGTATGTATGTATATATATATATATATATATATATATATATATATATATATATATATATACACACACACACACACACACACACACACACACACACACACATACACATGTATACAGCTCAGGAAAATCAGTTTACAGTAGCTCCTAAAAAGCATGAATGGTATTCAGGATTCAATTCCTCACTCGAGAGATATTTTAAGTCTCGTTCTTAGGGGCTTTCTCGTTTGGGATGACAGTGTGGAGTTAGTTCCTTGGCAGGGATGTCAGCTAAGAGCGTCTGCATCCTGTTCTCTTTTCCTGGCTGCTTGTTTTCTCTCTTCTGCCAGTGTTGATGTGTGCCTTTCACTTCGCTATGAGACTGTTTGCACGGACACATTGATTTCTGGCTTTGGGTTCTTCTGTGGCAGCCAAGGACGCTTCTTTCCCCTCTTCCCTCCCTTTCTGGGCCGCAGAGAGGAATGAACAAAAGATGCATCCCTCTGCAGTCACTGACGGCTCGAGCTCATAAAACTTCCCTCTGAATGGAGGTAATCATCCTAGAAGATCTCTGGGAGATCCGCAAGGTGGCTTTCAGCCAAGACATCCAGTGTCATCTGCAGTCAAGTCGCCTCTCCTTCTCCAGCCAGGTGGGGACAGTTCAGTTTTTATCTACTAACTAGCTTTCCAGCCCTGCCAAGCAAGATGCCAGTGCCAGGCTTTACCATGGAAGAATCCAGTTAAGGAGCACACGAGTTGTCAGGTTTCTGAAAAGATGATCATTGGCCTTTATGTTGAGCACTACTGACCTCATCTGTTGCCAGTGAGCAGATGGATAGTTGTTGTTTTTTTTTTTTTAACTTTTCAAAGTGAAGGGAGTGGAGGATTCATACCCTTGTTTCTCACAATGTAATCCCTGCACCAGCAGCATTGATCCCCTGCTACCCATCTGAACCATTTGTCATTAGCCATGACCCCAAGCTTTATTCATGTATTCACTGATGTTTCCAAAATCCTGGTCCAGAGCAGCAGTGGTTGTCAGACTTGACTTGAGAGTCCATCAAGATGACCTGTTTGAACAGTTGTTAAAACACAGATTGCTGTCTAGAGTCCATTCCCATAGTTTTCAGCTCCATGTGGCTTGGGGCTGGGTCCAAGAATCTGCATTGCTAACAGGTCTCTCTGAAGCTGGCGCTGTTGCTTATAACTGCTTGAAATATCTCTGGGCCTTCTAGTAGCTCTTATTTCTTCTGTCCACTTAAATAAAGCCTTCAAACCACACAAGTTCTTGTCACCTCCCTGCCCCCATCCTGTCAATTGTCTGTCCCTCATGGGTCTCTCTTTTCCTCACATCCACATCTAATGTATAACTTCATAGGAACCTCTCTCTCTCTCTCTCTCTCTCTCTCTCTCTCTCTCTCTCTCTCTCTCTCTCTCTCTCACTCTCTCTCCTCCTTCTCCCGTCCACTCTGATCACCACCTCTGTAGTCCAAGCTTCTATGTTCTTCCATAGGTGTCTTCAAAGTGCCTTCCTATGGCTTATCTTTTTCTTTCTCCAAGAGCAAGAAAAGTCGAAATTTTATGTCCTCTTGATATCACTAGAAGTCACGTTTGAATAATTTGTTACAGTCCTTGTATATTACTGCTGTTGCAATCAATGTTACTACCAAATTTATCATCCAACATTTACTGAGAGTAATTTCATATTGTCACTAGTCCGCATATGAATCTGTTATGTGTTTTTTTTATTTTTGTTATTAATTAGTTTTGTATTCAGCAAATACGGTCAGTTTGGTACCATTGGTAGGCTCATCCATAACCTACCCCCTCTCCATTGGCCCCTCCATGTTGAGGTATATGGGTCATGCATTGTGGAGTTAGCCCACAGTTATGGATAGGATAAATGTCTCTGCATATCTTGACTACTAGTATTTTACAGATTCTAAAATTGGAAATTCAGTAAAGTAAGGCGGTTTTTCTTAAGTGACAGTACTAAGCAGGACCTAGGTGCATATTACACCAAAGTCTATTTTTAAAATATTATTAAATATACATTTACCTTAAAATAATTCTGTATCTTGAAGTGATTGAATGTTGTGATTTCTCCATGCCTTTGCTTATCTCTTCTCTTCTTCCAGACTCTTTCCATCCTCCAATCTGAGCAACCTCCTACCTTCTCCCCTCACCCATTCCTGCTTCAGCCCACTCTGTGATGTTCCTGTAGGTCTTAGCCCACAATCCTGAGCATGGCCCTCCTGTACCAATCTCTATCTTCCTTCCTGCTACCCTCATATAGTCTGTGCCTCAACTTCTATGACCCTCTTCCAGGCCATTGTATGAGCTAACATATGTTCTGCAATAACTTTACCTGCTGAGTACCAGTTGTTTCTCCAGAGAAAATTGCTTTGACCCTCCTCAGTTGCGGAATCTCTATTGTTGATCTACTATATTCAAAGTGTGATGACTGGATCACCTCCCATCTCTCCTCCTACATGATGAATTTAGCAAGGGCATGGTTCATTTTTGTTGATCCCTTTGTCATCAGAAGCTGGGATCTAGAATTTTCCTAGTACATATTTGTTGATAAAGCCAGTGTGATCTCTTGACATTCTGTTAAGTGGTTCAGAAAGCAAAGGTCTCCTAAAATCTGATGTTAGAAACAGACTTCTTCCTTAAAGTTTTAGCAATTACCTTTTAAAGATTGCCTTAAATATATAAGAATTTGACTCCAAGAGTGCCTTGATAATTGGTAGCATGAATTGGCCCTGGAGGTCAGGAAGGCTTCTTTTCTCTGACTTTAATTAGGACAAAGCAGAAGGAAGCCATTTGTATGTAAATGAACCAGTCCAGGGATGCACATTTCTTCAGCTCTGATAACATGGCAGGCACCAAACTGGAGCCCTAGGAAATACAGATGAATGATGCAGATCCTGTCCTAGAGGGTAAGGAAGACAGGTGGTATGCCTTTAGAGAGTTCAGTAGCAGCACAGAAATCATGTGGACAATGGCACCAAAAGTGTGCTTTGAGTTTAGCATCAACGTCAGTGTTTCCACTGTGAATTCAAAGCCTTCCTTGTTTTCAAGGACAAGAGAAGACTCTGATCTTGGGACAGCACCCCAATTGTAGAGAATGTCTTCCAGGTGAGGGTGAGATCTTGGACCTTTTGTAAAAATGCCAACATTGTTGTAAAAGAGCTCATACCAGGGAAGGGCCTAGAGTTGGGAGGGTCTGCAGAAAACTAATTGCTAACCCAGTTCAAATCCCAACACTGCTACTTCCTCAAAGGCAGATGAGACAGCCATCTTAATTTCCCTGAGCCTCAGTTCCTTCATCCATGAAATCACCATAATATCATCCACCTATATTGCATAGGCAGGAAAAAGTAATGATGTATAGAGCATTCAGCACAGTGCATTTAGTGTAGAAATACTGAATCTCTTGTAAAGAGTAGTAATACTGCAGAGCCATGCCCTGCTCACACATAGGAGTAAAGGGCAGGAGTCAGACTCTTTCAAAAGTGGAGTCCATTCACAGTGGCTTTCCAAGGAACCATTTCAAGTGTGCGCCTCCATGTGTTTAGATAAGTTATGGCTCTACAAGTCATTTACATAATTTTTTCCAACTACTTCATTTTGTAAGAGAGCTTGTTGTTATTTTAGATTATGGATTTTAAAGTTCCCCTACAGCAATCAGGAAATCTTCACTTTCAAGTTCTAAGCACATTATATAAACTTCTGCTAGGAAGATGGACAGGTCTGGTGCTCACAAGCATCACCTTGGGTCTTAGAAGTGGATTCGTATCCTGGCATAGACCCTTGGGCAGGCCTCCTGACTTCTTTAGTCCCTGTTTTGTGGCATATACTGTGGAGTTAATAGTAATGCCCATGCTCAGGGCTGTTTCGAATATTTCATGACATCAATACAAAAATGTCTTTAGCACACCCCCAAAATTGTTGGTTTACTTTCTTCCTTTCTCTTTCCACTAGTACGCACTTTTTCTGAGCAAAAGTCTTGTCAGCACTTAAATGGGATTAATTATAAGACCAAATTAAGAGTCTGTGAGTGTAGTATTTTACCATTTTCTCCCTTTGGTGATGACTTTTTTTCACCTACTGGAGGACACAAGGGGCTTTTTCAGACTGTGTAGTCAGTCAGAAGGTCATATATTTGTGCTTGCACATACACACACATGCATATGTTTTCCCTCTTATTAAGATACTTTTCCCAGAGTGTACTTGTAATGCCTTAGCAGCTGATGGGTCTCTGGAAAGATTTAATAAATGTGGGGCCATGAGTTGATTTCCTGAGCAGAAAACTGTATATTTTAATGGCATAACATTACACAATGCCTCTTCAATGAGTAGGTCACAATGAGGCCAGCAGTGGTTCTTGAGATATTGGTTTCTGGGAGGTATCTGGCTTCTAAGGCTGTCTTGTTTCTTCCAGACCTATGTGTTACTCTGTACTGTGGCTTTAGCACAGCCATCACATTTAGAGACTTTGGTGGCCTTTGGTAGAGTTGTTTTGTTGTATCTCTCTTGTTTTGAAATGTAGGGACCAGATCTGGGACAGCAGCAATCATTCAAAGGAGAAGTAAAATGCATGCATATGGCTGCAGCAAAGAACTGGAAACTCCCCAGGACCAAAATCTGCTTTGGGGAATCCTAAAGGCTGTTGTATAAACTGTTCCGAACATAAAGGCAATTGTCTAGTGAATGATTTCCAACAAGTTCCACAGGTAGTTTGATTCATGAACTAAATAAGTGGCTGGACTTGTACTCCCTTTTGGTCTTTGTAGCTTAAGCAGATGAAAAGCAATTGGTGCCCACCCACATTGTCTTGGCACCCCAGTGAACACCTGGACAGTACCCCCACCCCATAGCCAAACTTGTCCACCCCAAGACTTTCTCTTAGTCTTCAAGTTAGCTCTACCTCACTCAACGAAGTACCCAAGTTGGAGCACCACTACCCTAGCCCCTTATCCCTCAAGCAGGATAACTCTGTGCTGTGTCCTATAATCTCCACCAGGATTCTCCAACAGGATTGAACCTCACTTTTCCTTGATGCAAATCTCACTTCTCCACATTCCCTACTCCATGTTTCTTGGAGTCATCTTCCAATCACTAATTGCATTGAATCTTTGTCTCTGAATCAGCTTTTTGGGGAATCCATACTAAGACAGCATTCCAGTATCCCCCAAACCCTAATAATGTAATTCACTGAAGAAAACTAAAGACTGGGTTACCAACTCTGACTCAGCCACTGTCTCTGACCTTGAGAAATTCAATTCAGTTCTCGAGATCTTTCTTCTTCTATAAAAATGAAACTCACAAGTTCCTTCAACTGGAATGTTATGAATGTTGTGGGTGGGACAGTGATTTGGTACATGGGATCTAAGAACATTCAGGTCATCTAGCATTTCTAGCTGTGCCTACTAAAACCAGTTAGGGAGGGGCTCTTCTCATAATGGTGACAATTAAAAATACCCCTCCACAATGCCAAATATTTTCAGGAAGCAATACCATCCTTAGTCATGAATCATTCGTGAAGAAACAGATCCTTTGTAAAGTTTATTCTAAGTTTGACATTATGAGATTAATTTATTAAGCAATGATGTTAGTTGTGGAGAAGTGCCTATGATGGTATATTTTAGTTTGATGGACACTGTTGAATGGTGACTCTTTTTTTTTTTTTTTTGAAAGATTTTATGTTCATTTATTTATTTATTAGAGACACAGAGACAGAGGGAGAGAGAGAGAATGGATACACCAGGGCCTCTAGCCACTGTAAATGAATTCCAGATGCATGTACCACCATGTACATCTGGCTTATGTGAGAACTGGAAAATCAAAACTGGGTCCTTAGGCTTCATAGGCATACACCTTAACTGCTGAGCCATCTCTCCAGCCCTTGAATAGTGACTCTTGATTCTATGATGTCAGAAATAGCCACTGATTTGACTCATTTCTGAAACAGTGAAGAACACAACATTTAACTCAATCCTTCTGCTTCCTTAAAGTCCTTGGCCAAGTTTTCCCTTCATTCTTTCAATAGGGCTTTCTGCATTTGTAGTTGATGATGAGCTTGAAAAGCTGACATTCAGATATGTACTTGCTCGGCAATAATGTCTGGTTATCTTGGTTATCTTTACCTTGTCAATATAGTGTAGGAAAGAAAAGTTCTGGAAGGCTTGTTCTATCATGGGCATAGCCAGATTTTGATTCATTTCTGAATCCCTTATGAACTTGAGGCCACCACCTTCTGTTTGGTTCCTGTAGAAAGGTGAGAAAACCCTGATAAATTGCAGCATTTAAAAAAAATAGAAGTATATTCATATGTGGAAAAGTTTGTCTTGTGTATGTCATGTGCCTAATCACTGTCTGACAAGTTAAGAACTGTATTGACTAATGAACAAGGTAACTGCACAAAACCATAGAAAATGTTTTTTTTTTTTTTTTAAAGATCTTTCTTTGTTTTCTAACAAAGCTATTCAAAGATCATGAGAGCATGTATCTTTGGTATATACTAAGCTTAATTTTTCCAAGAAGTTAAGTTCATGTGAATTCTTATGGTGAATGATAGAATGATCAAATCATAGAGATAACCTCAAATAAGAGCCATTAACTTCTTCAAATAGCAGCAGAGACTTACTGGATAGAAAGGAAAGCAGAGACTCTACTTGTGTCTGAGCAAGACAAAGGCCAATCCAAAACAAGAAGTGGGACACATTTCTCTCATCCTTCAAGTATGCATATGCCATGGACCTTAAAATGGAGTTTCTGATAGACATTTTGCCTGTTGAGCATTGGCACCCGCAAAGCTGGCTAAGTTAGGTCCATTGAAAGCACCACAGAAAGATAGAAGCTGTATCTTTCAATTTTGTTCCAGGCATAATGAACAACGATGCACTTATGATTAACCACAGGTTGAAATTGTGGCAACTCTATACCAAGACGACAGACTCTCTTTGCATGATGAGAAAGTGTATAGCTGGAGCTATACCATTCCAATAATATATGTTCTTTCTCTTTCCCAAGCAGAAATAATGACAAGAGTTCTATCTATTTCTCCCCTGATGATGGCATTAACTTGTCAAAGGATCAGACCCTTTCAAGGGTAATTTCCATAGAAAAGACACCGATGACCTTCGGAAAAGAAAGATTTCAGGTCTTCAAAAATGGAGGTGGCCTGATGGCTCAGCAGAGTGGCTAAGCCCACTAGGAAATGTGCCTGGTGTTGTGGTGACAGGGGAGTGTGTTGTATGGGGGTGGGTAGACAAAGGTCAGCAAAGCTAAAGGGTTTTAAAAAAGACGGTTAGGGGACTGTCCTGCCCAGCTTCCTGACTAGCCAGGCTGATGTCAGAGGTTTTATTCAGATTTGCGAGTCTTTGTCTAGGGGGATTGGAGTGATTCCTAAGAGACAATGCCTGACTAGAGGCTGGGTGCCCAGGCTGTCTGAATTGAATTCGGGCAGTTGCTGAGCAGATGGGGATCAGAGGGGACAACAAAAGGGAAGCTGTTCACAGCACATCCACAGGAAGGGAGAATTGCAGAGCCAGCTGCAGGCAGGAGGGCTTCCTGCAGTCTGGCTAGGGTGGACTCCAGCGCCCCCTCTTGTAGAAGACCAAACACCCCTGAGCCTTCTGGGACTTTGCCCATTTCACAGAGAGGAGAAAAAGGCAGAGGTAGACAAAGATCAAGATCACAAACTTCTCCTTGAGCTCCAATTTCAGGAGGTTTGTGCTATTTTCCTATTTGTAAGGTGGTAAGTTTCCCAGACTCATCTCATCTGCCACCCTCATTTTCAAGTGTGGAAATTGAGAACTTATAAGTGAAATGCCCTACCTGGACTCTGTCAGTTTCTTAGGATGCTTTCCCCAAAAAGCACACATGGGAGGGGGCACGGAGTATCCAATATTGTTTAGGAGATGGTTCCAGAAAGCAGTGGTCAAGGCGTGGAGAGGTGGACACAGGAAACTAACTTAGTGTGTTAATGAGTAAGTTCTCAGCATGGGCGCCTGTGGTTCAGTCTTGTTGGGAACCTCTAGGAAGCTAGATAGAGCACTCTGCGAATTCTTTCCTTGGAGGTGAGGAAGCTATGTGTTTATTCACATATGTTCCTTGCTGGTGGAGAGCTGTTTCTAAAGATGTGAAGTCCCTGGCATACCTGTGCCCTAGTATGCAAAGAAATCCTGCAGGCAGAGGCTCGTGGGTGCATACAGCAGAAAAGCAGGGCAATGTACAGAATGGGAAAGGACTTTGCCAATGGGCATTTCTTTCTCATTGTGCTCTTTGTCACTCCCTCTACTACTGGGGATGTTCATGGCTCAGAGATCAGGCAAGCCTTAACCTGAGTGCTCAAGAACATGCAGGAAGACCAAATCACTTTTTTTGGATGTAAGGTAAGGGTTCTCTTCTTCTTTGGAGCACATGAGATGTACAGATTGTATGTGCAGCGACTTTCCCTCTGTCCTGCTTACCACTGCCCTTGGGTCCTCTCTCTCTGTGTGTCTACACATGCATGCAGGTGCATTGGATGAGTGTCTGGAGGACACAGGATAATCTCCAGCATCATTTTCAGGAACACTGTCCACCTCCTTTGAGACAAGCTCTCTCATTGGTCTGGACTCCCTAATTCAGCTAGCCTGGCTGGTCAGCAAGTCCAAGGTTTCCACCTGTCTCCACCTCTCCAGACTGCGATTAACGTGCACCCTGCTGCCCCTGGCATTTGTATGTGGGTCCTGAGGCTCTAACTCAGGTCCTCGTGCTTATGTGGCAAGCATTTCTATTTTCCCAGCCCTTACCTATTCCTTCTCCTTCAGCCAAAAGTTACACTTTCCCATTGCATTTTAAGTAAAAGCCAGAGTCCAGAAACAGCCTCTAAGGCTTCTCTAATTGTGCATACACTGGTTCATATCTTGCACACTGCATCTCCTCTGCATTTCCTCCTTGTTTCCTGAGCATAACGTATGCTAGGTTGTGCTTCAAGACCTCTGTGCCTCTGTCCTTTCTAATACTTCTTCCAGGTATTCACTGGGCTTTAACTCTCCCCTCTTTACATTGCCGCTGTGTCTTGCCTTACTCATCAAGACTTTTCTTGACCACCCCACTTTAGACACCACAACCTCACTTCCTCTGTCCTAGTCCCTTGCTTGATCCTTCCTTATAGTCCTAAATGGTTGGAACACACCATGTTCTTGGCTTGTTTGGCTTTATACCACCAATCTGCTTGCATGCTTGACTTTTGTAGTTATAAGCTTCATGAAACTGCTGGCTCACTAGTACCTTGAATGTGTCTGGCATAGAGTGGATATTATGTGAAAATGTTGATTGAATGAATGGTACCATGGAGATCATTGACATTCAGGCACTGGCTCCTTTCTCTCACCCTTCTGTAGTTCCTAGCATAGAATCTGGAAAGGTAGAAAAACCTCTCTCCTGGAAAAGTTAAACATCCAAAGTGAGGTTTCTCCTCATTCCACAGACAGAACAGAGGCTTTGGTTGGAATTTTCTAGTGCCAGAGCCCTATTCCCTCCCAGTCCCAAACATTCCTAGCTCACCAATTTCCAGCTGTCCTCTGTGTGCATGGAAGATGACATTGTCAAAGGGGCGTAGCCACATGACTAGTTCCGACCATGTGGCATTCAGTATAAAAGAGCAGGTGTGAGTTTTCCATGTGCTCTTGTCTTCAGCCTCAGCCAATACTGAAGCTGTGGGTGGAAATGATGGAGCCTTTCTCAGCCTGGTCTCTGAGTAATCATGTACATCATGTTGAAGACATTGATAATGATAATGATGACTTTTAAGTCACAGGTGACCTTTATTATATTTATTGTTCTTTAATGAAATACAAGGTATGTGGTAAAGAATGGAGGTGCTTTGCCCAGAACCCCCCAAATTATTTTGCAATCTCTCCCTTGCTCAAATGTTGATGGACTTTCAGTAACCAGACCTTGAAGCTCATCTTCCAAGAGCTTTCTTTGGGCTATTGGGCCTGCTTTGTCAAAAGCTAGAAGATCCCCCAATTAGCTGATTTTACACACACACACACACACACACACACACACACACACACACACACACTCCTCAACCAAGGATAGTTCTGTGATTATGACTCACGCTGCAGAGTTCCAAGATACAGCCTTGCTCTCTCATTCTTCCTCCTCTCTCTCCTGGGAAAATCTCTTTCATAGATCTCTTCCATACACACCAAGGTTTGCAAAAGCTCTCTCCCAGAGCTTCAAATCCCAATTTAATTGGCATTGGGAAAGGGTGAGAAGAAACATTACAAAGCAAACCTGTAGGAGTGCCCAAAGCTTTGAAAGAGGGTATGGCAAAAAGGGCTTGATCTTCTTGGCTGGGCCAGACATCGCTTATGAGATGCTCGCTGTCCATTACGGACCTGGGTCTGGTTCAAGTCATATCTATCCCAACCCCTGCCAGCATTGCTGCACAGGCATCCAAGCCTTTAGAAGCAGCCTGCAGAGAACTTGCCAGGACTGTGTGTACTTTTGCAAGCCTGCACCTCGGTCACAAGGAGCAACTTCTACATTTCTACCTTTTGCCTGACCTACTGCAGCCAATCAACCCACTAGAACGGCTTGGCATCATCATCTGGCTCCTTCCTGGCACTGTTCAATGCCAGCAGGAACAGGGAGAGTTCCAAGCATGCCTCTGTGGTTGTGCCAACAAGTTCCACTGCCATGGTGGCCTGAGGATGTTTGAACTTGCCTGGAAGTTATTAGGACTAATGCTGAAGACACAGGAGGGGGTTGACCATTTCCTTACAGCGCCTGTTCTCCAAGCAGTTGTGGCTTGCTGGGTCGGCCGCAGAAGTATCTATTATTCATGTGTTTGAATCCAGAGAAGGTAGAGCTGCTATGAGGAAGAGGATGAAAAGACAGATGTATTGTCTGCATTAGTTAAAGCCTGCGTTGAAGGTTCAAGGTCAGGTCTCATCATCAGTTTCAGGCTGGACGACCTTGGGCAAGTTACACGACCATTCTAAACTTCAATTCCCTTACCGTGTAAAGAGATACGAGTAGTAACATTGTTCCTAGCATCTAGTATATATTCAACTATTGTTAGTTGTTATTATACATTTGCATTGATAATATATTCAAGTGTACTTTACCTTCTGGGGAGGTGATATATAGCAATGTGTCTCCAACTTTAATGTACATGAAAATTATCAGGGGCTGGGGAGATAGTCTAATGGTTAAGGTGCTTGCCTATGAATTCTAAGGATCCAGGTTCAGTTCCCCTCTACCCACATGAACTAGATTCACAAAGTGGTACATGCAGTGGCTGAAGGTCTTGACACATCTATTGCTCTTTCTCTCAAGTAAATGAATAAAATATTTTTAAAAATTATCAGGAACATTGTTCAAAACATAGGTTTCTTTTTAATTTTTTTTCATTTATTTATTTGAGAGAGACAGAAAGATATAAATAAAAGGTAAATGTGGTTGTGTCAGGGCCTCCTGCCTCTGCAAATACACCACAGACTTGTGCACACCTCTGTGCATATGGCTTTATTGTGGGTACTGGGGAAACAAAGCCATGCTATCAGGCTTTGCAAGGACGTGCCTTTAACCACCAGGCCATCTCCCCAGGCCCCAAATACAGATTTCTGAGTCTCTTCCTCAGAGGTTCTAATTATAACAATCACCTTGCTTGTCCATGGATGTCTATGGGTCCCACTTTAAGTAACAGTGCTATAAGCCATGGGACAGCATTATACTTATCTGCAACAGCTATTCTGAGATGTTTAAAGGATAGAGACAATAAATTTCATTGTATTTCATACCCCAAATTCCACATAGAATTGTGTGACTTTTGCCTGTCTGCAATTCCTATTTTACTTATTCATTTATTTATTTATTACTTTTTTTAGGCAAGCCCAACAGACTGGCCTTTTTGTTAATGTGCATGTGTGCACACGCAAGAGAGAGAATTGGCACACCAGGGCTTCAGCCTCTGCAGTTGAATTCCATACATGTGTACCCACTTGTGCAAATGTGCAACCTTGTGCGTTCATATCCCTGTGCAGCTGGCTACTGGAGAGTAGAATATGAGTCCTTAGGCTTTGCAGGCAAGCACCTTAACCACTAAGCCATCTCTCCAGCCCTATTTTATTTATTTCAATACTAATGTGTACCATTATCCTGAACATTGATAAGACAGGAAGGCAGAAGCTAATACCTGGAAACATTAACACAACTAAGACATGCTCAGGGCTTGAGGGCTGCTCACTGCTGAACCTGAACACTACTTAGAAATCAGAGCATATTGCAGATATGGAGAAGCGTGGGTTCCCCTTCCCCAGGAGGCAGCTAGAGGTGATGGAGAAGAACTGTGTTCATTGTCTGCTTCTCTTCTACAGAACACAGCTTGTGCAGAGAGGAGAATAAAGGTGCTTCTGAAAGGCTCCCTAGGCAGCTCTTGAGTTTTCTCACAGTCAGGAGATATGAAATCAGATACCATTATGCTCAAAATAAAGGGCTACATTGCTCTCTGTGTCCCACTAATTTTCCCTTCCACCTTCATGTCAGTGCCTTTCCTCAAAATTTCGGATGATATTCCCTTCTCTATACACCCTCCTTTTTTAAAAAAACTTTTTTGACTCAAGAAATGCCCAGATTCTGGGAGTTCTTGGGCTTGGGTCTCTTTGAGGTCAAAATATAATAGACATTGAGAAGCCAAACATGTAGGAAGGTATAGTTTGTTTAAAAAACAGTTGAATCTACATTTTTCTAATTACCTGTGATTAAAAAGTGCCACTTTCATAATCAGATATTATTTTTCAATCAAGATTAATATTTCTGCACATACCCTCTAAAATGTCTGAAAGTCCATAAAAGCTTTGTCTCAGCCAAGCAGACACCCTTATTTTCTAAGGATTTTCATGTATAACATAATTTAATTCTTGCCATAAATTGAATTGTTCCCATTTTATATATGAAGAAATTATATATATATGCACACACACTTATATATGTGTGTATATATGTGAAGCCACTTGTTCAAGGTTGTAGGGCTGGAAAAGGACAAACGTGGGATTCAAATATGACACTTTAAGCCCATTTTTCTACCATGTTCACAAGCATGTTAAAAAAAAACAAAAAAAGGTAAGCCAGGCAAAATTTCTAAAAGAAATGAACTAAAATTTTGACCATAATTTGTCTGGGTAGTGTTATGATAGAAATATGCACTTCTTTTCTTTTGTTGTGATGTTCTAATTGTTTTCCCAATAATGGTAAGTTATATAATGCAAAATTTTGTTTATTGAAAGAAATCACTTAGCTCAGGCTCTTTCCTCCAAGTTCAATGTCTAAAGTCATTCCAGGCAGATGATCTTTTATTTGTTGTTTTGTGAAGTTTTCCATGGGCACAAACTCTTCAGAACTAGACAATTTGGTTAATCATTTTATAGATTTGCCTGCAAAAGGCCCAACGAGTTGCTGGTCCAATTATTTGGATGGAAGGACTCCTTGTAATCATGTGCTTTCCTCACTGGACAGGAACCTTCTGTCAGGATCAGGAGGCTATGCCCTTTGAACTGCTCCTCATGGTGAAATGAGTTGAAGCTGATCATCCAAATTCCTGCTCAGGCCCCTTCATGCTCCAGAGACTGCCTTGGAGAATGTGATCATCTGAGCTAGAGATCGTACTTACGCCTTTGAGCTCTTTATTGATCGGGGTGTGGCCAATTACTAAAGCCAGCAAATCTCAGCAGCTTTGTACCATAGACATTTGTCGTTCCCTTAGCTAACAGTTTTGTTTCGATATTTTATATTTCCCCATTTGACAGAAACCTTCTTTCGAGTCATTCAGCAGAAACCAAGTCTTTCCACCTCGGGGTTCTATCCCATTTGATCTTCTAAGTCTAGCTATCCCACAGAGGAGAGTCACTCATGGAAGATGTCTGTGGGCCAAGCTTGGAAGTACCACACATCACAGGCACACATCATAAGGACCCATTTCATTGGCTGCAATTCAGTTCCAGGTCAACTGTAGCTACAGGGGAGAACAGGGAATGTAGTTCAACTGTTTATTGGGAAGGAGAAGGATGATCCTTCCTGGGGAAAATGGAACTATCTCTGCCACATTCACATTTATTCATTCAGTAAATATTCTGGAGTATCCTCTATGTGTTAGGCCTATACCTTTGTATTTGGTTTACTATAGTCACGAGGCATTTTATGTCCTCTCCGGGTCAGAACAAGATTTGGAAGGATCTTATCCAAGACTAACTAGAAATTACGGCACTTGACTTCAACCTTTTGGGGAGAGTACACAAGGCACTGTTGCCCATACGAACACCCCAGAATTCATGCAGGAGAAGAGCAATATGCCAACTATTTTCAGAGAGTTTGAGAGAAGGCATTGGCTAAGCAGGTGTTAGAAAGACTAAAAAGGTAGAAAATGAAGGAAGATGGTAATTGCAGACAGCAGTGGCCACCATTAAGACAGAGGGAGCAAAGGGAAGAGGTTGGAGTTTAGAAAAGTTAGAGGCTTGGATGTGATACCCCCACAGTGCTGAGATTGGGACCCCTGAGGGAAGAACTGCCTGGTTAGTACTCCTGTCTCAGTGGGAGACTATGAGATTGGTTCTTGAATTGACTAAAAACCAGAAAGGCCAAGACCAATCGACATTACCTGGATAGGGCTGTTATAACAAGAGGATTCTTAGAGGACCAGGAGGAAGAGTGAATACAAGCTGGCTCTTCCTTCATCCTGCTAGTGTCCCTCTCATTTTCTCTGTTAGCAGAATGGACCAAGGTGAGCTGCCAAAGAGAAATGAGGTGTGTCTAGAGTATAGGCTCCATCAGCATCAAGCACAGAAAGAGTAGAAGAGACATGACTTACTAACTAGGTTAGTAACTAACAGGTTTCTGTTGCAAGCCCATTACAGTGAAATCCCAGAGCAAGGAGTTGCACAGAGACCTTGGAGTACAATCTTTTCATTGAATACAATCTGTTCACTGAGCATATGATGGCAGGCATGTGCTTGGCATTGGGAGTAGAGCCAGGAAGAAGGCGGTTCTCACCTACAAGAAGCTACTCTTGCTTATACCCTATATGTGCATACACAGTGCACATGAGCATGCATTAGAGAAGGAACAAAGAAGCACTGAGGAACACCTGGCTTTAAGGGCTGAGAAACCTGGGTTTTCTACTTGGCTGCTTCCTGTGTGGGAATGAGCTTAGCTCTCCTTGTTGGAGAAAATAAGAGTAAGAGAAAGTGACAGTTAGCACATCCTTGGCTTGGCATAATGATCTTGGTTTGTTCTGCTGCCTCGATCTGTTTTACTAGCAAGCAGCCTTCTTGACTGGGGGCAAATCAAGTAGAGGCTGACCTTGACTGAACGAACAGGATGAGAAAAGTATAAAATAAATGAGGACAGTTAATGCCTGTTGGCCTCTTGGAAGCCCCCGACTTTCTCCATGTGGCTTAGGGAGAAGACTGCTTCTTATATTTGTACCCATTAGACATTTCCCACAGAAAGCTTAGGGCTAAACTTTATTTTTTTTCTTAACATTGAGAAGGTGGTGATTTTCTATAATTCTGTATGAGTGGAGAATGAGTGGTGAGAAAGGGCCTTGCAGGCATGAACTATAGATATTTATATATTCTTTTAGTATGGCACAATTTCCATATGCATGTCCTCATTGACATTGATTGAGTGCCTCCCATCTGCCATTCCCAAACAAGATACTCCCCATGGATTTGAATCAATTAGTAGTGTGCACTACCACCTCTGATGCAGGATGTCATGTGTGACATGTCACGACATCCTCATTTTCACATAATGAGTAGAATTGCAGAGGAGTCCTGCCATTAGTTATAGTAACAGAGAGAAGCTGCATAGCTTCTGTGAGCCTCTGTTTTCTCCTCTGTAAAATGGGGAGTCAGAGTCATTTAGCTCAACAATCCAGCCAATATTTGCGGAGGACTCATTTTGTCTCAACTCTGTGTGCTTCTAGAATGACATGGTGGTGGTCCATTTAAATTAATGTTTCCGAGACAGTCTTGACTTTATATGCAGATATTTCACTTGTATTATAGTCCAATAAGCCCTTGGTAAGGCTAAAATATCATAAATGTAAAATATATTTGGTGCACCTAACCTACCAACCATCCTAGCTTCCCAAGCACATTGCATAGCACAGTTATTAGCTGTTTCCCCTTGTGATCATATGGTCGGCTGAGAGTTGCCCAGTATCATGAGAGAGTATTGTACCACATAATATTAGCCTGGGAAAAGATCCAAATTCACAATTCAAAGTGCAGTTTCTACTGAATGCATGCTGCTTTCCCACCGTCGTAAAGTTGAAAACTCAAGACAAACCATTGTTAAGTTGAAGAGTGTCTGTAGTTTGATTTGTCCCGATAAAGGCAACTTGGAAATATATAACCAAGTATGATTGAATGTCTTTTACTTTCTTTAGGCTTTTTATCTGAGGCAGGAAAATAAGGTCAATTGTTAAAGGTGGTGACTGTGGGATTGTAATAAAGGTGTTTCTGTTATCTTTTGTTGTAATTTAGTGGTTTATAGCCACGCACACTTATTCTGTATCATAATCCTGTTGGTCAGTTAAACAGACTGTCTGGTCTGATTCAACTCAGCCAGGGTGAGAGGTTTAAAGTAGCTTCATTCATTCCTGTGACTGGGGCCTCAGCTTGGCCAGCTGGGTTATCTGGGTCCTCTCTTTGTGCGTCCTTTCATCCTCCAGGGGGATAGCTGAGGCTTGTTCACATGGACGAGGGTGGGTTCCAGCAGCATGAAAGATCAAGCCGGGGAGCACTGGTGCTTCCTCATGTCTCTGCTTGAGCAAGACTTGCCTTTATCCCATGTACCTCTCAGGACGCAAAAGGGAGGTGATCTCATTTCTGGCCAGCATCAAGGACTCAAGACAACTCCATTAACAAAAGACAGGTTAAGAAAAAGAAAAGATTTACTTAATCAAAGTTTATATGCACAGGAGCGTTCAGAATGAAGAGGCAATGGGTGGGGATTTTCCATTTGTATATTTAGGTTCAATGAGGCATAGACAGCCTTGTAGAAATCTGGCTGGCACAAAGAGTATAAGTAGATAATAATAGACTGAGTTGGGGAAACCCAGCAAGGCCTGTCTGTTCAGATTCTTCCTGGCTTTCTGGACAATTTTCTTTCCTCCTGGACATTGGGTGGGACTCCTTCTGAAATGAGGGTCTTAAGATATACTATCGGATAAGGAAAGACAGATTATTTCCTTATAACTAACTCCAATTAGGTTGTATGGCTTGCTTGGGCTGGAAGGGGTGCTAGTTTCCATGACCTGCCTTAGGGAAGAGGCGTTCTAGTTTCTATTGCTTGTGTTAGACAAGAAAGGGAACAGGAGACAGGAGGGAAGAAGGTCAGAGAGACACTTTGCTTCTAAAGCCTTAACTTTGACTATCATTTTTGGAGCTCCAGCAGACCAAAGCAAGTTTTGAGGCCAGGCCAGAATCAGCGTGGGTAGGGATGATCCAAAGGCCATTTTGCTTATGGTTTTCACAGGAGGTAAGATAGCAGAGACATTTCAGAGGCTTGTTTTCCTGTGGGACAGCTTGAGGGAAGCCAGCTAGGAAGATGTGTAGGAGGCAGATCCCAGTGAGAGGACTAGCAAGGCCATCAAGAACCAGAAAGCATGAAGGAGGGCCAAATCTGATGAATGGTATTTTGTTCCCATGTGGGTTGGGTTGCTGAGGGAGTCTTGCCTCCTGTGCCATGTAACAGACCGCTTGAAGTCGCTCAATCCATTTTTTTTATTGTTCTGAACTCCATCTATTGTCCAGGTTTGAGAGCCAGGCTGGAGAGACAGTGATGTAGCACAAAGCAGAAAAGAAATAGTTATTGACATGGAGATGACTGGAGGAAAGGCTGAGCTTATGGAAGGAAAGATTTATGACTGGGGTAGATAGACATGAGAGACATCCATGAATGTACATGCAAATGCAAAGATGTACACATAGGTCACGTCTCCACATGCTCATTCCCCACACACTCACAAGCTCATACATGTACATACTTCCATACCATACATATACGTGATCTTCCAAAGAATGTCAGAGGACTCCCAGAGGCCCTGAATTGCAGAGTTAAAACGAGGCTTACTGGGAGGAAAAGGAAGAAGGCTGACAACAGGCCCTTGGGAGAAATGCTTCCCTTCCCCCTATTTAAAGTGACCATTGAATCAAGATGCCAACACGCTCTGTTCTACATAATGATTCTTGAAGTACAATTTCACACATCATACTTGTCCCATTTAAAGGGGAAAAAAACTGGGTTGACACATGTCTATTGAAATTAATTTTCCCATCTCAATGGCTGCATTCGGGGGAAACACGTTTTCCTGCTCAAAACAGAAAGTTGAGAGGCTGGAAGAAAAGGGGAGGAGATATATTTTTGAAAGTTTCAAGATGAATAGGCCCCTCATTAAAAATAAATAAAAAGAAAAGGAGAGAGGTGGTACATTAGCATCAGAAAAGCACACCACTTCAGCAGTGCCTGGGGCTGGTTCCTTCAGTGGCTGTGAAGAGCAGGCTCTTTTGGAAAATGTGCAGGCCTACATCACCATCCTTGCCTTGCTGTCCGAGGAGCCCATATTTTTCCTTTAAGTCCTCCTTTGGTCCTGGCCACTCATTATGGCCAGGTCTCCGTCTCCCTCCCAGGGGCGAAGTTGTCCTCAGCAGAATGGGAAAGACAGGCCGGGCCACCCCTCCCCACTGGCTCAGGGCTATCCTCTTTGTTTATGTTTGGACATTTTCAGCTGACTGGGAACGTTAGCTTCCCCCCCAGCACTGAGTGGCATAACGGGCGCTTTTCACAGCGGGGAGTGCGACAACGCCAGGCAGAAAAGCTCTTCGAGTTGGGCCAGGGCAGGACTGGCAGGGTGGCAGCTGCAGCCCCTTTCCCGCACCCTGCGGGGCAGGACACCCTTTGCCCACCAGAAGGAAGCTTCTGTAGTTTTCTCAGAGGCGAAATGACAGCTGATAGAAACACCAAGAAAACAGCTGTGGCGGAGGAGCTGGGAGATAGCAGCGATGAGGAAAGAAAGATTTTATAAGGTTCCCACCCCTGCAAAGGAACAAGAATATTTGAATCCTGCCACATGTTTGGTCTAGAGGAAAGGACTGAACAGGCTTCTTTGGGTCAGGAAAAGGGAGGTGTCTTTCCCAGAAACACCAAGGAACTGGAAGAAAGATCAAATTCATTATTACTAATAAGAAACTTAAGTTCAAATACAGGGCATTTGGACTGGGGGCTAGCTACGATATTTTTCTTTCTTCCTTCCTTCCTTTCTTTTTTTTGTTTGAGGTAGGGTCTCACTGTAGCCCAGGCTGACCTGAAATTCACTATGTAGTCTCAGGGTGGCCTCGAACTCACCGCGATCCTCCTACCTATGCCTCACAGGTGCTGGGATGAAAGGCATGAGCCACCACACCCGGCTCTTTCTTTTTTTTTTGACATAAGGTCTCATGTATTCCAGGCTGCCCTTGAACAACACCCTGTACCTCTACCTCCAAAGGCCGAGATTATAAGCATGCACCACTGTGATCAGATGATTTTTTTAAAAATATATATATTTTTTATTGGCAAATTCTATACTTACAGACAACAAACCATGGTCTTCCCCTCCCTTCCCTCCCCTCCCCCACTTTTCCCTTCATAACTCTTCTCTCTGTCATATCCCATTCCTCTTTCCATCAGTCTCTCTTTTAATTTGATGTCATCATCTTTTTCTCCTATTATGAGGGTCTTGTGTAGGTATTGCTAGGCACTTCAAGGTCTTGGATATCGAGGCCAAATTCTGTCTGGACAGTTGTAAGGAGTGGTACCCTTCCTTTGGCTCTTACATTCTTTCCACCACCTCTTCTGCAATGGACCCTGAGCCTTGGAGGGTGTGAGATGTTTCAGTGCTGGACACTCCTCTGTCCCTTCTCAGTACTATGTTGCCTTTTGGGTCATCCCAGTGGTCATTGCCATCTGAAAAAAAAAGAAGCTTCTCTAACCAGAACTGAGAGTAACATTAATATATGACTATGAACTTTAAGTGTAGTGCTTTCAGAGCAATTTATTGAGAGTAATATATGCATTTATTCAGACAAAATCAAGCTTTATACCCCTAAGGCTCATGGCCTCCCCTGCCATAGGCTTTTGATTAGGTTTTAGGTACCAGGCATATGAATTTTTAAGAGTGAAAATGTAAAAATAAGCAAGCAAATAAGACAGGTAAATGGACTGGAGAGTTTAGTCAGTGTGTAAAGTGCTTGTAGCATATAATCCTGAGGACCTGAGTTCAGTACACACCTGAAAAGACCTGGCATGGCAGTGCATTGGGAGACAGAGATAGGAGGACCCTGGGGCTTACTAGCCAGATAGTATAGCAGAATTGGTGAACTTCAAGTTCAGTGAGAGACTGTCTCAAAAAACAAAGTGCAGAGCAATTGAGGAAGACATCTAATGTCAAACCTCTGACCTCCATGTGCATTCTCCTACATATGTATACACAAACATGTACAAACTTATACCACAAGCACACACAAAATAATAGCAATAGTTTTAAAACAGGTAAGGCATTGGTTTCCATATCCATTTTCTCTATTTTGTAAACCACTGTGCATGCATGTGTGTGCCCGCGTGCGCACACACACACACACACACACACATACACACACGATGTGCACACACCCAGTTGGCTGATATTGCATGGCAGAAAGGAATTCCCATTGCTGGACAGTTTGAGCTTGTTCCTGACCACACACTCCCCCCTTCCTTTTTAAACATCTTAACCCTTCCATGGACTTGACATTGCCTCTCAGAAACACATACTAGAGAGACAAGTGTGCTGTTGTTTGGGTGCTGGTCAGAATTACAGGGAGTTAAAGATCAGGCTGGTAGATGTCTGACTTGCCTCTGATGGCAGGCTTGGGCCTAAGGCATACAAGTGCAGCCTGGAGGCATGGAGGTTATTGGCTGGGTGCCCATGGGGCTCTTTTCTGCTCTACCTTGAGCTATCTGGATCTCATGCTGCCATCATGTGTCTACTGGATTACTGTAAGTCTCATTATGTTCTCCCTCCTTCTAGTTTCACCCACTTCTAGTCCATTCTGCATACAGCTGTTAGAAAAGTACTTGAAAAAGAGGCCAAGTCATGTCCCTCTTCTGCTCAAAGCCACCCCTCTCTTACACAGGGTAAAAGGCAACGCCCTGGCTTTGAAATAGCCCACAGACCCCTGTGGGCCCTGGCCCCAGAACCGCTTCTCCTTCTCACCTTCACTCTGTTTCACTCTCAGCGACTGCCCAGCCAGCTGCTCCTAAAACACACCAAGCACACCAGCTGTCTCAGTGTTTGCTCCACCTATTTTTTCTTGCTTTATCTTTTCTTTCTTTCTTTTTTAAGGTAGGGTCTCACTCTAGCCCAGAATGACCTGAAATTCACTATGTAGTTCCAGGCTGGCCTTGAATTCACAGCACACCTCCTATCTCTGCCTCCGGAGTGCTGGGATTAAGGGCGTGCACCACAACACCCGATGCTCCACCTTTTCTTGCCTGGAATACTCTCACCAGAAATACACAGGCGTGGCTGTCTCCCTCATCTCCTTCAAAATCCCCCTTTCTTGAGCATCTTATTTAAAACAAATAGTCTCTAAGCTTTTTGAATTCTCCATTTAACCTTCTCCATAGCGTTTATCACCATCTACCTATCTATGAATTCTGTCACAAAATTTTATTAACTCCCTCCACCATGAGAACATAGGTTCTATGAAATCAAAGACGTTCCTTGATCTTCTTCCACACCAAACATGAGGGTCTAAAACAACTTGAACAGTGAGTGATTAATACACAGTAGGAGATTAATAAATATTGCCACTCAAATCCTGGTGCTTTGACTTATCTGTAGATGCCACAATTCTTTTCAGCCTTGATGATCAGAGGGAGTGGATGGATGTCTTTGAAGACTGCCCCTGCCCCATGTTGGCTTTTACACACAGCACAGCCTGCTCTTCCTCCATGGAAATATCACTTGGGACAAACAGAAGAGTCGATTTCCATGGTACCTATTATACCTTTTTGGTCTAGTCATATCTGAATGTTTTCTTTTACTGTGGTGAAGTGCAGGGGGCTCTATGGATGAAACCACCAATCTCACAATGGTTGCGCATAGTAGATATGCAGGCACAAGTTCCCAAATGGAGTAAGGCAGCCTCTATGGAAAACCTTTTCCTTTCTATGCTCCTACCTCACCTTGCCTGTCCCCTCCACCCTCTGTCTTCCTGCCATCTCTCTACAGATGTTCCCGACAGCTGTGGGTAAGGGCACTTTCATACTTACTACAGTCCCTTACTGCAGGGTGCTCCAAACAGCTGCCAGCTCTAATCACAGGATGCTTTTTGTTATAATACTTAGCTACTATTTATAGATTATCTACTATGTGCCAGGTGTTTTACACGAATCTTTAATCTTTACAAGAATCCCATCAGTGAAACATTGTTTTTTTTTTTTCTCTGTAAAGAGAGGAAACTGAGGTTCAGAGTGGTCATATAACTGGGCCAGGACCAAAGTTAGTCATAGAACGGGGTATGACCAAGTTCTGTCTCCAAGGATCATGTACTACATGGCCTCCATGAACACCTTGCCTGGAAATGCAGGTTGTTTTTTTTTTTTCTCTCTCTCTCTCCTTGAATGTATGCGTGTGTGTGTGTGTGTGTGTGTGTGTGTGTGTGTGTGTGTGTGGAGAGAGAGAGGGAGAAAGAGAAAGAGAGAGAGAGAGAGAAAGAGAGAGAGAGAGAGAATAGGTATGCCAGAGCCTCTAACCACTGCAAACAAGCTCCAGATGCATGTACCACTTTGTGCATCTGGCTTTACATGAGTACTGGGGAATTGAACCTGGACCCTTAGGTTTTGCAGGCAAGCACCCTAACCACTAAGAAATCTCTCAAGCCTGGAAATGCAGGTGTTGCACCTCACATGAGTAGAACATACAGTCTGCATAGCTGCCCATAGCCATATTGACCATCATCTTGGAATAGCATTTGCCTTAGGGAAACCAATTATGTCAGTTAGGAAGGGGATTCCATTGCAGGGAATAGCAAGTCTGAAGTCAATACTGAAAGGGTGCTTCACATTTTTTTCATAGAGTGAAAGTTCTGAAAGTAGGTGGTTGCGGGGATTGGTTCAACAGTTCATTGATGTTGAGTTCAGTGTGTCAGAAATTTTCCTTGACCTTTTCTTACACTTGCAAGGAGACTGCTATAGCTCAAATCACCATGTCTGTGTTCAAGGGGGAAAGAAGGTGGATCCATTCCCGCTTTTGTCAATAAAACAAAAATTTCCCAGAACTCCATCTGAGCCTTTAAAAAAGATATTTCATTTAAGGCTTTAATTTTAAAGTGGAAGCTGACGAGGAGAGGGGCTGAGGAGGAGCTCTGGGTCAGCAGTGCCTGCAATATCATGATTGGTGACTATGTGTCCAGGAGAATTAATAGACTCTGTGGCCAGCGATATGATATTTGAACAAGCTCTGAGCGTGGGGTCACCAGATCAGCATGTGATGAGGTCCACCCTGCTGGTAGGATGCATGGAAAGCGATGGAGGACATAGTTCTGAGCCTCCATGGGCTTTTTGTCCAGGTGCTTCTGAAGAGTCATCCCTGGCCTCATTAATACATGAACAGCCACCACGAATAGGTTTTGGATTAGGAATCTGATAATAAAGCAGATTAAGCATTCCCTCACTTCTTTCTTTCAACCTTTTACATTGTTTTCTTCATTCTGCCAAGAAAATAGAAGTAAAATGCCCAAAATCCCACACAGAAGAACTTGCCCTAAGTAGCACTGATGACTCAGGGCTAAGTTTTAGCCCTGCCAGCCAAAAGCAACAAGAAAGAGTTAGAGTGACTTGATTTATTAATGAAAACAATAATAACAGCAAGAAGATACTTTTGTTCCTGACCTGGGACCTCCTCCCAGAGCCCTGCCCTGGCTTCCCAACCTCCTTTTCTCCTTTATGCCTTTGGTAGCCCACATTGCTACCCCCAGCTCCTGTATTTTTTAAATATTTTATTTATGTATGTATCTTTTATTTATTAGAGAGAGAGCGTGAGAAGTAGATAAAATGAGAGAGAGAGAATGTGCACTCCAAGGCCTCTAGCAACTGCAAATGAACTCCAGACACATGTATCACCTTGTGCATCTGGCTTTACGTGGGTCCTGGGGAGTCAAACCCAGGTCATTAGGCTTGGCAGACAGGTGCCTTAGCTGCTGAGCAATCTCTCCAGCCATTCAAACCCCTGTTTCATGGGGCTGTGAGAAAACTGATTTCTTTGGCCACATGCCTAACAAAAACCTTCTATATACTCATTGGAGTAGCAAAGAGAAGACAAGAGGATGGTCTCTGAAGCTTGGGTTGCTGGGAGCCCCTTGATAAGTAACATAGCACAACATTAGAATTTCTGTGTGCTACCTACAGGCAGAGGAATAAGAAGTTCAAGAGCGGCTGAGGAAATTTCCTAGAGAAATTTGACATAGTCCTTTAGCTTGGCCATTTTGATTTTGAGTGTAGTGGCTCAAGAAAATTTGGGAACTCTCCAATGAAGAGATAATACCCTTCCCCAGGATAGTCAGGTGTGAAATCTATTTTGGATTCAGGGAAATTCTCCATCCAAGATTCTGGCTGTAGAATTTGCTGGGCTATCTCAGACATTTCTGCTACCCATGAGGAAATATGATGTTTCAGATGTGAATTCCCCATCTCCAGCTTTTGAGTTCCTTCAGTGTCTCTGCTCAGAGTCCTTTTAAGTAGTCCATGTTCTCTCCATACACAAGCCAAAGACCATGAGGATGATAAGGCAAGTGACGGCAGGGTAAATGGAAGATGATCTGTTAGGTCTGTGTGCCTCAAATAGGCAAATAAATGAAACACTTGCCTAGGCTCATCATTGGACTGTATAACCACATGTAAGGCAATCCCTTCAACAATTTTACTCCAGTGGCTTTCAATAAAACTATGTGTCAAATGAAAAGGTACAACATGGTTGGACCAAGAAGACCATTTGAGCAGGAGCCATTGCTTGCTGACCTATATATGTTGAAATGTATCTGAAGCAAATGATTCTTCCTTACTTTTGTATCCAAGACCTCGGAGCTCAATGTTTATAACTGTGATTATGATCCATGTTTATAACTGTGGTACTATAGGCATTCCCTCCCCCCCCGCCCCAAGGGACAATGATCATGTTGACAACTGCAATGCCCCTTTATGTTCTTGTAAGCAGAAGAGTCTTTCTTTCAGGTGTTCATTGTGTTAATGCTAAGGGGTCTACAAGGTGGCTGTTCAGGAAGTGGGAGAGGTTTAATGGTGGATTTTAACTTTGCAATGGAAACCAATGCGAAACATTGGTTTCATATTCTGTAGTTCATCTGTCTTTTCACTAGACTACTATGATTAACTGGAGCTTCAAGACCATAGGTCTCCATTGTAGGCAGCCAACTATCAAAAGAAAGTTAGGCTTTCATACTTTAGTATATACATAGACTCACCCAGAAAGCTTGAAAGTATTCAGATGGTTACACAACATCCTTAGAAATTCCGATTCAATAGATCTGGAATAGGGCCCTTGGACTGGTCTTTCTGACCAATTTATAAATCATGCTGATGTTGCCCTGAGGTTCACACTTTGAGTAGCAGTATTCCACGAGAAGTACCAAGTACTTAGCCATGATTGAATATGTCCAGATGAGAAAATCTCCATGTGATCCTTGCCCTTCCAGCCTGGCTCTTAACTTCTACCGCCCCAGTCCTTGTTTATGGGAAGACTTACAATATCATGTTGGAGTGTAAGACAAGTATCTTAGGTGCCGTGGGATTGACTTGTTGCACCTATACTTCCTCCACCCACTCCCCAGGGGATCTTGGGTCTTTGGAGTTCCTGCTAGCAACGCAGTAGCGTCTGGAGTTCTGCCCATCAAAGGTCTTCAAAGGTCTCTGGAGGAACAGGAACAAACCAGAGGAGAGAATTACATTTGAAATAATTTATTTTCACATGCAGGGAGAAATCACATTTGGTCTAAATTCATATAAAGAAAATATAGATTAGATTTTTAAAAATGTGTTGCTGGCAGGAGAAGAACGGGTGGGTTTGGATAAAATACTCATTCTGTTGAACCTGGCCTTCAATCCCAGACTGCATTTAAAGGGGTTTGAGGTTAACCCATGGAGAAGAATCAAGTCTGGATTTGCTTTTTTCATTTTTTTTCCTTCTTTTGAAATACTTCCTAGGTTCAAACTGAAAGTAACAGAAACATCTGGACTGCAGGAAAGGCTGCTCTTAGAATTTTGAGACTTTTCAGTCAGCTTTGTAGCAGGAGTGATTGAGGAGTCTTATCTGAGACCAGAGGAAATTGTCTCCTGGGATTTACAACCAAAGCCTAAAGAACCATTGGCCTGGGGAAGGCAATAAGGGGAGTTTCTATAAAAAGGGTAGGCAAGATCAACCCACTTAGGAGGATGCAGATGTACTGTCTGTACCTCAATTTCTGAGAAAGGGAAGAGAATTCACACAAATATCCAGTTTATATTGACATGCGTAGGGCCTTCGAAGGAGGAAAAGCAAAGAGGAGTCTTTTCCTGTGTTCGCAGCTCTTAACTCCTCAAGCCGGTGGGAAGAATCACTTTGAGGTCCACAGGCATGCTAGGGCATGCATATGTGTGCGTTCTCTCTCTCTCTCTCTCTCTCTCTCTCTCCTTCTCTCTCTCCATATGTGTGTGTATACACACACACACACACACACACACACACACACACACTGAGCCTTCCCAAGGTACTAGTGTGACTTGGCAGGGCTTCTGAATTTGGACTTGGAGAGCTGCCCACTGACTGGTGACTGCTTTTAGAAAACTAAGAACCAATCCAGGCTCATGAGCAAAGTTCTGATGAAAACTAAGAGTTACTAAAACGGTTGAGGAAAGATACTCTTTTCCTGGGAACAGAAAACACAATGTTAATATCCCCAAATAGGGCAATAAAAATATTGGAAAGTCTTAAGTTGTGAAAGGGAAGATTAGGGAATTGGGGCACATGTGTCTAATCTTGGACGATAATATGAGGGATCTAAATATGGCTTGGTAAAGAACACACTCCTAGTCTGGATAAGCCAAAGGTTAATATGTCTGCTTTCATATTTCCTGACATTTGTTCTCAGTCTTTTCCTTAGTACATAAGTAGGTATGCTCAATGTAGAAAAAAAAAAATCCCTGTATTATTGCTCCAAAATGGAAGACTCTATGAATGAACTCTGAATGGCTATCTTAATTTGGGTTCTTTAGAAAAAAATCCTAAGACAGGTTCAAGTGCAGTTAGAGGTGAAAACAACATTGGTGGGACAAGTAGAATAGGGAGGTGGAGAAAGCAATGAAACCAAGAAAGCCACTACATGAACAATCCCATTGAACAACCGGAGATGAATGTCGAGGGAGGCTCTGGGACTCACAGTCTAGTACTGAGTGATTCCACCCATGGTGGGAGAGTGCTGAGATATTGACACCTCAACTCTCAAGAGTCATTTGTTGAGAGAGGCTCCTGAGGATTTATAACCGTCTAGCATTTCTGGCCAAACCTTTAGACAAGGTGGTCCCTCTCAATTATGGGGGAAATCCAGACACAGACATGCAGATAGTGGCCTTTGATAAAAGGCAAAAGCGTTATATGATCTGAAGAGAAAACAGAGTATAGAGTGGCCTTTGGAAGTCAAGTGTTAAGAGCTGAGAGGCAAAAGCGCTAGGTGGAGCATGCTAAGGCTGATTGCTACCATTGTGTGTGTGTGCATGTGTGCATGGCTAAGGATGGAACTTTCTTGCAGTTATATTTCAGAGCTTTCATAAAACATAATGCAATAGTTTGAATAATACATAATTTTAATAGTTTAACAAAAACTAGAGGATAATGGTGTGAGAGGTCTGTGCTATCTACATTTATCAAAATGAATCATACAATACATTTAAAAATCTGTGCATTTTATTGAATGAAAGCCATACCTAACTTAAAAAATATTTTATTGTCATTTATTTATTTATTGGAGAGAGAGAGGCAGATAGATAGAGATAATGGGCATGCCAGGGCCTCTAGCCACTGCAAACAAACTCCAGATGCATGAGCCACCTTGAGCATTTGGCTTACATGGGTACTAGGGAATCGAACCTGGGACCTTAGGCTTTGCGGGCAAGTTGCTAAACCATCTCTCCAGCCCCACATACCTAAATTTTAAATGAATCATGTAATAAATTTCACAGTTTAGTACTTTTCATAGCAACCCAAGTTCTTGCACATTTTGGATATACTTGGCTGAATCTCTAACATTCTACCTGGACTATGCACCAACAATTGAAATTTTCTCCAGAAAGTTAGTCAAAAAATATCAGCATGGGTTGCTGGTAAATCAACCTATTCTAATTTAGGTAGTGGCTCCCCATAATGAAAGCAGGCTTCCTTACCTGCTGCTTTGACATAATTTATGTCCATGCTGCACTTGCTAGGTTCTCTTTAAGACCATGGCATGCGTTGTCTAAGAGAAACAACTAGAGATGTCATGCCTAATACCATAGAGCAACACACCTGTAATGAAGGAACCACCAGAGAAAAGGTTTGTTCTTAGGAATGTAACCTCCCTGTTCAAATTTTCTCAGTCCACCTGCCCCAGCCAGCTAGGGAAAGAAGGATAGTATGATGTGCTAGAATGGGTGTTTGGTCAAGATTGGCCTTAAGGTAAAAATACCATCATTGCATGATAGGCAGGGCAGGTTTCTCCAGCTCACCAATGTGTCCACTGAGAACAAAAAGACCAACACGGTTGAGGCAATTGAATCTTTCTGGTTTTTCTTCAAGGATCCAGCTCTGCAGCTGATGAGGAGTGCCTTGCATCAGAAGGTCTTTCTAAATGACTCTCTTTAAAATAGTTTAGTTTATTTATTTGAGAGTGAGCGAGAGAGAATGAGTGGGTGTGCCGGAGCTGCTTGCCATTGCACATTAACTCCAGGCACATGCACCACTTTGTGTGTTTGCCTTTACGTGGCTATTGGGGTATCAAACCCAGGCCTATAGGTTTTGTATGCAAAAGTTTTTAACCACTGAACAATCTCTCCATCCCCCTAAATGACTTTTGATCCATCAACTTGACACTGGTGACGACAGTGCCAGAGGATGAGAAAGATGAAAGGGATTGGAAAGAGAAAGGTTTGATGTCATCACAATCCTGTTCAGATTTTGGATGGAACTTTATATCATAACCACAAAAGCCACACAGGGCCACTCAGTCACGCAAGAAGATTTTTGTCATTCTCTACAGTTGGTGTGTGATGAGCGGTTGAATGGAAATCCAAGAAGGAGGGATGTGTGTGGTTTCTGTGGGTGGCACGTGTATGTGCTAGGGTGGAGAGGAGAGCATAAGATGAAAGGACCACAAAATGGGGGATGCTATGAGTCACATTTTCATGATAGTGATATGGTTAATCTGAAAAGTTTGCCATAGATGGGCTCCCAATAGGTTATACAATTTCAGTCACAGTGACTTCTTTCTGTATCCCTATAACTAGCCTAATTTAGGTATATTACCCAATGCTACCTTGCCATTTAGATATATACCCATCCACATACATTTCATGCATGCAAAATTTAAGCATTCAGAAAACTCAGAGAAATGCAGCGTCATCAGAGATACATAATAAGCAGAGTTTTGGAAGCGATAATGCCATTTTACGCTGAGGTTGAGATGATGGAAGCTTTAATGTAGACTGGTGTTTTCTTTACCTAGATCTTTTTTTTTTTTAATGACTATGACTAATTTCACCCTTTTTAAAGTCAGTTTTGTATTCAGCAAATACAGTCAGTTTGGTATCATTATTAGGCTCATCTGTGACCTACCCCCTCCCCATTGACCCCTCCTTGTTGAGGTATTTGGGTCGTGCCTTGTGGAGTTAGCCCACAGTTATGGGTAGGATAAATGTCTCTGCATATCATGACCCAACATGTGGCTCTGACATTCTTTCCACCCCCTCTTCTGCAAAATTTCCCTGAGCCATGTTGGGTTCATTTTTGGTCTGCTTCAGTGATGAGGTGCTAGGGGCCTCTGAGGCTCTGACTCTCTGATTTGGTAGGAGTTGATTTTTCTCTGTGTTGGTCTCCTTCCCCCTTGTGCTGATATCCGGTTCATCAGGAAAACAGCACCCTTGCTTGTTTTGCCAATTGTCCTTAGTTTCAGTCAGGGCCCTTTTGAGGTATGATGGGGTGTCTCTCTCCTTAGGTTCTACATCTATCTGAAAAAGAGAAGCAGATTCTCCAACAGAGAGTAAGTTAGCACCAGGACAACTGAGATAACCCTTATTTTTTTTATAGAGAATTTAATAGGTGTAGGCCCTCTTGTAGCCCATGATTGATGGTAGCTTGATATTGGAGAGAGGGCTTATATTTGGATATGGTTCTGACTTGTTTCCCAGCTCCAGCTATGGGTCCCGTACCACTGAGGGGATCAGTTAGCCAAATCAAGAGCAATTGGTTCCCCACCATGGCTGTGTGCCACTATTGCACTTGTGTGGGCATCACAACAGGTTATTCGCTACTAAGTAGGTTAGACCATGAGTTGCTTGGACAGATATTGGTCATTTCCCCCAGTCACCCATGTAGCACCTTTTGACACTAGACACACTGACTGGGGACTCACTCTCTCCTGGCTTCCAGCCATGACATTCCATTTTACGTGTCAGCTGCATATGGTGTCTTCAGTAGTAGGGTCTTACCATTAACCTTTGGTGGGTCATCAAGTACTCTGACAGAAATCTGTCATTCTTTTAGGAAACCTTGTAGGTTTCTCTGATCAAAAGCTCATTGTGCATGATAGCCCAATGCTGGTACTTGGAGTTACAGGTCAGTGCCCACTAAGAAAATGTGGAAAAAGATAACTAATATACAAGAGTGAGAGAGACATGACAGGGGTGGGGGAGGGAAGATGTAGAAAATTTAGGTTAGACTTGATCTTACCTTCTCCACTGTCTTGTGTTTCAGGTGTTTCCTGTAAGGGCCTGGTGAAGGTTCAGCCATTTGGTCTGCCTTTTAGGAAGTAGAATTTTAGGGTACCATTGCCGTTTGTGTCTGTATTAGTGTTTCCCACCCCTTCGATCTTGTTTCACAACATTCCCATTCATTACATTCAGGGCCAGGTACTTCTTTGTTATGGGGACCGTCCTACGCATTATAGGATGTTTGGAATGTGGAGCTTCATCTCATTGGATGCCAATCACACTTTCCTCTAACTGTGATCACCAAAACTGTTTCCAGACATTGCCAAGTGCCCACTGTGGATGCAATAACATCTGATTGAGAACTACTGGCTTAGATAGAGGACTGGTGGGTGCCAGAATTCCATACTTTTACTGCCCTGTGCAATTTAAGGGTTTCAAATGTTGAGCCTTATATAGTTTCAAAATCACATATAAGTGTTTAAAAGGGTGTTACATGGGGTTTGTGTGTGTGTGTGTGGTAGAACTGGTAACTATAAACTAGCATACTTGTCTTCTTGAGACCCTCTTTTCTCTAACAGTTCTAAATCAGAGGTTGCTTTTTCAGCATATGTTAGGTTAGAACATATGAAATTACTTTTTTCCAGTCTAAATGGTCAAGTATCAGCAATTTCATATGTTTAACTTAAACATACAGATTTTAAGAGATATATCCTGAGCACCTTCCAACACCCCCTGAATTCTTGAATGTGGAAATGTTTACTTAGGCTCTTGAGTCTTTGCAGCCACATTTCTAAGGCGAGCCCAATGTTTTTCATGCACAGCCTTGTACTTCAAGCTGACTGCATTACAAAACTCCCCTCAAGATTTCTTTCTCATCCCCGTGGCAAATTAAATGCACCCACAAGTTCTTCACAGTAATTCCCAATAAGAGATAGAGTTCTTTCTCCACCCCATTCGTTAAGGGGTGGCCTTGTGACTTGTTTTGAGCAACAGAAAGTGGCGCGAAGTAGCACTGTATAAGGGCCAGAGTCTGGGCCTTTAACAGGCATTGCAGTATATGCCCTTGTCCCTCTTGAACATGATCCTGAGACTACTGTGGAGGGAAGCTGGTGTAGCTTACTAGAGGGTGAGTGGCTATGTGGAGGAGAGTCCAGGCACCTACTCACAACTAGCACCATCAACCAGGTATGTGAGCAGGACCACCTTGGACACTCTGCAGTCAGTCAAATGAGGGCATACACATAATAATCATGAGAAATGATGTCATTTTTAAATCACTGGATTTTGGAACTGATGTACATTTGCTGACAGCTTTCAAGATTTTCATGATCTACTAGAGTGTGACTTCAAGTAAACAGCATTAAAGCCATTCTCCCCTATACTGGTGGACTGTGCATTGGTGACTCTCATGTCTTCATACCAGCCTCGAATTGAGCACTGTTCAATCACATTCTCCAAGAAAAGTGCTATTCTCTGCATTTGGATGCCATGGAAAGGGAAAAAGCAATCTTAGGAGTCAAAATATCTGTAGGCCAGATGTAGTGTACTACATCATGATAACCCAGAAAGCTTTTCTATATGTGGTTGATGCCTTATGTGTTCTCCTCATATACATATAAACTACATACAAACACCATACATATGCACCCATTGCATATTCACTTAAACAGGATACAACTCCTGGGCATGATTAACCCTACATATCCTATAGTCATAGTTTGAAGGGAGTATTTCAGACCAAGAATATCTTCACAAGTGGTGATCATTAATTGACTTTCTATCTCACAGCTTTCGTTGGCCATCTCTTCTGATCCATAGCAGTTGTCTCAGAAAGGTCTTTCGAGTGTGTTAGTTGAACTGCGTTTTGTATCCTCACAATTCTTTTTTTTTAAATTTTGTTTATTTTTATTTACCTATTTGAGAGAGAGAGAGAGAGAGAGTCACACCAGGGCCTCCAGCCACTGCAAACAAACTCCAGACGCATGTGCCCCCTTGTGCATCTGGCTAACGTGGGTCTTGGGGAATCGAGCCTCGAACCGGGGTCCTTAGACTTCACAGGCAAGCGCTTAACCGCTAAGCCATCTCTCCAACCCCTCCTCACAGTTCTTTGTGAAATCTTTCTTTCTTTCTTTCTTTCTTTCTTTCTTTCTTTCTTTCTTTCTTTCTTTCTTTCTTTCTTTATTTTTGTTTTTTGAGGTAGGGTTTTGCTCTAGTCCAGGCTGACCTGGATATCACTATGGAGTTTCAGGGTGGCCTTGAATTCACGACGATCCTCCTACCTCTGCCTCCCAAGTGCTGGGATTAAAGGCATGTGCCCCCATGCCCGGTTCTGTGAGATGTTTCTTTAATGCTACACAAACCAGCCTCCACTGTATTTACTTACTTGAGAAATCTTGGATGTTTATTCAAGATATTCCTGTCACATAGCCCCAAATTTGGTTATGCAATAAATATGTTAGTAAATGAATGATTAAGTAAATGCAAGAACTATGGAAGCTGAGAGCTGAAAAAAAAACCAATCCTTTTAGACCATCATCTTTCACCTCCTGCTCTGCTTGATGAGTGAGGACCTTGACATTGCAAGAGAATTTGCAATACCTTTTTTAATACAGAGCATTTTTTTCTTTAAGAATCAACTTAACACATATCATTATTTGATCTGCTACAGCATGTGATTATGGGAGAGGAAACATCAGGGATATTTTTTCCCCTTGGGTTCAGTGGGATACACCATGGCTATCCCATACATGTCATCGAGGGTTGGCTCCTGTACCCTCCTTGACGCCGGGGCTGCCAGGGCAATGTGGGTCCTGAGTGGGCACCAAACATATCTCTCAGAATTAGTTATTACATCATTATTATTATTAATCTGCCTGTCAAACTGAGCCCTTCTCTGTGAGCTCGAATGTGAAAGCAAAATGGCCTTTTCCCATATGAAGCTAATAATAGTTCTCATCTTGATTCTACTTAACAGTGAACTGAAGACTTGTCCTCTAGGGTGAAGCTCAGAGTTAATTCATTTATTTTTAAAATAATTACAGAAACTATAAAGGATTCATCCCAGTTGGGGTCTAAAGTGTTCTGATTCTGTATTTTTTTTTTTCAGTAACTAGTTGTATGCCCTGGTGCTTGAAAGAATGAGGATGTGGTACGTTCATTTGAATCCTTGTGCAGAAGGTGAAGCTAGGATGGAATTCCTCTGCAGTCTCGGTGATTAGGAATAGTTATGGCCACCCCTTGACACCCGCTCACTTCATTTCCCATGATGATCTAAATGAAAAAGACAGTTGATTTCCTTCCCCCCTCAGCCCAGTCTCCCAAGCAGACGTATCACTGTATCCACTACAGAATGATCTAGAGCTTAGAAGGGAAAAATAAATAAATAAATAAATAAATAATAAATAAATAAGCAAAGATAACCCCTGCCTTTTGTCTTGGAGGAAATAGATGTTTTTTTAGGCTTTTACTCCACCCTCCACGCGTTGTTCCCTGTGCCCTAGAGCCCTGGGGAAAAACAAAGAGGAATGAGGAGAATATGATGTTTTTTTGTGGCAAGAAAAAGAGTGAGAGAGAGAGAGAGAGAGAGAGAGAAAGGAGGAGAGGACTAGTAAAGGATGAAAGAAAAGAGGAGAGGAAAAGAGAAAGAAGGAAAGAGAGGAGAGGTAAAAGGGAGATATGGAGGAATGAAATGGATAGAGAAAAGAAGAAAGGTGAAAGAAAATTCAAAGGACTAGATTAAAAGAAGTTTGAAGTATAATGTGATTAACACTAGGCAGAATATCTATTTCCTCCCAGACTTCTGGTCTTTCTGATATAGTTGTAAAGGACTCCAGCCTCAGCTCTCCTACCCGACTCTACAGTCCACTGGAGCTGCTACAGCGAAGGCCTCTGGTCATTGACCCCCAGAGGCAGCCAGTCAGTCAGTTAAGCATGTCCATGAGGCGCGCTGAGCTGTTGTACCACTCACGGCAAGGGGGTCAGCTCCCACTTTTCTTCGTAGTCTTGGTCAGTTCACATGAAAATGATGTAGTGTTTCTGGGCACACCCGTGAGAACCGTCCGTGACTCAGCTCTGGCAACTGCAGAGTGGCATCCTGATGATCTCAGTCTCAGGAAGGATCTTCATCTTCCATGTGTACTGAATGGAACGTCCATACTGCCATGTGAAGCAGAACCCATATGGTTGACCATATATGTTAGTACTATTTAGGGCACAAACTAAGTGAGAGGATCCATGCCAAGCATATGGCGCATAGTGAGTGATCAGAAAATATGTTACTACCATCTGATGACACAGTAATAGCCCATAGTTTGGGTTTTGTTAGCACTCCCTGGGTGCTGGTTGCTATTCTAAGCAAGTCTTAAACCACTTTACAAGTTAAGGACTGTTAACATTCGCCTTTCGTCCATTGGGACACAGAGGCATAGTGTTCAGTTTTATCAGAGCACCCATCCTTCAGGAGAAGAGATGGTAACAAGAAGGGAGAAGGATATTCACTAACATCCTCCTCTCCTTAATCTCTAGCACCACTACTGAGCCTGAACCACCACAGGGTCTCCTCTCTGTCCTTCTTATGTCCACTACTCTTTGCTATGGTCCATTCTTCACACAGTCATGAAACTGAGCCTTTAACTCATGGGACAGACAATAGTGCATTCTTCCACAAGTGCCTCATTTCCATCCACTTACATTGAGGACGAAATTCAACCTCCTTGCCATGGCCTGTAAGGCTCTTGTGCATGACCTGGCAAACACTTTCTCCCTCTCTGGTTTCACATAATGGCATGGTCTGACCTAACACTCTCTTGCCATGCTAACTTATCACAAGTTTTTACGTTGTTATTTTATTTTATTTTTTGCATACGTGTTTGTTATAAATACATTGTATACACATATTTATATGTGTGTGGGCACAAACATGTATGTGCGTGGGTATACGTGTGCATACATTCATGTGGAAACCTAGGACACCTATGGATATTGTGTCTCAGAAATGCTGTATACCTCACTTGGAGACAGGACTTTACATTGGTGTGGAGCTCAGCAATTAGGCCAACACACTTACTAGTGAAACTCAAGGAGACTTCTGTCTCTACCTCCCCAACCATGGGATTACTGGCATGTACCACCATGCCCAGCTTGGTTTTTTTTTTTTTTTTTTTTTTACATTGGTTCTGGAGATTGAACTGAGGTCCTCATGCTTGTGAGGCGAACACTTTATCCACTGGGTGATCTCCCCAGCCTCTTTGAAAGATGCAAACAATCTTTTCTCAGAATATTCATGCATCCTGCTTCCTCTGCTCTTTTCACCATGACTTCAGCCTTATGAACTTTCTTTAATGCCACTTCTGCATATTTGAGTTTCTCTTCTCATTTTACAGATCTCCATCCATTCTTTGGAAGCTTCATCAATCTTCTCACAATTGAAAAGTGTTTTCATTTCTTTGATTCAGTTTTTTCTTCTTACTCCTCCCACTGAACCATAAACTCTGTGAGAGCAATAAACTTATGTCTTTATTGTTGGCCTCTATGTCCCTAGAACTTGACAGTTGTGTAATAAATATTTGTTGGTGCACAAATAGCTTTTATATCTAGAAAGTCTGAGATGTATATTTGGAGGCATGGCAGCATATGGCTGGGATCAGCTCATCTCATTTCTCTAGCTGCTCAAAGGTTTAAGTACAGACCTTGGCTTGCTATTTTTGCTTCAAATATGAGAAAGGGCCTGCCTTTTCCAAGGGTGGAACCTTCATTGAAATCTCCACATAATATGGCCACAGTTCCATTACATAGGAATGAATATGGGCTCTCTTATAGTTGGTTCTCTATGTTTTGTGGTAGGATGCAAAATGAAAAGTGGAAGGCTATCAGAAGTTTTATAATTCTCTATTGGGCACAGTATCCAAGAAATTCTAGTCTTTCAATTACATTTACTAAATACCTAGTATGTAATTTCCTTGCCATCCACAATTGCCTGAGATAGTTGGATCTACGACTCACAGTGTAGTAAAATATGTATATATTCACCTTCAAATAATTTAGTATTAGAGACTGTGAACCAATAAGGTGGTCGAATGCATACTTAAGAATTTAGTTTTGTACCATTGGAAATTCTTCTTTATGCTACTAGGGACATTCTCTGGTACGATAAAGAGATGGGGGCTGGAGAGATGCCTTAGCGGTTAAGTGCTTGCCTGTGAAGCCTAAGGACCCCAGTTCAAGGCTCAATTCCCCAGGACCCACGTTAGCCAAATGTACAAGGGGGTGCATGTGTCTGGAGTTCATTTGCAGTGGCTGGAGACCCTGGTGTGCCCATTCTCTCTCTCTCTCTCTCTCTCTCTCTCTCTCTCTCTCTCTCTCTCTCTCCCTCCCTCTCTCCCTCCCTCTCTCCCTCTTTCTCTCTCTGTGTTGCTCTCAAATGAATAAATAAAATAAACAAAAAAAATTTTAAAAAAAGGTAAAGAGATGGGTAGATTTTTGTCTCTTCCATCTTTCTTGCATTTCTTGAACTTGTCTCAGGATTGGTTGGAGGAAACCTCCTTTTTTGTTATCATCCCTTCTACGTTTGTTCTGGCCATAGATTGAACCATGGGAAGATCTCACGGGTGATGTTCTAAACAACTTTCCCTTGATCAAATAACCCTTTTCCCAAGGGACATTTGTGTGGTTTAAGTTACTTAAAACAACAACAAAACAAACAATCAGAGCAAGAGAATTCGTTTGAAAAAACAGTAGGTTACTGAGCTGTGCTCTGTGCAGCTGGGAAAGATGTGAAAAGCTCGGGTTCCAAGTACCAAAGAGGAAAAAAAAAAAAATAAACGTGTCACAAGTGTCATTAAGAAAACACATCTGCACACTGTCAGCAAGGAGGATAAACACATGGTTGTTTTCCCTTCCCTTTCACAAGGGGTGGTGATGAGGAGAGGCAACTTGATGGACCCTCTCCAGGTCTGTTCAGTTTATAGCATCTGAAGGTTGAGGGATGGGCACTCAGCCAGCCTTGAGACATTCCCCAAATCTCTCATCAGAGGCAAATCTTCAAAGAAAACAAACAGTATATTCATAGCCATCCCAGCTCCCAGATAGGAGAGCTAACAAGGAAGGAAAATGCCCTAAAGGTTATCTGGTGGACCTGAGTTACCCAAGATTGGGGCTGTGGACCTCAAGTCCTTCTCTGGTTTTGCTCCTTTCCCAAATTCATCAGCCAGTGGGGAAGAACAAGTGGAACTGACATGGACATCCTTCACAGCTCTTAAGTATAGCCAGTGTTTCTTCCTTTAGCCCTGTACTCAAATCTTCCAGGGCTTGACAATTTCTGCAGTGTTTCAGTGAATAGCTTTATAAGTTTTTTTAAAAAAAATATTTTAATTTTATTTATTTATTTGAGAGAGGGAAAGATGCAGAATGTGTGTGTGTGTGTGTGAGAGAGAGAGAGAGAGAGAGAGAGAGAGAGAAGAGAGAGAGAGAGAGAGAGAGAGAGAGGGAGAGAGAGAGAGAGGAGAGAGAGAGAGAGAGAGAGGGAGGGAGAGAGAGAGAGAGGAGAGAGAGAGAGAGAGAGAGAGAAATAGGAGCACTAGGGCTTCCAAGCACTGAAATGAACGCCAAATGCACGTGCCACCTTGTGCATCTGGCTTATGTGTGTACTGGGGAATCAAACCAAGGTCCTCTGGTTTTGCAGCAAGCGCCTTAACCAGTAAGCCATCTCTCCAGCCCCACTTTCTATGTTTTTATGAACCACAGTCAAAATTCATGGAAGGGAATTATGTGTATCTATTGAAATCTTCATGGGCCTAATTTAAGAAAACGTTCAGATACACAAGAAAATAAAAGTGACCTTCTGGAGATGTCAGCCATATGGAACCTCCACACTTCCTAGTTCTCCACACTACCTGCCATTTACTGGTAAATGACTATGTAAATCTTACATTGCATGCTTAATTCAAGTCACATAATGGAATATGACGAATGTCTTAAAGTAGGTTAAGATTTGAACATTTGTATACACCTACTCACAGGAACTTCACAAATAGATCTTTTTTATTTTCCCTGGTGTGTGTGTGTGTGAGAGAGAGAGGGAGGTTTTGGTGTACATAGGCATGTGCATGTAGCATGTAGTGTATGAACGTGTTTGTACACAGGTGTGGCGGTCAGAGGAGGACATCAGTTAGCCACTCTTATTTCTCTTCTGCCTTATTTCTCTGAGCTAGAATCTCTCACTGAGCCTGGAGCTCACTATGTTTCAGTTCAACTAGCTGACCAGTAAATGCCAGTGATCCTCCTCCTTCAAACCCCTTAAGTGATAGGGTTACAGGCATGCACAGCCATTGCCCATTGTTTTATGTGGGTGCTGGGACCAAGCTCTCAAGTTCTACATCCTCAAGTTTGTGCAGCAAGAACTCTTACCCACTGAGTCATCTTCCCAATCCCTCACAACTTGATCTATTCAGATGAGATCTATTTACAAGCTCAATTTTCCTTACTAGCAGAATGTGACTTCCCCCCCAAGTTGCCAGCACTTCAAGAATCATTAACATTTGACTTTGGACTGCATTCCTGGTTTGTTATCTGACTTGGCTTCGAATTATAGTAATAGGGAAAGATGAGAACTGACTCAAGGAGAGCTAAAACATGTCTGTGTTTTTCTCATTCTGTCTTCACACCCTTTCTCTACTTCCTTTACTAGTAAATACTTTCCATGTTCTTATCTCTACAAAGGAACAGAAGGAGCATGTTCAGTTAGAATTTTCCTAGGGTCTCTCCCAGTACTATCGTTATTCAATTTAAGGGAACATTTATGTTCTGATGTAACTTTCTACTATTCACTCATTCAACAAACCTTTTAATTTTATGTATACATGTATAAATATACAATTTTGTGCATGTCTATAATGTGTTTTGATCATAGCCACTTCCCATTACTTTCGTTTGTCCCCTTCCCCTCCCATGAAATCCTTTCTTGTTCTCCAACTAGTCCCTCTTCTAAGTGTGTGTGTGTGTGTTTGTGTGTGTGTGTGTGTAAGTGTGTGTCCCACTGAGTTTAATTAGGTCAACAAACATTTTTAGTGCCACATAGGTTCTCTTGTGCTAGCCATGAGTGATATACCCCTTATTATCCTAGATGTCATATAAAATGTCTGTTAAATATGCTTCATAAATACAGTCAAAAGATATACAAACTAGAGGAAGGACTTTTCTGAACAATACTGGAGTCGATGATATTCTTTAAGTATATTGACATACAATACCACATGTTAAGCACCTAGCATTTTCCAGCTGTTGGAAATAACAGAAATGTGTATGCACTCAATAACTCTGAAGAACATTGTGGAATTTTAGTTGAGGTCACTGATGCCCAGAGGGGAATATACTTTGTTCATTCCACTTGGGCAGTACAGAGCCTAAAAGGCCTTTTTCACCCCATCAGTGGGCTAGTTAATAGTTAAGAATGTAGGCTCAGATTCCAAGTGTCTGGGTTAAAGTCAATCACTGCCACTCACAGGTTAAGTGACCTTGAACAAACCATTGATCCTCTCTCTGTCTTGGTTTCCTCCTCTGTAAAATGGGACTTGAGACAATTATTTGAACCAGCTACACAGGATGTGTATATTAAATGAGTTTCTACACATCAAAATACTCAAAGCATAAACAAGATCTGCTCTTATGTAGCAGCCATTAGCAACTAGAAATAAAGCTGCAATGTTTTCATATATGCATCAAACAACATATTAGCATTGTGAGATGATGAAACTGGTAAGTCATACAGCCAGTTATTTGATCTGACTATCCAAAGTATTTCTTTTTTAATTTTTTTAAAATAGGGGCTAGAGATATGGCTTAGTGGTTAAAGCACTTGCCTATAAAGCCAAAGCACCCAGGTTAGGCTCCCCAGGACCCACGTAAGCCAGATGTACGGGGGTGGAGGGGAGAGCGCATGCATCTGGAGTTTGCAGTAGCTGGAGGCCCTGGAACATTCTGTCTCCACTTCTCTCTCTCCCTCTCTCTCTTATTTCTCTATTTCTGTCTCTCAAATAAATAAATATTTATTAAATTAATAGGCAGATAGATGGATGCATAGATAGATGTGTAAGCAGTGTACATGTGTTTATGAGGACTTGAACCACAGTGGACATTTGGAGGTAAGTGGACAACCTTGCAGTGTTTGTCTTTTCCATCTGCTTTTTTTTTTTTTTTTTTTTTTGAGATGGGGTCTCTTGTTTTCCCACTGCCACACACTTCAGCATTGTCCTGGCTCTGCCTCCAGATGCTTTAGGTGGGTTGGGAATCACAGATGTGCATGCCACTTTGCATTTGGCTTTGTGTAGGTTCTGGGGAATTGAACCTGGTCCACCAGGTTTGCAAACAGACACCTTTATTTATTTATGAGAGCAAGGACGATAAGGAAAGAGAACATTGGCCTCTAACCACTGCAGTTGAACTTCAGACATGTGCGCCACCATGTGTGCATACGTGATCTTGTGCACATATGTCACCTTTTGTGTCTGGCTTACATGGGTCTGGGGAGTCAGTCGAACCTGGGTCCTTAAGGTTTGTTGGCAAGCGCCTTAAGCACTAAACCATTTCTCTATCCCCCACACAAGCACCATTAACCCCTGAGCCATCTCTCCAGACCCTGTCCAAGATGTTTCATAAGTAGATTGTGTCTCCACAAAGATCCTGCTTACAGCTGTGCCTGGGATATATGAAGTGTTTTGTATGTGTTAACAAAGGTCTTGCTGAAATGGCTTCTATTTTCTTCAGAGTTGAAGAGGATAGTTTAAGAGCTTTGTGGGGGGCTGGAGAGATGGCTTAGTGGTTAAGCGCTTGCCTGTGAAGCCTAAGGACCCCGGTTCGAGGCTCGGTTCCCCAGGTCCCACGTTAGCCAGATGCACAAGGGGGCACACGCATCTGGAGTTCGTTTGCAGAGGCTGGAAGCCCTGGTGCGCCCATTCTCTCTCTCTCCTTCTATCTGTCTTTCTCTCTGTGTCTGTCGCTCTCAAATAAATAAATAAATAATTAAAAAAAAAAGAGCTTTGTGGGGAGAGAGAGGTCAAACCCAGGGCCATACTCATGCTAGCCAATGCACTGCCACTGAGCTTCATCCCCAGCCCTTATGAGCTTTGTTGTGATGAAAGGATAATGCCTTCCCCACCCACACGCTATATGAGCATGTATGCTTGTGCACTTGTGCGTGTCAGTGTCTGCAAGTACGTGTATGCAGGTGGACAAGATGTGTTCTAGTGGGGAAAAAATAATAACTTACTGTGTGAATTATCTCAGCTGAAAGTTCAGTTGCAGGAAATCAAATTCAGATCTGTAAGCCGAGTGAAATTCAAATTCCATTTATAAACATTTATTGCCATTTCTAGGCAAGAACTATTTCCCTTGATCAGATTGTTTGGGCCAGGAAGTATTGCATTTTAAAAGCAAGTAAAAAGTGAAAAAAACTAATAAAAACTTTCAGTGTATGACAAAATTTCCTGTTAGCTCCCCAGAAATGTGTGTCATGTTTTAAACTTGATTAGGTTGATGCTGTCCAAACATCCTAGTGCTTCATTCATATTGATAGAGTGCTTTATTTTAGATTGTTAACAATGAATGAGAAGCATAACTTTTCTGTAGGCATTATTTTTTTTTTTCTTGATGCTGTTTTGATTTAAAAACAGCCATGCTTCTGTCTTTTTTCAAACACCATAGGATTCCATTTTTCAAGTTATCTCTCCCTCTCCATTTTTCTCCCCAGAGGAAACACTTCAATTGCATTTATTGATGAAGAGAGAAAAGAATGTAAACACCGGGCAACTAAACTAATGAGGGACAGGCTGATGTGACAACTCACAAAGAGCAAAACCAATTACCCCTCTTAACTCAGGTGGAGCAGGTCCACAGGGAAACGGTGTCAGGCTATAGCAGGTGCCCTCTGTGTCCCTACGCCTATCCCCTTGGCTTACACAGACGTCACCTGTAGGTTAGAGGACAATCAGCTACACACCTCTGGCCTCTGGCCTCATGCTCCGCCATTCTGCATCTTTCTCTGGGCCTCAGGGGTTATGCTTAACAACTCTCCCAGGGTAACCGTCTGTCGAGGTGGGAGGAGATTTGGTGGAAGGAGACCCTGGACTCCTCCCCTCTTAGTTGAGGTGTGTTCTGCACCCTCTTTCGATGAGTCCCTGCCTGCATTAAGCCCTGCAGGAACTGGTGTTGACTTTCTTTCTCTTCTGTATCACCTCCTTGCTCTTATCGACTGCCCTTCCTAAGAATAACCTCCTACATCCAAATCAATCTTTTCAGAGCCTGCTTTTTGAAAGAAACCCAAGTAAGACAAGCACCTCAAAAATCTTTACCAGATTTTATTCATTATCCCTGACTCTTCCTTATTCACTCTGAATTCCAGGAAAAAAAAAGGGGAAGGATGGTTTACATAGCTAGGATCCAAACCTTTTTTGAGGGCTGGAGATATGGCTTAGTAGTTAAGAACCTGCCCGCAAAGCCTAAGGACCCAGATTTGATTCCCCAGTACCCATGTAAGCAGGTTGCACATGGTGGCACGTGAATCTGGAGCTCGTTTGTAGTGGGTAGAGGCCCTGGCGTGCCCATTCTCTCTCTCTCTCTCTCTCTCTCTCTCTCTCTCTCTCTTTCTGTCACTCTCTTAAATAACTAAATAAAAATAAAATACTTAAGATAAAAAACATGTTATGAGTGTTTGTCATGCTGCCCCCTAACTTCAGATGTACAATCCTTTTTTAGGTTCTTGAAGCTAAGTTTTCTTTAGATGTTAGCTTTCACTAAATCATCCAAAAATAGCAATACAAGTCATTGTGTTTTATTGAGGCAGGGTCTTTTTATGGAGTCCGAGGTGGCCTTGAAGTCACGATCGTTCTGCTTCTTCTTGCTCAGTGGAATGTTGTGGTAACAGGCATGAGCCACCATGCCCAGCTCCAGAAGTACTTATTGGACACCTATGTATTGTGTACCATGGGCTAGAACTGTGCCAGTGTTATAATAAAGCAGACAGAATCACAGCTCCTGTGATGATAGCAGCCTAGTGAAATAGACAGGCAATGAACAGTAAATATAATGAATATATAAGAAGATAGGATGTCCTAAGCTGGTGAGTTCTGTGGAGAGAGGAAATCCAGTTGAGCAGGACAGCTCCAAGGTGGGTGGTGTTGGAGCTGGCTGCCATTTTAGCTAGAGCTGCCACTAGAGGACAGATTATGGATAAGCTGCTCCTGCCAGAGAGCTGTCTCCCCTCCTTATCTCCCCAGTTGGTCTTCAGGGAGAAACCACTGCTATTAATAGTCGCTGAGGGAAGGAAACAAACGCCTCTGTCCTCTCCAGATGGAAGTCTTTGCTCACATTGACTTCCTTACTAATGACTGGAGCTCCCCTCATAGTAGACTCCAAGAAGTAAATGTTCAATGAATGAAGCAGGCATGGCAGGACTACCTCTCTGTTTCAGGTTCAGTTTAACTTTAATGGCCAGCTTCACTGTAACCAGGGCCACTGGGGCAGGGAGGGCAGTGAGGAAATTGGAAAGCATGCCTAGTTCCAATTCCCCCGTAATTAAAAATGAAGCTTAATCATTAGTTTCAAGGGCATGGGGAAATTTGAGTTTCACCTTCTCTTGCCTCCTGGGACCATTACAAACATGATACTGGAACAAAGGGTTGGTCTCAAGGGTGCAACTTTGGATGAGGTTACCAGGGAGACAGGGGGCAGGGGACAATTTTAATATTCTTCCCCACAGAGCATCATCAGAGTATTTAAGGGCACAGCTCAGGTTACTTCTCACGGTGCCTGTTCCTGCTATTGTTCCTGGGGAAGAGTGAAAGTATATAAGAGAACTGGGCCAAGTCAGCTATTGGGGAGGAAGGGGAAGAAGTTGTACTGGAGAAGGAATTAAAGGCTGTTACCAAAAAGTTCACAGTTGTACCCCTAAATGGGAATGGTGAGTGGGAAAGTGTAGCTTAATAAGCCAGCTGAGGGCCGGAGGGATGACTTGACGATTAAGGCATTTGCCTGCAAAGCCAAAGGACCTAGGTTCAATTCCCCAAGACCCATGTTAGCCAGATGCACAAAGGGAAGCATGTGTCTGGAGTTTGTTTGTAGTGGCTGGAGGTCCTGGTGCGCCCATTCTCTCTCTCTCTCTCCCCCTCTTTCTGTCAAATAAATAAATAAAAATTTAAAAAATAAGCCAGCTGAGAAGATAGTGAGCCACCTTGGAGGGTTTTCTGGGCATCAGGACATAAACCATAAAGTAAATTGAAGATGTGTAACTCAAAGATACACATGAGAATCTTGCTGGACTTGGCAACGTTTCCTAACACAGCACAATGAAACTGCTTCTGCTCTATGCTTTCTGTGGACTTGTTTGGGGAAAGAGCCTAATTTCGGCCCTGGAAATTAATGGATTAATTAGGAAATTGGGATTTCCTTCCTTCTAGGGTTGGCTTTCACTTCTTCCTTGGAACTGATGAAGGCAGGACCACCCCTGTGAACACTGTGAATGAAACATTTTGTCAGGAAAACAAGCAAATAAATTTGACAGCTGCTTGATGTGGGACAGTCATTAAATTTTCAAGAATGTAGGTTTTCTATTATTTAGTGGCATTCATCTCCCTTCCAAAACAGACAAGGAAAGGTTCCAGAATTGGAGAGAGAGGAAGTTGTACTATTTGCTGGGCTGGAAATTGTCAAGGGCTCTACCTCCACACTCCCTTTCTTGAAGGGGCTACTGAGCTGGACTGGTATAGTCACACAGGTCTATAATTCATCTGGGTTGTCAGGGGCTGGTATTTTTTTTTTAACTTGACAAGCAATAATTTTTCATCATTTCACTGGCAAGGAAGTCCAAATCAAGATGCTGGGAGACCTGGTGTCTGGTGAAGACCCACCTCATGGTTTGCAGATACCAGGCTTCTCGTTAAGTTTTTACACAGCACAGAGCAGAAAGGAACTGATATTTGGACCTTGCTTTCGTCTATTCAATTTCCTCCCTTGCCTCTTCTTTTCCACCAATTGCTTTTTAGCTATTCTCTACTTCTTATACTTACCATGGGGGAGTGAGGCAAAGAAATTAAAAAAAAAAAAAACAGCCATTTATTTTACTGCTTGAAGGTGTTAACAGAAGAAAAAATGGTCCAAAGGAGGTTTAAATACTGGCTAAGAGGGGATTTCAGAAAATTTGGGGCTTGTCTTTGTGTCCTGTCACTTAGGAGTGATAGCCAAGAATTGATATATTTCTTCTCTAAGAAAGGCAGAAACACCATCCGGGATGAGAACTAAATTGTGTGACCATGTTCTTTGTGGGCTCTATCTGAGTCTAATGGTGAGGTGGGGTGGCTAGTGGAGAGGGGTGAGGAGGAGGAGTTGGTATTTTGGTGACTTTGGGAAAAAGGGAGAGACCTTGGATCTTTTCCTGGGCGTGCTAGAGCTATTTGGACATGAATATAATCTGTCTTGCCAGTACACAACCTGACTGTATAGAGGCCTATTGGGAACACTGTGCATTTTGCCACTGTTCAGATGGGTACAATTGTGGATAAGTTCTCAGAGGTGAATCCTTTCTTGGCAGCTTTTTTGTATGAAATATGGCAAGTCATTTAGTTTCTTCAGGAAAAGAAGATAGTAAAACCCAGGTCATAAAACTGTGTGCCTATAGGCAGACATACATGCCTGTGCATGTATGTACAAATGATAGATGCTACATCAGGAGGGGCTGTGGCCAAACATGATTTGGTCAGGATACTATGAACATTGAGCCCTACCTACTTTGGGTCTCATTGGGACCATATGGCAATCTACTGATTGGGTCACTGTTCTTCCAATCATGGATCAGATTTGGTTGCTGCAGGAAGCATATGGATGTTTTATGACCCTTGGAGTAAAACAAATATTTATTGGACCTACTAGATAATTCTAGGTGCTAGAGATACAGTAGGTTGTAAATCAGATTAGTTCTTAGACTTCTAGAACTTATATGCTAGGAAAGTGAGGGAGATAATGAAATATGTCAGGTCATGATAAGTGGTATAGGAAGGACATCACAGATTCATCTCTATTTATTTATTTATTGGTTTTTCGAGGTAGAGTCTCACTCTAGCCCAAGCTGACCTGGGATTCACTATGTAGTCCCATGGTGGCCTTGAACTCACGGCAATCCTCTTACCTCTGCCTCCCGAGTGGTGGGATTAAAGGCGTGCACCACCACACCTGGCCCATCTCTTTTTAAGTTATTTTTATTTATATATATGAGAGAAAGGGAGAGAGACTAGGCATGCCAGGACCTCCAGCCACTGCAGACGAACTCCAAATACATGTGCCCCCTTGTGCATCTGGCTTACGTGGGTCCTGGAGAGTTGAACTGGGATCCTCTGGCTTTGCAGGCAAGTGTCTTAACCACTAAGCCATCTCTCCAGCCCACAAATCCATTTCTTAACATGCTATGCCTCCCCACTCATTCATTGGTTTATTCTGTTACTGATGATGTAAAGAGCTTTGTGACTTCCAGGTGTTTATACAAAACAACCCTTTCCCTTTTCTGCCTAAACAAGGCCCATTGTGTGTAGTTGAATAATATAGGGCAGTTCATTTTGAGCAAAACTCATTCAGCACATGTCCACTGGGCATGGCCACCTAGACAAATTAACCCCAGCAAAGTATTAACACAGGTCAGTTTTTTGGATCAGGGGCTGATTCACAATATACATATATTGGTTTCTCGAGGTAGGGTCTCACTCTAGCCCTGGCTGACCTGAACTTCACTATAGAGTCTCAGGGTGGCCTCGAACTCACGGCAATCCTCCTAACTCTGCCTCCCAAGTGCTGGGATTAAAGATGTGCACCACCACGCCCCTGCACGTAAAAGTTTATTCAGGTCATTTTCAAAATGGAGATCATGGACCATAGGAATGTGAGAACCAGATGCGCCCCCTTGTGTTCCTGTCTGTCTCCATGTCTGTTGTGCTCTCTCTCTCTCTCTCTTACACACACACACACACACACACACACACACAGAGAGAGAGAGAGAGAGAGAGAGAGAGAGAGGGAGGGAGAGAGAGAGAGAGATCAAGAGAGAGGGCTGGGGGCTAGCACACAGGAAACCCTGATCAAAACCGATCAGCTGGTCAGTAAGCTGGGCAGCACTGTGTGTCTGAAGGCAAGAAGCCTTCCTTTTGGTGCAGATGATGAGCAGTGAGGAGGGGTGGCCTGCAGAGAGTTGTCTAGATTCTCTGATTTGAAAATGACAGACTCAAAGGAAGTCTATCCTTCCTGAGTAACTGCATCCCGACACCCTTGAACTTCCTCTGGGTTTCGGCTTTCACCCTTCAGAGGCTCTGAGGAGAGAAGACAAAGGCACAGTGGTATTGCCCAGGGGAGGGAGGAAGTAAATGCACAGGGCAGCCACCCCAGCCCACAGACTGCTCTGCCCCATGTGGCTCCAGCTCCAGCTTCCTGGGTAGAGGATCCAGGGATCTGGTTTCTGCTTTTCCTCTTGCCAGATGCTTGTGTGGGCCCCTCATTGGTCTTGGTTTCCCTACCAATCTCTACAAGGCAGCTGCCACACAAAACTCAGTTTTGAAAAGGCGGTGGCAGCAGCCACAAATGTTGCGTTTGGCAGTCATTCATGAATTTTACTCAGCCGCTCTGTCCTTGTAATATGAAAACCCCTTTTTAGGTTGGAGGCCACGAGTGGGGAATTTGAGATGTCAGTTCATCAAGAACCAGAAAGAGCATAACACTGGGAATGCTGGGAAAAGGCGCATTCACATTGCACATTAGCATGTTATTGCAGACAGTTCCTCTTTGCTGGCACAAAGCACCTGACCCACAGCAGCTTGTGGGAAGAGAGGTTTCATTTTGGCTTACAGACTCAAGGGAAAGCTTCATGATGGTGGGGAAACAATGGCATGAGCAGAGGTTGGAGAACAGCTACAGAGGTGTGAGCCAAGCCCCAGCAAAGGGAAACTGTCTGTAACACCGACAAGCCCGCCCCAAGCAACACAGCTCCAATAAGGTTCCAATTCCCAAACTGACATCAGCTGGGGACCAAGCATTCAGAACACGTCAGTTTATGGGGGACACCTGAATCAAGCCATCACATGCGCTGTGACCATTCCAAGCACTTGCAGGCCCGTTTGCTGGTACTTCTCAGAAACAAATCTTCAGAAAATAATCTTGGGTATTATACAAGTATACAGGACCTTATCATTTTTTCATTTACTCTGAATTAGACTTATTTGGTACCTTGTCTACAATCTTCTTACTTGGAAAAGTAGTATAGCTATTTGCTTCTAGTATGATATAATTAATATCACCAGTAATGTATGCAAATTTTAAAGATATTTATTTATTTATTTATTTGAGAGAGAGAATGGCTGCACCAGGGCCTCCAGCCACTGAAAACCAACTCCAGATACATGCACCCCACCTTGTGCATCTGGCCCTTGTGGGTCCTGGCGAATCGAGCCTCGAACAGGGGTCCTTAGGCTTCACAGGCAAGCACTTAACCGCTAAACCATCTCTCCAGCCCCTACAAGTTTTATAAAGTAGAAAATAGTCCCTATGCTTACCATTCACCAGAGAGACTTACTGTTTGTTATTGCATGGATGCTGATGATCAAACTTGTCTCTGTCGTTTTCATCTGGGAGGCTTGGGTTCTCACCTAAAATAAGAAAACAATATTAGCACTCACCTTGAAGATGTGTGGTAATGTCTTAGTGCAATATCTCATATATCTTCTGGGTAAACTAAATACTAGCTCTTACTAACAGTAACATGTACTTTTCCTATATGTTTGTGTGTGTATACATATACATATACATATATTTTCCTGTGATTGTTTGCAAAGAAATGAGAGTTCCCCCCCAACCCATTTGGCAAAAGAGATGGCAAGACTGAACACATTTGGGGGGGCTCATTTAAAACCAAGTTGTTTGCTTATCAGATAAATTTAAATAGTGCATTGAAGGGTTCAGACACTTGTCTCCTTGATTTGGTTGTGTTACCAACCAGCTATGTGACCTGCAACAAGTTCTTTAACCTATCTGGATTCTATTTCAAAAATGGGCTTAGAGGGCTGTAGAGATGGCTTAGTGGTTAAGCGCTTGCCTGTGAAGCCTGAGGACCCAGGTTCGAGGTTGGACTCCCCAAGACCCACGCTAGCCAGATGCATGAGGGGGCGCATGCGTCTAGAGTTCGTTTGCAGTGACTGGAAGCCCTGGCGCACCCATTCTCTCTCTCTCTGTGTCTCAAATAAATGAATAAAAATCAGAAAAATTTTAAATATTGGGCTAAGAAATTCCTGCCCTCCAGAACCATCTGAGGGTGGTGAGAACTAAGACCATAGAGTGCTGTGAGTTAAATGAATGTACACATAGTTATTTGTTTAAAGACCGGGTCTCAGAGTGTAGCCCAAGCAATCTTTGTTGTTCTTGTTGTTGATTTTTATTTATTTGTTTGAGAGCGACAGACAGAGAGAAAAAAAGGCAGATAGAGAGAACATGGGTGTTCCAGGGCCTCCAGCCACTGCGAACAAACTCCAGACGCGTGTGCTCCCTTGTGCTAACATGGGTCCTGGGGAATGAAGCTTCAAACCGGGGTCCTTAGGCTTCATAGGCAAGCTATCTCTTCAGCCCTAGCCCAAAGTATCTTGAACTCATTGCATAGACTAGGCTGGCCTTGAACTCATGGAAAACTGCCTGCGTCAACCTCCTGATTGTTGGGATTATAGATGTAAGCCAGCATGCCCAGCTTGCCTTAGGTATTTATTTATTTTCTGGAGGTACTGAGTATGAATGGCTACCAGAACATCAGAAGAAAAGCCACTGCCTTCAAGAGACTTAAAGTCAAGAAAGAACGCAAAACAGACATGTAAAAGGTGCTTCAACATTTGTAGAGGAAAAAAATAAAATAAATAAATGCTACAGTAGTGTTTAATAATAGCATAAGGTGCCAGAGAGAAAGATGCAACTTCCACTGAACTTACAATAAGTTGATTGTGTGATATATAGGAAAGTTGTCAGGCTCTCTCATTTAGCTACTTGACCCCCTCCTGAACACGTCTGCAAGTGAGCAAACACCACCATTTATCCAGGGGTGGGCAGTGCTGCTCACATTGCCTGGCCTCTGTTGGACCAGAATCTATGGTTTCTTTAATCTGGGACTTCCAGGTGTCTCTTATCAACACTACTTGCCCAGGAGGCCTTGGGAAGCTGACCTGCTATGATGCAATAAGCCAAGGACTTCTGGCAGAAACTCCATTGGGAAATGAGAAGCTCCTACTGTGTGGTTGGATTGCAAAATAGCCCTACAATCTCTCTCTTTCTTGACTGTGCAATAGGTGTTAGATAGCCTTAGTCTGCTTTTTAAGAACCCTGTAGTTTTCAGACTGGGAATGGTATCAATCATCTCTCTTCTTGGTTGGTGATGTAGCTCAGAGGGAAGGAGGGAAGAAAGGGAAGGAGAGAGAGAAGAACTCACGGGAAGTAGCTAAGTCGATAGAGTATTTTCTTAGCATGCAAAAAGCCCTAGGTTCAACCCCAGCTTCATATAATCGTAGCACTCAGGGTATGAAGGCAGGGGTATCAAGAGTCTAAAACCAGCCTAGACTATAAGAGTCTTTCTTCCCAGATGACTTGCCTATAGTTGCCTAGTTTGTCACTGAATTTGGGGGTGGCTTGGGATGTAGCTCAGTGCTCATCTAGCATTCACAAGGCCCTGGGTTCAATTCACACATTAGCAAAAAATCCAGCCAAAACAAACAAACAAAAAGCAAATTGTGAGGCCAACAAAGGTGCCTGATACCTAGGTCAGTGCTGACTTCACAACCTGGAGTTTCTAGTGGAAGATATAAATAATTGACAAATATTAGTTTATTGATTAATGTATGAGGCAAATGAAATCTACATTCAGAAAAATACATTTAGAGGCTAGAGATAAAACTCAATGGCAAAGTGTGTGGGAAGCATGTGCAAGGCCCTGGATGCAATTCCAATGCTACACCACACACACACACACACACACACACACACACACACACACACACACAAAATATTTAAGAATATACAGCTTTTTCAATTAATAAAGGTCAGTTGCTCCTTATTTGTTTCTTTAGCTTCTTCCAAAAAGCCCACAACGAAGCTGGTAACTATCTAATTAGTTGAATTGTACTAAATTGGGCAAGTGCCCTAAGTTAATTGTCAACCTGAGCAATCTAAAACTCCATCACATGTCACCCCACCAAACACATTGTATTCCTTGCCCTCCTAGCCAGGGCCATTGCTCTGGAGGTAGGGCCAGGATTCCCAAGGTCTCACACCAGCAAAGATCAGTTCTTTGTCCACAAACTAGAAAGTACTAGAAGCAAGTCTTCCACACACAGGACCTTTCAGGTTGAAGCCAGCAGTCCACTAAATCTTTCCTTTTGGTGATATTTTTCAAGATAAAGTTACTTGAGCTGGTCTCCTAGAAAACCTTTTAAAATGCTAATTGTGCGATTGTGCAAATAATGTAAAAATGAATCCTGTGGTGGGCTCAGCACTTGACTAATTAATAAGCAGTAAATGAATCCTTACCTAGCAAATTCTGTACCAGGCAGTAGGAATGGCAGAGACCTTCCTGAAGCCACAGTTGGAAGAGTTTGGTTTTAATAAGCACCCACTGAATTGGCCAGTGAAAATCAAGAATTATTTGGTTATGGCACTATCTTGTACCAAAGTTACATATCATTGGTTGTGAGATGTAGTTCAATAGACAGTTACAGAAGCCTTCAGTGGCCTATGACAGGCCTGAGAAATGGGGATAGAAAGATGAATTTAATAAAATAGATGTCTTTGAAAGTTAATAATGTAATGGCAGGTAGTAACAGGTCATCAAAATCATCAGTAGAATGCTTTTGACTGCAAGGACGGAGTATCCTAGTAATGGCGACTTAAATGGTAAAGATATTTATTGTCTTACAAAATACCATGTGTGAATGGGTGTGGGTCTAAGATTGGTTCTCTTGTTACTTTGCCTTGTCATTGTCACCATGTTAGTCTTTTGTCCTTAGGCAATTGTTTCATGATTGCAATGGCTGCCTTGCCCCAGTCATCATGTGCTCAGATGACAAGACAAGACAAGGTCTGGGGACAGCATGGCAGGAGATCACATCCTCCACCCACACCATCTACTGACATAAGTCACGCTGAAATGCAAGGCTGTGATGGGGGTCGCAGAGGTGCCTGCAAATCCAGTCTGGACCTTTCCCATCATTAACTCAAGGCTATGGAAAGGACTTTAAAATAATGTGTTGGAGGGCTGGAGAGATGGCTTAGCGGTTAAGCGCTTGCCTGTGAAGCCTAAGGACCCCGGTTCGAGGCTCAGTTCCCCAGGTCCCACGTTAGCCAGATGCACAAGGGGGCGCACGCGTCTGGAGTTCGTTTGCAGAGGCTGGAAGCCCTGGCGCGCCCATTCTCTCTCTCTCCTTCTATCTGCCTTTCTCTCTGTGTCTGTCGCTCTCAAATAAATAAATTTAAAAAAAAATTTAAAAAAATGTGTTGGACAATTAGACCTCCCTACCATATAGTACGCACGTAGAATACATGTAGTATAAGAAGTGCTCTATAGAAGTGCATTTGGAAGAGAGAGACTGTCAAATGTGCATTGAAAAACTAAAACGGGGTTTGGGAGAAGGTCTGGCAGTTTGGCTGAGTCACCAGGTGGGAGAGGAGAGACACACAACATGAAGGGGCTTGTCAAATCATCAGGCTCTCTGTTTTCTCAGCCGTTTCCTCCATCTTTTTGTCCAGCTGCCTTATCTAGCAAGTCACTTAACTATTCAGGATTTCAGGATTACCATCTATAGAAACGAGGCGGTTGGATACTGTAGCAATGCAGTTCTCCATGGCACTCGCCCTCTTCTTCCCTGTTGCACTTCACTCAGTCATCAGCAGTCTCAACATTGCTTGCACGAAGCACAGATGACTTCCTGGATCTTCTCTGTAAAAATACCTCCCAAAATTTTCTCAGGGAGGCAGTATGGTAGACAGAACAGGAGAATAGAAATCACAGATTTGAATTTAAAGCCAAACTTCATCATTTCTATGCTGTGTGACCTTGAGAAGACACAATATCTCTATGCCTCATATTCTGGAAAATTGAAACCATCTACATGTATATATATATATACATATATATATATATGCATGTATACATATGCATATGTGTGCATATGTATATATGTATTATTTTACAGGACTCTTTGAGGATCTAGTGATCGTTATTAAACACAGAGCACAGTGTGGCATAATTATTAGACTCTCAATAATTCCCAAAGGAGGAAATAAAACAACCAGTACTTGAACATTTAAATGCTCAATAATAAATAACTGTGTGTAGCTTACATGCACACAACTGTGTATCAAGTGGGAAAAGGTTTTTGAAAATTGCTGATCCTTTGTATGGGTAAGGGTGAGATGAAACAGGAACTCACATGGGCTGCTAATGGGAATAGAATCTGATATGACATTTGTGGAGGACAATAATATGTGATAATTATAATCTGTCTTTTTATTAAAGTATTAAAACATTTTAACCCCATAAGTCAATGTCTAGTGATTTATGTTAGGTGGGTGATATGTGTTTACGATTTAATTAGTATAAACTTATTTATCTTGATTCTGTTTGGAATGAAAACTATTGGACTCAATGTAAATGACCAATAATGGACAATTTATTAAATAAATTAAAGTTCATGTATTTTAATATTAGAAGCCATGTTTTAGAATATGTTTAATAATGTAGAAGAAATGGTAGTGATAGGATAATATATAGTCTATGAAACAATATATACAGCTATGTCTTGTATAGAAACAAATATGCTTAGAAAAGTGACTGGAGAGTAAAACACCAAAATATGAAAATTATTTTCTTTGGGTATTAGGAAAATAAGGTTTTATCTCTGCTGCTCTGAATTATCCATATAGTCTTGTACTGCATGCATAATTACATGGAAAAATGCATATAAAATTAGGAGACAATATCAGGTTGGAAAAAAAGCCAAAATATCAAAATACTAATTAATTTCAACTGTGTAAGAATGCACACACGTTTAAAGAGAGAAAAATTTGAAAGAAATTATTTCTGAATCTTTATTTTATTTTATTTTATTTAGTTAACTTTTTTTTTTTTTTTGGTAGTGGGTATGGAACCCAGAGTGTTACCACTGAGCCATTAATCCCAGCACTCAGGAGGCAGAGGTAGGAGGATCGCTGTGAGTTCAAGGCCACCCTGAGACTCCATAGTGAATTCCAGGTCAGCCTGAGCTAGAGCGAGACCCTACTTCGAAGAAACAACAACAACAAAAATCTTGTAATTTTTCTCTGGATGATGAAATGATTGGCCGCTGACCCTTTTTTTCTTTATACTTTGTTCAACTTTTCTATCAGTAGTTCATGCTATTTTGATGAGAAGAAAAAGAAAATGACCACCAATTCAAGCCTATAAAATGAACTTTTCTTGAATATTGTATCCCACATAGTCTGTCCCCAGCTCTCGCGAACACCGATAAAAACCTAAGTCTGAGGGTCTCCTGTAGGAGTCCTTTGATTTGTACAGATCTTGATGCCCCTTTTTTATTGTTTGCCTCCTGACAATGGCAAACCCCATGCGGTGAGAGGCAGAGGAACATAGTCAAAGGTACTGTCAATGGGGCAGATGAGGTAACTTCGCTGATAGAAGAAATTGCGATGGAGCCTGACTCCGGGTTGCAGGGGGCAGCCTGCCTTTGGTAAAGTGTGACTGCTGAGCCAATAGGCTCCGCTGGTTGGATGCATGGAGCTCTCTGGTGGCCAAGAGGTGTCAACGCAGCAAGTTTTGCATTTCCCAAACCAGTAACTAGCCAAACCAGCATGCTGAGAAGCCTCGGCGTGCTTGGAGGTTAAATTTCCAGTAGGAAAATATCTATTTCCAGTATCGTCCTAAGTATTTATTATGAAGACAGAATCCTTCACTCTTGAGTTGCAGATAGAAGAGGTACTCCTCACCTTCCTGCCACGATAAAGTCACCTGACACTGCTCGATTTTGCAATAACTATAATCAATTGCTTTCTGTGAGCCAACTGACAGTGTGGCTCCCAATCACACCATCTATCACATAAGCCTATACTGGGTACAGATGGCCTTGGGCATTTTTCAAGCAGGTTATTTTTCGTGATCTCATAGAATGGAAGGAGCCGTAGGTACAAAGATATTGAGCTCCTGGGAAACAAAGTGACTTACTGAAAGAAATGACCATTTGCTGAACCAAGAATGTTTTGATCATAAGAATTCTGTTCATTAGGCTCCCCTGTTTCCTAAAAGCCTTCTTTACCTCAGGTGAACGACTTAATAAGTAAAACAAGATTTCTGACACACATTATTCCTGGGTTGTCTTGTGTATTTCTATGTTTTCATTAGATTATGACTCTGTGAAACTTGGATGGGGTGGTCAACCAATGTGTATGCATGTGTGTAAACATGGGCATGGATGTGTAACTGTGTGCAATCATACCTCCATGTACATAGGTATCACTATATATCCGTATATCTCTAGCCTTACATTTAGGCATGGTCCATAACCTTAACCATATTCTAAACTCTTTGAAGATGATCATCTATGACTCTTTTCATGCTCATGTGCATATATATGTAGAGACTGTGTGTGGTGTGTGTGATGTGAGGTGTATGAACATGTGTGTGCAGATGCATGTGTTCCATATGGATGCATATGGAGACCAGAGGAGAATGCCTGGTGTCCTTCTCTTATCACTTATCCACATATATCCTTGAGACAAAGTCTCTCCCTCAACCTAGAGCTGCTGTCCATCAGTGAGCCACAGTGATTCCTGTGATCTCTGCCTCCCACAGACTGGGGCTACAGATGTGCATGGCCATGTCCAGTTTTTCATGTGGATTCTGGGAGTCAAACTTAGTGGTCTCTAGCCCAAGAGGCACTCATGCTTAAGCAGCAAGTCCTCTCGACTGCTGAGCCATCTTCCAAGCCCTTTCTATGACTTTTGAGGTCTGATATAATGTGATGTGTTGTGGCCAGTGACAAAATTCAGATGACTTTTTGTAAGCCACACAGGAAAATCTATATCTGAAAGATTCAGAGATTTGTTTATAGAATATTTCTCTACTTTTAAGTTTAAAGGCACTGGCCTTTAAAGAGGCCTGAAGACTAGTGGAAAATTACCCTCCCCCCGGGTATTCTAGAATGTTCCATTGAGAGGTAATTAAGGGGAAGAAAAGGAACAGATTGCACTCACAAATAAGCAAGTCAGTGATTTAGCATTTTTGTGTGTGTGTGTTTATTTATTTATTTTTTTTTTTGAGGTAAGGTCTCACTCTAGCCCAGGCTGACCTGGAATTCACTATGTAGTCTCAGGGTGGCCTTGAACTCACAGCAATCCTCCTACCTCTGCCTCCCAAGTGCTGGAATTAAACGAGTGTGCCACCCCTGCTGAGATATATTTATTTTTGCGGAAACCAAAGTGCTTTGAATTTTATTCCTTTCTGATACGTCTCAATAATCACCAAGGTAGTTTTGGGATGGCACTTGAAAACTTTGGTCAATGGAGTTTTGAGGATAAGCCTGGAAATGCTCTTTAAAGTTAATTTGAATATTCTCCCCAATTTATTCATTTTGATAATGAGTTTTTAAACAAGAAAACATACACAAGAAATAATCAAAAGTAGAACTTAGAAAGTTCAAGACTCACACAGGAAAGACTTCAAAATTAATATTTAATTCAATTAAAAATTAAATTAGGCTGAAGAGATGGTTTAGCAGTTAAGGTGCATGCCTTTGAAGCCTAAGGACCCCAGTTTGATTCTCCAGGTCCCACATAAGCCAGATGCACATGGTGACATATGCGTCTGGAGTTAGTTTGCAGTGGCTAGAGGCCCTGGCACACCCATTCTCACTCTCTCTCTCCCTCTCTCTGTCTCTAATAAATAAATCTTTAAATAAATAAATAGATTACCAGGTCGTGGTGGCACACGCCTTTAATCCCAGCATTTGGGAGGCAGAGATAGGTGCATCACTGTGAGTTCAAGGCCACCCTTGGACTACACAGTGAGTTCCAGGTCAGCCTGTGCTAGGGTGAGACCCGACCTTGAAAAACCAAAAATAAATAAATTGACCTCTTTCTATTTTGTTTTTGTTTTGTTTGAAAGAGGGTCTTTTGTAGCCTCGGCTGGCCCTATAGTCCAGTCTATCCTTGAACCTCTGGTCCCCCTTCCTCCACTTCTGAAGTGCTGGTACTGCATTCATGTGCCGCCATACTCAGCTAGATGTTTCTTTGTTTTCAAGGTAGGGTCTCACTCTAGTCCAGGCTTACCTGGAACTGACTCTGTAGTCTCAGGCTGGCCTCAAGCTCTCAGTGATCCTCCTACCTCTGCCTACTAACTGCTGGGATTAAAGGCATGCAACACCATGCAAAGCGCTAGGTGTTTCTTAATGTAGAACTGAATCTTGGTCTCCTGCTTCCTCCTCTGTCTACAATGCCCCTAGATTCTCAGTAGAAAGAGGCACGCACCTTCCATTAGCAATGAGTTGTAAACTTCTTTCTGTTAAATTTACTTCTGTATATATAGCCCATGGAGACCAGGGGTTTGGATGGCTGGATGGATAATGGACAGGTACATGGATAAAGAGAGGAAAGTGACCTGAGGCAAAGGGCATGTGTCTCTGTTGAATAGACTTTTCTTTTACAGTTTCTTTTTTCATATCCATTTTTTTTTTTACTAGCAATCTCCATCTAGAAAGATTAACTTACTATTTACCAGATAATCTACCACTGAGTACCTATTATGTATCATGTAGGGTAACAATGAACATCAAATTTCCATGCCATTTTATTCTCACATCTCTGAGAGTTAGGCCTTATTAATACCATTTTACAGATGAGGACATCTATATTCAGAAAAGTTGAAGAACTTGTCCATGTTCAGACATTATGTAGGTCCACACTTTTCCTGTGGACCATGCAACATGGTGCATCTAGAGCAAAAAGTGCCCATGTTAGCATAGCAACATGGAAGATGGCCACCAACTGAGAGACATTTCTAAGAGATAGGTAGAAGACCAGAGAAGGACACAATAGAATAAAAGGAGTCTTTGCTAATCTGCAGAGTGGTAGATTAAACAGAAGGCCATCAAACAACGAAGGGGGGGGGTTACCTGGCAGGTTTGCACTACTAGGCTTCCCTTGTAACTGGAATTTGGTTACTGGTTGGAAGGAGTAACATGAGTCCCTCTCCCCTCCCGCCTGGACTACCCCTGGGATGAGGGAACAGTCTCCATCAATAAAGACTCAAGAGGTAGGAAAGATCAAAGTCTTGCCTCTGCTGCTTTTTCAAGTTCAGAAAAGGAAGTAGAATGGGAGCACAACCTAAGAGTGATGTTTGTTGTGCACTTTATTGATGAAGTGCTATGTGTAGAACGCAAGAAAAGTGCAACAGGCTGTGGCAAGACGAATGGTGTAAGCAACTTTATGCAATTAGCTAGAGCTCAGCTTCAGCGCAATCTCACTGGAGCACAACTCGCACCACACAAGCATTCGAACATTGAAGCAAGGGGACTGGCCTTTCCTGCCAATCATTAGCTATGGGTTGCCCCCGGAGGAGGGGAAATGCCCTTTGAGCATAGTGACTCTCATTGACAAGAGCAGTTATCCGAGGAAGGAATCAGCTATGATTGGTCTTTGGCAACCAACATTCATAGATGCCATGGAAAGGGATGCCAGTCTAGTTAATGTATCCAGGTAGGACATTAAGAACATCCACCACACACACCAAGCTGCCTGATGGGTCCCTTTTGGCATAGGAGGGACACAGAACTTCTGAAGCTATTTTGGCTCTTCTTGTCCAGATGCAGTCTACGCTAATGGGTGGACATGGGCTACCTAGAAATTCATTCTTTGGCCCTGGAGGAGCTATGAAGTGCCAATCATCCCATGAGCCTGCTGGTTTAAAATGTCCTGATTTGTTGGCCGTTTGCTGCTGAAGTACTCCCCTATTTCCATTGAAACTAAACATTCTTGGTGCAGTCTAGCTTAGAATTTTAATTTTAATGACAATCATCATGCATGGTTCCCTTTGATGTGAGACCGCCAACATCACAACAGCTAGGGTGTATCATGTATCCAGTCTCCATGCTTTATTTCTCCTTTGGTTATTCTTCATATTCCCAAAACTCCTGCCCAACCCTTAGCACTCAAATTCTGTTAATACTTAACCTGGGGTCAAGGTTTCTTTGGGTAAAGAACAACGAAAAGGCAATTACCTAGCTGGCTGTGAGTGCTGAGGGAGTGAAAACTGGTTATGTGTCTAATTTGAGACATTCCTGAGAGTGTCCCTTTCCTGTATGGTCAAGACGGAAAGAAACCAACGGATGTAGACTTTCTTTTTTTCCTTGCCTTCAGACCTTAAAGATTAGTCATAGAATCATGTTCAAGTTATTCAATCCAGAAAAAGAAGTGATTAACATTTAACTTCTTTAATGGGCAATTACTCAACAGCTATGCCAGTAGGTAAATATTTACTCATCATCTATCCCAAGGAGTGAATGTGAACTTGAGTCAAACAGTTACTTATGCTCATTCTTTAATAATGGAAAAGTGAATTTATATAGCTCCAAGATCTCTAATTTCCCACCAAATAAGAAATGACTGAGAGTTATTCAGAGCCCTGTGTTAGGCTTACATTACAAATAATTTACTCACCTACTCCTTCCTGAAAAAAAAAAGGTAATATTTGTTGTACTCCCTTCTATCCATTTGAAATCGGGGAGCCTCAAATCTCAGTTAAATATAATAAATAAACTCAGCTTCTCAGTGTATAGTGTTGTGCCCGACTAAATTTATCACAAAACGGCCTGTTCGGTGCCATTATGAATGCAAGTCAGAGCAGAAGCAACGCCATGGTGCGGAACAGCTTCTTCCATGTAAGTTGCTTGTAATTGCTCTTCCTTAGAATGGGAAGGATGGTTGGGAAAACTCCTCTAGCATGGAGGTAGCTGGCGGCTTCCCATCTCTTTGCTTGTTTGCCTACACTGTAGTTCAAATATCCGAAACATGCCCACATGGATGTATTGAGCATATGGCCCAAGGATTCAGTTCGGGGAATAATGGATACCATTTCCGAGACTTTAATCCACTTCCAGGATATACATTTTAATCAATGAGCAGGAAACAAATTTAAACATTGAAACATGAACCAAGGACAGAGGTTAAAGGTCAGGACATGACACTTTGATGCTAATACTCCAGGTGTGGCCTCCCAGGCAGAGGTCAAAGGTGCCTGCCCAGGGAGCTACTGAGAGAGAGGACAGGGGTGCCTTGGCTTGCAGAAAGAAGGTGGAGAATCTAAAACTTGGTCCACTACTCAGCATAGGCTACCAGCTGTACTAACAACTTCGCAGTCCCAGGTGTTTCACACAAATTATGTTTTATTTCTTGCTCTTGTAGTACAAGGAGGGCTGAACGCAGACATTCAGGAACCCAAACTCCTTTCATTTTATGGCCAAGTCCTTGCAAACACCCTCTCCTACCCTCCCCAGCTACTGCATCTAGACAACAGATGAAGCAAATAGAAAGCATGAGTAGGAGTTTTATGGGCCCACCCATATTTTGGCCAGAACTGTCAGATGGTCACCTAAAACATGCAAGGGAAGCTAGGAATAGTCATCTGTGTGCTCAAGATGGAAAGAGAAACAGTTGGGTGTAAAACTAATCAGACTCTGGCACACATCGATTCAGGAACTTGAGACTATTCTTCCAAGAAAAAGGAGGCAGGGGCGTGTGTGTGTGTGTGTGTGTGTGTGTGTGTGTGTGTGTGTGTGTACTCTTTTCCAGTTAAGATTTGGAAGAGAATTTAGAGAAACAGGGCAAATAAAGAGGACAGGCAAGTAACTTCTCAAAAGTGAGTGGGATCAGGCTAGAGAGATGGCTTAGCAGTTAAGAGCTTGCCTGTGAAGCCTAAGGACCCCGGTTCAAGGCTCGATTCCCCAGGACCCATGTGAGCCAGATGCACAAAGGGGTGCACACGTCTGGAGTTTGTTTGCAGTGGCTGGAGGCCCTGGCATGCCCACTCTCTCTCGTTTTCTCTATCTATCTGTCTATCTGTCTCTTTCTCTCTCTGTGTCTGGCCCTCTCAAATAAATAAATAAAAATAAACCAACAAAACAAAAGTTAGTGGGATACTCCTGGAGCATTGCCAGATTTGAGTAGATTCACTTATGCTCCTAATGAGAGAGAAAAAGTTCTTCTTTATTTATTTCTTTAGGATGAAGCTTTAGAGGGTCAGTTGAACCTGTTAAAGGAAAGGATTAGATAAGAGAATTTGGCATTGACTGAGGAGGAAGTTGTGTCACAAAGGAACAGGGTCGAGCCCCATTGAAGGTACCTGATTGAGATGGCCTCAAGAGAGTGGGTGTGAACTGAGCTGCTCCGCAGCTGCCTCCTTCACCAGAGGTGGTGGTGAGAGCAACCGCCTAAGAGAAGGTGCCAACATGCTCCCAGGCTCCTTACTGGGAGGGGAGAACACTCCTGTTCAAATCTCTTTCATTGCATTTTTGTTCCCCAGGCCCATGAAAGTAGCCACGTCTCAACTCTTTTTGGAAGGGACCTGTGATGGAATGGGAAGACTCTGGCAAGGCTTAGGGCCTGCCCCCCCCTGCAGGTAGCATCAGGGGCCTCTGGCCTGGCCTCGCTCCTGCTGGATCTCACTCTCCTCTCCCCAGCAATTCTGACAAGCCCTCTGGGGTGGACTCTTTTGTGGCGATTTCTGGCAGTCCCAAATGTGGCTCATTGTCAAGCCTCTGGACCAGTGCCCAGGAGCCTGCTGGAAGTCCAGATTCCAAGTCAAGAAGAACAGAATTAACTGGCCAGGTGCCAAGATAATATTTTTCTTTCCTAAGCAAGAATACTGCCTAGAAAATAAGTTTAACTCCTTTTTTTATTTTCTTATCTTGTCTTCAGTTTCCTTTAGAGGAGTGATTGTTAAAAGACATCTTAAGAGCCCCCTCCTCTTCCAAAGGAAACACTTTTACTTATTTAGCAAGCATATATGATGACTTTCTTTTGATTCATAATATTCTGTGTTGAACAAATTTTAACTCATTCAAGCCCCGCAACAGCTGTCTGCCATAGGAACTGTTTTTATACCTATTTTACAGATATAAGGGCATACAGGTGAGTAAAGCTTAGTTGCTTATATAACCCTGGGCTGTTCAGCTTAAGGGTGGTAAAGCTGAGGTTTGAAGCAAGATGATCTAGTTTCAGAGTCTGTTCTTGTTCTCATTGCTATGATTTTTTTTTCCTATAGAAAAGATGGATTGCTCTTTTACTTTGGTATAAAGCACATACAGACAAGTGCACAAATCCTAAATCCAATTGATTTTCACAAACTGAAGGCATCCAAATATTCAATGTTACTCCCAAACAAACAAACCCAGAACATCACCACTCCAAAGAAGCCCTTTGATCTCCATCTTCACCGCAAAGATAGCCATTATCCTGACTTTTTCAGCATGGATTTGTTTGCATTGTTTTTTTAATCTTATACAAATTACAGCATATAGTATGATTTTTAAGGGTCTGCTTGCTCTGTCTCCTTGTTCTTGTCAGTTGGTAGGGCTCAAATTGACTCGTTTTCATTACTGCATGGAATTTCATCTTTAGATCATATCACAATTGGTTTATCAATTCCATTACTGATGGCACTGAGGAGATGGTTCAGCGTGGAGAGTGCTTACCTTGTAATCATGAGGGTCTAAGTTCACATCCCTAGAACTTACTTAAAAATGCTGAGTATGGAGCTGGAGAGATGGTTTAGCAGTTAAGGCATTTACCTGCAAAGCCTAAGGCCCCAGGCTTGATTCCCCAGCATCTACGTAAACCAGATGCACATCGTGGTGCATGCCTCTGGAGTTCATTTGCAGTGGCTAGAGTCCCTAGTGTGCTCATTCTCTCTCGCTCTTTTCTCCTCTTTCTCTCTTATAAGTAAATAAATAAGTCAATAAATAGATTTAAAAACTGCTGGGTGTGTTAATACAGGCCTGAATTCCACCACGGGTGAGGCAGAGACAAGAGAATCCCTGGGGCTTGCTAGCTAATTTGTCTAGCTCAATCTGTGAGCTCTGGCTCAATGAGACTGGCTCAGAAACATAAATTGGAGAGCAATTGAGGAAGAGAAGACACCAGATGTAGAACACTGGCCAGACTCCAAGTGCATCCACACACAAAAATCTATTACTGATAGACATATTGTTAATATTCAGTTTACGGGGAAGGTTTGGAGAGATGGCTTAGTGGTTAGGGCGATTGCATGTGAAGCCTAAGGATGCAGGTTTGATTCTCAAATATCCACATAAGCCAGATGCACAAGGTGGCGCATGTGTCTGGAGTTGGTTTTCAGTGTCTGGAGGCCCTGGCATGCCATTCTCTCCCTCTCTCACCCCCCCCCACCTCTGTTTGTAAATAAATATATAAATAGATAATAAATCTTCAAATATTTAAAAAGTATATTCAGTTTGGGCTACATAAATAGTCTGGCTATGCCCATGTCTTTAGCTGAATACATGGGCATATTTTATTGTGCATACACATATAAATGCAAGGCTGTGTGGTGTACAAATCTGCAGTTTTAGTTAATAGTGCTCTACAGTTTTCTAAGATGGGTTTAGCAATTGACAGTCTTTCCAGTTGCTCCACAGTCTTGCTAACATGTAAAATGTCTTTCTTAGGCTGGAGAGATGGCTTAGTGGTTAAGTGCTTGCCTGTGAAGCCTAAGGACCCTGGTTCAAGGCTCAATTCCCCAGGACCCACATTAGCCAGATGCACAAGGGGGCGCACATGTCTGGAGTTCCTTTGCAGTGGCTGGAAGCCCTGGCACTCCCATTCTCTCTCTCTCTCTCTTTCTCTCTCTGCCTCTTTCTCTCTCTGTCTCTCTGAAATAAATAAATAAAATTAAACAAAAAATGTAAAAAAAAAAAACTTAAAAAATGTCTTTCTTGTCTTTATTGTTGTCTGTTCTGATGGGCAGCATGCATTTAAAAAATAGCCTATAGTTTTTAGAACAGTTTTATATTTACAGAAAAATTAAATAGGAAATTTAGAGAGCCTCCCAGTATACCACACCAAGTTTCCTACATTATGAAACAGCTTACATTAATTTACATGTGTTACAATTCATGAACCAATATTAATGTACTCTCATATGTGTAACTTCTGAAACTGCATTCATGCTCAGAAAATGAATAACTGTTAATGTCTTCAATGTCCATCAAATGGAGGAGGGTTAGGAAACAACTTTTGTTACAATACAAATGGGCCATGGTGGATTGATGCTTCTAGTATAATTATGTGCTCAATAAAGTCAGAATGACTAGTTGATGCAAGCAGTTTGTTGTCAGGCATATACTTTCATGATGATAAAGAAATTCTTCAAAGGTAGACCTAATAAGAATGTGGGGTTCTTGTTAAAATGCCAATATTTGGATCCTGTTCCCCACTACGAATCAACGACTCTGAGGATAAAGACCAGGAAGATGCCATTTGAAAAATAAATAAATGTCAGGTGATTCTAAGGCAACTCCATACCTGATAACCTAAATTCTCTCAGACATTAAAAAAATAAAGCTTAGGAGGTTTGCTGGAAAGATGGCTCAGTGGTTAAAAGTACTATTCAAGAAAGCTTGGAAACCAGAATTCAGATTCCTAAGACCCACGTAAAGCTGACCTGCATGTCTGTCATCCCAATACACCTATGCCAATGTCAGAGTCCAGAAGATCGTGAAATTTGGGGGCCAGCAAGTCTGGGATTCTCAGAAGCAAACAACAAAAGAGACACTGTCTCAAGCAAGGTGAAAGGCCAAGGCAAACACCCTGAGATTGTCCTCTGACTTCAACATGTATGCCGGGGCAAGTGTGAGCCCATACATGCACACATAAAAATGTGTGTACACACGTGTGTGCATGCACAAAAATCAAGCTTAGGAACAGTACCTGTGACATTTTAATCCAGGAATATAACATTATTTTTTGACCTGACAGCCACTACAAACACATTTAGTGCTGTTTTATGAGACTGACATGCCACCTACTGTGCTAACAAGCCACCTTCCTTCTTGTTCTAATGATAAAATGGTGGTCCGAAAGATGTCCTGTCAGAACCAGAGTCCTCAAGAGGATGATACTTGAGTTAGGCTTCCCAAAACCTTCATGCAAAGAGAGAGAGAGAGAGAGAGAGAGAGAGACAGAAACTTCTGTTGGAAAACTTAAATGGTTCAACTGGCCCTTAGGGAATGGGGAAACTGAGACAGAGAATGAGTTGGGGACCTTGGCTCTCCAAAGAAACTCTAATGTCAGATAGTGTGTGGAGGACAACAGGAAGAGATCAGTGTGTAAAATATTCCAGTGGCAAATTCCAGAAAAGCAGCAAGCAGCTACTGGACAAAAAAAAAAACAATACACATTAATTTAGGACCTCAGCAATTTAGTGGCATGTTTGTTAAAATAACCCTTTCATTCTAAAAATAGCACTGGGGGCAGACTTCTGAATCCTTGCAGGAAACTACAAATTCCTGGGAGGGAATGGCAGCCTCAATTGGGACTTTAATAACAAAAGGCAATTATTTTTAGTATTTTCCAGTAGATCTCAGCTGTCTGGTATTGTCAGGCTCTATTTATCAAGAGGTGGGATTTAGAGAGAATTAACTCAGTGAATGGGGAGCAGAGGAATGAGGGAGGGGAGAAAGAAAGAGAGGGACAGAGAGAGAATGAATGAGAGGGTCCAAGATTTTTCACTGTGGTATTATTAACTGGCGTGGGCCACCCCAAGGCAAAGTGTCAGTCACCTAGTAATAAATATCAAGATCAAATCTACAAAAACAAAGATAGAGTGACTTGGAAACAAGCAATTTGTCAAACCGATTTTGGGGTACCTGGAAGCCTAAAGAAGCTTAGGGAGAAAATAGATCACTGACAAATTTTCATGGAAACAGCTGAGAAACCATTAGAGGTTCTCATGTAGGAGCTAATTAGGTGGCAAAGCCACAGATGCCATAAGAGAGGATGGTGGTGGCAGGTCGCTGAAGAGGTTGAGTAGGGAAGAGATTTTTCAAACCCAAACATGTATAGACTAGGCTATTCTATGGATGAATATCTTCATGAGGTAGAGGAATGGACATCCTATCTCCTGCCAATTATGTTTTGAAAAATCATGGAAAAGGAGGGACATTGTCAATTGGAAAGATGATTGCAGAAGATTTGCCTTTCATAGAGGGTAAAGCATTGCCTTGCCAATCACAGACCGGAAAATGAACATTAGTTCCTTATTAAAGTAAAGAAATAAACACGGTAGAAAAAAAATGCTAAAAGGTTCTGGTCATGGGAGAATTGTTCATGATGGGCAGCATCCACATCTGCAATCAAGATAAATGTACTTGATGATGGAAAGGAACCATTGTCCTGAGAGATTTCATAATTACTGGATGAAGAAGGAAAACATAATGTCTGGACGTTTAAAAGGATTTCTCTAAAGTCTTAAGAAATCTTGCTTGAAAATTTATTCAGATTGGCTTGGATACCCGCACTCAGTAGCTTTTTTTTTTTTTTTTTAAAGTGGCTTAAGGAGCACAGGACCCAAGTGATAATTTATGGGGACATTTCAGCCAGGGAGAAACACAACTAGTGGTTAGTTTTTAAGGTTTGCTGTTAGCTTGTGCTTCCTTTGATCTCACTCTCAGTATTCTGGAAGCACCAAGAGAGATCAGCCTGGTTTACATAAAAGGAGATTTAAACTGGGAGGTGTTAAGTCACTGACTAAAGCCACAAAGCTTACTTAAAAACCCAGATCAAGTTCCAACTACTTCTTTAACTTTGAGAGTGACTTTCCATCAGGTTTTCTTATAAACTGGACTTCAACCAAATAATGTGATGTGTCAATGAGTGCCAGGAGGTCTTTGGTTCTGACCTTCTTTTCTTCCTGGCATGCACTGACACATCAGTTTGTTGTTTTTGTTGTTGTTGTTTTATGTTTTTTGGGGGTTTGGTTTTTTTTTGGTGAGACTGTGGGTAAGAACTGAGCATGTGTGAGTGCATGCAAACACACACACATACACACAGAGACAAAGAGAGAGAGAGAGATAGCCAACATACTTGACTTTCAAGACATTCCTTGGTGCACTAAGGCATAATATACAAAATCAGTTTCCAGTCTTCCCAGGAAAGCATGTGGAATGCTGAGAATCAGTAAGGAGGCAAGGATGGGATGGAGGGTTAGTTAGATGTCCCCTCCACATGAGGCTCTGGTACATGGAAACACAGGAAGTTCTCTTCAATGGTATCTGCCAATGGGTTAGGGAAGGTTTCTGGGGAGAAGAAAGGGAGACTGCTCAACTGAAGAATTCATTGCACTCTTAGAAAGTAGACAGAGGTAGGTGCTGGTGAGACAACTGGAGAAAGGCAGTGCATTTGTTGCACATTACAGAGGCAACAGCTGGTGGGATGCAAATGACCTTGCATGGCAGTCCTCATGGGACAGCCTAGCGCATGGCAAAAGTTCCCAGCTGCTTTGCTAAGTGAGTCAACTTCGACCTTTCTTTCTCTGAGAACATTGTTGAAGGAAAGAAAAGAGTTCAAGGACAGAAGAAAATCATTTACATTTCTTTAAGTGGGGTCTCTCCTCCCTGTGTGCAGCGGGGAAAGCCTTAGAACTTGAGGCTACTTGGCAAGAGGCCAGGTACTGTTAACATGATACATTTGTTAAGCTTTTAATTTCCATTTTTATATACATTTACCCACACGTTTGCATTGCATCCCATTGGAACTTAGAAACAGTGATTTCAGGCTTGGCCATTTAAATGAAGATAAACTGCTTTCCTTCTTTCGAGAGAGTAAGATTCAAGAAATTCATGGGCCAAGAGCCAGAAAGGCCTCAGACAAAACACACTAGTTTCATATGGGGACACCGAATTGATGCTTGTAAGCATTTCAGACTTCCCTCCAAGATATCTCAGAGCCTGGAAAATAGAACAAAGGGGATTTACATTCTTTTCTCTCTTTCCAGAGTCTACAGTTTCTCCCCAGTGCCTGCCAAGCCTACTATACAGTTCAACATGTATTCAGTTATTCCTGTTCTCATTACTAATGGTTCAAACAATGAACACAATCAAGCCTAAGTACTAAAAGATGTTGCTGCGACTTCACACAGAGCACCACACAGAGCCCAAGGTCACTCCTTCCATGCAAAGTGATTAAACTTCTTTAGCTCTAACTCTCACTGGTATTCAAAACTAGAGGGCCAGGCTGGAGATTTGCCTTAGTGGTTAAGGCACTTGCCCGCAAAGCCAAAGACCCAGGTTCAGATCCCCCAGGACCCATGTAAGCCAGATGCACAAGGTAGCACAAGTATCTGGAGTTCGTTTGTGGCAGCTGAAAGGCCTAGTGTGCCCCCGCCATTCTCTTCCTCTCTCTCTCTCTCTCTCATTCTCTCCTTTCTCTCTCCCAAACTTTCACATAAGTAAATAAATAAATAATACAAAAGCTAGAGGGCCAAGAAGAGAAGAGCAGCTGAAATTTTCTTTCCTCATAGTCTCTGGTATATATGACAAAAGAGTTGATGAGTTTCCAATAACTTTTCAGAGTCATTTACAGGAAGGTTGTAGTCTCCTTGAGAGCTTTAAATTTGCCCCTTCAAATGACCTCTTATCTCTGTTCCATATCATTCTGTTTGGGGACCTTAAAAATGTCACATAAACAATATCCTCAGGGTAAAATACTATTATTATCACTAGTCTTAATTATTGCATGCGTGGTACATGTGGTGTCTGTTGTGTATGCACATGTATGTCTAGATGTATGCTCCTTGCACATATGCAGAGACCAGAGGTGAATACAAAGTGTCCTCCCTCTTATGTTTCTCCCATGTATTTCTTTGAATTGTAGTCTATCTCTGAATATGCAGCTGAGATTTTTGTGAGCCTGAGATTCTCCAGTCTCTGCTCTCCACAGGAATGGAGTTACAGACATGCATGGTCATGCTTAGCTGTTTACATGGGTCCCAGGGAATGAAACTCAGTCCATCTCAGGCACTCTCAGGCCTTCATACTTGTGATGAGCACTTTTATCCACTAAGCAGTCTTCCTAACCCAGTTAATCTTAATATTTTTTTTTTGAGACAAGCCCAACAGTCTGGCCTTTTTTATGCAAAAGAGGGAGAGAGGATTGGCATGCCAGCTCCTCCAGCCACAGTAGTCGAACTCCAGACGTATGCACCACCTTGTGCATATGTGCAATCTTATCACTTGCATCACTTTGTGCATCTGGCTTACATGGAAACTGGAGAGTCGAATGTGAGTCATTAGGCTTTGCAGTCAAGTGCCTTAATCACTAAGTAATCTCTCCAGTCCAATCTTATTTTTAACATTATTGAAATAGTATAATTAGGGGCTGGAGAGATGGCTTAGTGGTTAAGACACTTACCTGTGTAGGTTTGATTCCCCAGTACCCACATGTGCCAGATGCACAAGGTGGCACATGAGTCTAGAGTTCATTTGCAATGGCTAGAGGCCGTGGTACACCCATTCTGTCTCCCCCCCTCTCTCTTTCTCTCTTTCAAATAAATAAATACAAGTAAAATGTAAAAAGAAATAGTCAAATTAATAGCAGTGCACAGATATATTTCATGTTAATCAATACATCTCCAGATCTGGGTAACTTATGAAGTAGGAAACAGTCAAAGGTTACACTGTTTTAATAAAATGTCGTTATGTATTCCTCTGGATATTAGTAGATCACACATATGTATATGCATACACACAGTTCTGTAGTCAAGAATGTTTGAGAAAATTGGGTGAGTTAAAACTTTCAAAGCTTTTAATATCCTGAAGTACAGTTGCATTCTACAAAAGTTGCTCAAATATGAGGGGTTTCTTAAATTCAATAGACCACAGAGCTCTATTATCACATCTGGGACTTGGGTTCCATAAAGTAAAGCTTCTTAAACATTTTTCACTCCTGTTCCTTTCTTGTCTGCGAAGTTTTTATGTGACTCCAGGTATATAGGCATATAAATATGTATACAAATCAAACACTTACTGATAGTAATTCATAAAGAACTGTATTTTAAGTGTTCTGTGTTATGGATATAATTTTATTACTTATTTGAAAAGCAAATTTGAATACCAATGAGATAGATGTACTTGTTACAAAAAAATTAAGTCTTGGCTAAAAATATGATACTGCAGGACGTAAAGTATCTTTAGCATTTTCACAGATGATTGATATCTTGATTTCATCATCAGTTGTCAATACTGAGAGTACCACATCTCACACACACACACACACACACACACACACACACACACACACATTTTAGAGGCACGTTTAGGGCTATTTCAGAAAATGTTGGAAATTCTTCCTAATCCCAGGCCAAAATTTAATTAATGATTTTTTGAGAAATTGAAACTCCAGTGAGCAACTCAGGAATTTTTAAAACCAAAAATCCAAACACAATGCAACTCAATAAAATGCAACTCAATAAAAGCATATTTTAACATGTACATGCTGAGGCATTGTAGTAGGAAAACATTAAAAGTCTTTGCTATAATTAAATATTTACATTTCTATGAGAAAAATCCTGTGTATGTGCAATAAAAGTGCTGCAATTCACAAAATGCAGTAGTCACAAATATGAGCTAGGGTGTCTCAGGTAACATTCGTTGGCATTGCATGCTGAAAGGACATGCTCAGAGCAGGGCACACCATTGTGTGTTCAGAAGCAAGGCTGTAGTCGAGTCATGCAATACAATATGATGAGCACTTCCAGAAACACCTTGCATTCTCTGCAGGTTTTTCTTGGATTCGCTTTGGGCTGTTGTGCCAAAATAGGAGAAATCTTTTACTGTGCCAAAGATTTTGTAATCCCCCCCCTTGCATTCAATTACCCCATGCAAGGGTCACAAGTCACAGTTTAAGAATCTGGGCTGTAAACTATATTTTAGGAGATTCTGGTTTAGAAAGCCCCTTCCAATGAGGGGGGTACATAAAGGACAAAAAGGCCATGACTCTAGCAAGAGAGGATTTCTAGGAATGTTCAGTGGGAGGAAAGGAGAGAGGAGTTGTTGGCAGAGGGTGATCAGGTATGTGAAAAATCAATGGAGTCCAACAGCTCCTAGAGGTCCCTTTCATGTCACCATCATTGGGACTTGATCCTGGGTTATTAGGTGAATGGATGACTAAATAAGCAAATGCTTTCTCCAATATTTATTATGTTTTGACTTAGTTTCTAGTATTTTTCCTGATGATTCCAGATCCCTCAAGTAGATAAAGGACCTAATTAGATGAGCAAATGGAAAAGCAAGATCACTTTAGGTGTTCCAGAGATATTACTTGGCCCCAGTAAAATACTGAAGAACAATGCAGCTTGGGGTAGGAAGAGTCTGCTAGCTTCCCAGTCTGATTTGAAAAAGATGAAGGCCTGGCTGGTTCTATTTGGAGGTGGATTTTAATGACAACATATAGAATATCATACTCTGCTGCTGTGATGCAAAGGGTCATGGGTCTTCAGACTCAGGTCTTGACATCTCATTGTGTCACTTGTGAGCTGTGTCTCGAGTACTGTGCTATTAATGGCAGGCATTTGGAAGTGATTTACTTTTAAATATAAATTAGCATACATTGTAGGCTACTGCTAACTTCATTTTGACTCCCAGTTTGATAGGCTTTCTTAAGTGAGAGAGAAAACAGCTTGCTTGCCAGGAATCACACATGCTTGTACCATCAGACATATGTATCTTATTGGAACAGAAATGGTGAGGGTGCTGGATTATAGCTTAAAGAAGTGCATCTTTCATGCAAATGCTAAGCCAGAAACTAGGTACAAAGCAAGTCCTAACAGCCTTAATTGGAGGCCAGTGAGTAGTGTAGTTTATTGTTTTCCTTTGTCCTTTGGAGCTCATGATGTTTTCACAAGTGATGGGACTCATGATACTTTCTCGCCATGGGCCAGCCATCTCAGGTCCTTAAGTATAGCAGACCTAAATATCTCTTACATATGATCTTTTCCTTATAGGTGTAGCCATAAGCCTAAACCTAAACATTCATTACCAAGGAAACACCATTCAGTTTAGGAGTTTCCATGACTTCCCTCTGCCCTCAGGCATAGATTGAAGTCCAGTTTCCCTGCATTCCTCCCCCCCCCCATTTGAGGGCCTGGCAAGCTTCTATCTGTGGAAGAGCTTATCACTGTGGGCAAAGGGTTAAATAACCCATTCCCCTTTTCTGTGGAAATCTGTCCTTGTGTTAACTTTCTAGCTCTGTTGCCCTGGAAACGTGAAGGTAGAATGTCAGCTGTGTTACCAAGCAATGTTGCTTATAGTAAAAATGACCCAATTGTTAAATTGCTTCTGGTGCTGCAGGATTGTAAATGAATCTAAATACCTGGCAGAAAGCCATAGCTTTGGGCTTCCCTAACTGTGAAACTCTTGGTACTGGCATGACCCTTAGGGGGCCCCTGCAAACTATAGCTGTTTACAAATAAATTCCATCCTGTGGGGCCTGGAGCTTCCAAGGCAAGTTGAACCCTGTGTTCTCTGACGTACACCTTATTTTTTTCCCCTGAGATACCATTTGAGAATCCAAAAAATGAGCCCCTAAGCAGCATGTGGGCTCCTTTAAAGACTGGCACAGAGGAAGGATCCCTGAAGCTGCCCTGCTGACCAGGGTGCTTCCTGGCCACTTTCCTTCTGAGTAGGCTCTCACCAATTGTGACCCACGGTGATCTGTCTGAGAGTTTTACTGAGTCCAAGGAGCCCAGGTAGATATTGAGAGTCACGAGAGGATGGGTGCACTCTCTAGGTTTATAGGGAGTCACGACATGTGGTCTCACCGTCGTATTTTCCAGTTCTTGCTGGTCTTGGTCCTCCAAACAACAGTTTGCCATGAGTTGTTTTGCTGTCACTGGAAGATATTCCGAGTCCATTCCCACTCAAAATGACCCCATTGATTTATTGTTCCTGAACAGAAGTGACCACTTGGAGGAGCTGAAAAGAATTCCCATCCCTAGTTTTTTTTTCTAAAAATTTTATGTTTCATATTTATGAGGTGGTTCATAGTGCTTTTAAATCTCTCAAATAGCTGGCTCTCCCAGAAGCCTCCTAACATACATGTTTCAGATGGCTGGAGCATATTTTCAGTGTTTCATTTTATTGAGCAGACTCAGCTCTGCTGCTATTTGTGGCCTCATAATTTATACTCAGGCTCTGCATTTCACAGGCTGAACTTGGCAAGAGAAGTTTAAGAGCTACCACTTATTGAGTACTTATTATGAGCTCAGAACTGTACTAAGTACTCTAGGTGTATTAACATGTAAACAAAAATCCTAGAAGGAAGAAATTGTAATTATACTCACTTTAAACATGAGGCAACTGAGGTACAACAGCAGGCTATGACTTACCCAAGGCCACACTGCTGGTAAGCAACAGAGGCAATGTTCACATTCAAGAAATCTCATTTCATAGCCCAAGTGTGTAGCAGGTAGGGCAAGCTATCCCTATGGGGCTCATAATAGAAGCATGATTTTGACTAGTTCCAGGGAAATGAATGTTAAGGCTGGGTGAAAGTGTCCTTGGAGGTCCCTGTAACACTTAGAGGATCCAGATAGCAATGTGTCACCAACCAAGCTAATATTAGAGTATGCTTTAGTTTCTGGACTTTTAGAGGAAGTATAGATATTCTGCTCCATTGGGATGTTGGGATTCTTCACCCAACAAGCTCTTTCTGAGCACCTACTCTACAGCACTACGGTGGCTACCAGGGATACAATGGTGAAGCCTGGTGTGGAGGCACACACCAGTAATCCTAACACTTGGGAGGCTGAGGCAGAAGGATCAAATGTTTGAGACCAGCTTGGGCTACATCGGGAGACCCTGTATCAAAGCAAAACAAGCAAACAAAACAAAAGACATGACAGGGACACCATGGGCCCAAGTCCCAGCCCTTGGCTGAAGATCCATTGTAGTGTATTTACTGGTCAAATTCTCTCACCCACAAAGATTTCGAATGGGAGATTCTGGGCTAGAACAAAATTAGGAAAAGATGAAAAGAGAGAAATGGGCCTTGCTTCCCCCCACCACCCCCTCTCTCTCTTTCTCTGCTCCAGGTAAGGAGTTTCTATTTCCCAGGATGACTCATCCCTTCCATTCGCCAAACAATTGAATTACTGATAATATTGCCTGACAGAATGTTCTGTGATGATGGAAAAGTTCTCTATCTGTGCTTCCTTCCTCACAGCCACATATTGTTATTGAACACTTGAAATGTGGCTACTGTAAGGTACAGAATTTTTTTTTCTGTGATTTCTTTTTAAAAATGCATTTGCTTTTAAATTAGCACACAGAGTAATAGGTTTCACTGTGGAATATTCATTCTTAGCTTTTTAATGGTTTTTATTTATTTGACAAACAGAGAGAAAGAGGGAGGGAGAGAGAGAATGGGCACTCCAGTGCTTCCAGCCACTGCAAATGAACTCACTCCAGATGCAGGCATCACCTTGTGCATATGGTTTATGTGGACCCTGGGGAATCAAACTTGGGTCCCTTGGCTTTGCAGACAAGTGTCTTACTGCTAAGCCATCTCTCCAGCCCCATACTTTGCTTCTTGTGGATCTTTTCCTCCATACCTCTCCACTACCCTCTCATTTGTACCCTGCCACCCCCAGCAGCCTCTTTTCCAAGTTCATGTCACATGGGTTCTAGTACTACTCTTAACTCTTCTTTTTCTGGTCTAGTAGCCCCCTTTTTAGTTTCATGACTAGTACTCACATTCATAGCCACATACATGCATATAAGTAAAAGTTCAAATTTAGGATCTGAATAGGAAGGAGACCTTGCAGTACTTGTCTTTCTTATAGCTTACCTCACTTAATACAATGATAGAAACCAAAATCCAAATTTCATTTCATTCTTAATTAATTAGAATTTAAATAGTCACATGAGACTAGTGGCTTCCATAAAGGATAGACCAGAATTCTCCTACCATGAACATAACATCAAGTTGTCCCTTCCTAAATTGGTCCAGGTTATTCTAGTTATATTCCTAAATTCATTGGGGGGGGGGGATTTGAATAGGTGACCAGAGCTGCAGTTTTCTAATGTACATTTTTGCATTAAAACTTTCCTAGATCTATAAACATGGGCTGTGAAACCTCAAATCTGGTCTCCCTCTTCAGAGTTGAATTTCTTCCCATTGCTACCTACTTGGAAAATATTTCTAAGTAGCTAAGTAAAACAGGAAATGATTAAAAATCACTTTCACAAAAGGCAAGTAGGAAGTAAGAAAAAGGGCAGGAGGGGAGTGAAAGAGTAATATTGTAGCATCTCCCAATCTATGTTTCTAAATCTCAGCAGCCTTGAAAGAGAACATTAAGATATCTCTTACTCTCAGGCCGGGCTTCTCAGCAAGAGGGAGCCTAAATGAAAGCCTGCTTTGTATGGCTATACTGTGGCTACAGAAACAATGGAAAGACATTTTCGTGAGTGTGTGTGTGTGTGTGTGTGTGTGTGTGTGTGTTGAGGCCCTTGTTACTACAAAGCAACCTCACAATTACCTACTGTTCACCATCTTAGCTTCAGTCTTTCTAAAAATAATTATGATAGCAACTTAAAAAAAAAGTGCTATCTATACTCAGGGCAATTTTCTTGGCTCCTGAAACATTTAACAAACACCCTCCAAAGCCTTAGGCCCTAGCTGACCTGATCAGCTTGCAACCTGAACAGTTTTTAGACTTAATAAGATATGGAAAACAGTCAGTGAAATTTTGACTATTGGGATGGGGCCAAAGTTGAGCTTTAGTTGGGAAGTGCCAGCAAAGCCAGTGATCTATTTGATTAGTCAGCATCCATGCCATACAATTTTTAATTATTTTGAATATCACTCCTGGATATTATGACTGTGTCAAGCCTCCACAGTATGAATTGTTGCATTGCAAAGGGCTTAGTCATCCCATCATTGATTTATTTAACATCAAATTGAGACTGACACTGAGGGAGACAGATATGTAAATACATAATCACCTTAAGGGAAAACTTGAGCCAAGGCTAAAGTAGAAGTGTTTTTAAAGAACCATGAGGCCAGAGAAGGAAGACACTTCATGGGGATGTCAGAAGAAAGTGATACCTGACCTGGGTGTTGAAGTCATTGAAGTAAGAGCTCACCAGGACACACAGCAAAGGAAACAATGTGTGAAACATCATAAAGAGGAGTTTTAAGTGCCATGTGTTTTAGAGCATAGAGTTTAAGTGGTGATAGGGTGAAGAAAGAGCTAAAGTAGGGGATCTCTATTAGTGTCATATTCTCAAGTGCTTCAAATTCAATGGCAGAAACAGAATCAATTCTGTAAGTAACAGTGAGTCACTACAATTGGTTTCAGCATTTTAAGAGATGGTGGGGTTTGATTTGGAGGAAGTAATTCAAGGGAAACTATCAAGGAAGCAATAGTTCACATGAGAGTTACAAAACAAAAAAGACCTTTGGCCTAAAACAATAGCTGAAGGGATGGGAAGAAAGGAATGGATGGAATTGAGAGCCCCTGAGATATGATCAATAGCTGTTGGCTATTGGGTTTGAAGATAAAGAGAGAATAAATATGATTCTAAGGACTGGGGAGATGGCTCAGCCATTAAGGCGCTTTCCTACAAAGCCTAGTAACCTGGGTTCATTTCCCCAGTACCTACATAAAGCCAGATGCACAAAGTAGTTCATGCATCTGGAGTTTGTCTACAGTGGCTAGAGACCCTGGCATACCCATCCTATCTGTCTGTCTCTCTCTGCTTGCAAATTAATAAAAGTATGTTCAGGGTCCTGGAGAGGGTATGATGAAGACTAACCTTATTCTTCTCCTCTCTCTCTCTCTCTCTCTCTCTCTCTCTCTCTCTCTCTCTCTCTCTCTCTTCTCTCTATCTCTTCTATATTACTTATCTTTTTCTTCCTTCTTTTCCTTGGTGCTGGCTTGTAACTCCCAGTACCAGCATGTGGTTAACATTCACAATGAGCTGTTGATCAGAGAGACCTACAAGATTTCCCCCAAAGAACACAGATTTCTTTTTTAGTAATTTTTAAAAATTTATTTATTTGAGAGCAACAGACAGAAAGAGGAAGAGAGAGAGAGAGAGAGAGAGAGAGAGAGAGAGAGAGAGAGAGAGAGAATGGGCACGCCAGGGCTTCCAGCCACAGCAAACGAACTCCAGACACATGCACCCCCTTGTGCATCTGGCTAACGTGGGTTCTGGGGAATCGAGTTTCAAACCGGGGTTCTTAGGCTTCACAGGCAAGTGCTTAACCACTAAGCCAGCTCTCCAGCCCCAGGACACAGATTTCTGTCAGAGTACTTGATGACTCACCAAAGGTTAGTGATAAGACCCTAGTGCCAAAGACACCATATGCTGTTGATACAGAACATGGAGTGACCTGGCTGGAATCTGGAAGAGAGTCAGTTCCCAGACAGTTGGCTTGTCTAGTGCAGGAAGGTGCTACATGAGTGACTGGGGGAAAATGACCAACATCTGTTCAAGAAATTCGTGGTCTAAACTACTTAGCAGCAAACAGCCTGATGTGATGCTCACACAAGTGCAATAGTGGCACACAGCCATAGCGGGTAACCAACTGCTCTTGATTTGGCTAATGGATCCGCTCAGTGGAATGGAACCCATAGCTGGTTCTGGGAAACAAGTCAGAACCATATCCAAAAATGTTTTTAAAAGATTATTCTGAGTATTTCAGTCCAGTGGAACTGGTAGAACTTTTTCCATGGTAAGTACCACTGGGTCATACCATAAGCCCCTAGAAGTAGACTTTTTGACTAAATGCAACAGCCTAAGGGAAATGAGATGTTCATTGCTCCAGAAGGAAGTTGGAAACTAGTCAGAATGTTATTCAGCCCTGCATTTGAGTATGAAGGCTTCTCCCTAAAGTTTCTGTATTGTTAGTTTTTTTGTGGTATTAAATCAACTTTCCTGTTCTGTGAGTTAATCCAGTAATCAAAATCTGGTGGTGCCTGCAGAATCTCTGACTAAGAAGAATTAATGGTGACCAGCTGTCTAGAAGCTATATTATATAGGGACCACATTGCTTTTTGCTTTTCCCTGAATCATGTATTATGAGTCTATAAAAATAGAAGGGATAAGAACAAGTGTAAAATAGATCATTAGCAAATAAATATTACCAAAACACAATTCTTTACCTCCCACATGAGTGATATAATCAGTTGCCCAGGACTGATCAACACAAAATAAAACAAAACAAATACTATGAATAAAACTGTGCAGCTGTGTGCATTACTCATTAAAATGAATATGTAAGTGTGTTTCTTGAGGCAGAATGATTATTTGTTCAATTGAGGTGGCTTTTGATGGTTCCGGTAGAGATTCAGGGGGTTAGGCTCATCCAAGCAATCTTTTGGTGTCACTATTATTAAAGCTTCGTTCCAATGTGCAATGCTCTACAATTTTACTTCCGACATGCAGATCTATCACCTTGTGACTACATGGCCTCCTGAAGATACTATTTCAGTGAAAGATTTAGCTATAAAAATTTTGCTTGTTTCTGTTGGATTGGATTCTACATCCATTGAGCTGTTTCTCTTATGAATCCTGCATAGGGTATAGCTAATGTAATGAAACTTTGTCCTCTCCTCTTTACTAAGGCTTCTTTTCCCCCAAGTACAGGTGGAGATAATGCTTGCCTCTCTGAAGGCTGTAAGAAGTCATTGTATGCTGTGAATCATGGTTACTTTCCCAAGACTCTGATCTGCAAACTTCACTCCATGTAATCGCATTGATCTGTAGCCACTACTCATGTATGACCTTTGGTGATGTCTGCTAAAGATTATAGCAGATATGCTCATTTTGAAACTTTCACTGGCTACTGTTTTGTTTCAGGATGGTTGGCAGGACCACAAATTGAGCTTAAGATGTATCTTGAAACCCTTTAGCCATACCCCACATTTGATCAGAATCAGCCAACTCCTTTGAAAGTTATCATGAAACAAATAGGCAGATAAAAGCAAAATGTGGAGTGGCTGAGGTGAAACAGACCCCCTTGTTTTGGTTGGTTATTTGATCTCAATCCATATCCTGTCATTAGGCACATTGTCAGATTTAAGAACTAATTCCAGACGTCCATTTATTTGAGGGAAGCCAGTGAATGCAATCACGGGGGTGGGGGGGACACAGACACTTGATTGCAACTGGGCCTACCCTCCCTTGTTTGCCTTTCCCCAATTGTTTTAAAGGCATATTTCCTATATTTAGGCCCAAGGATATGTTCAGGCTTAGTTCTGTGCACAAAATGTGCTCCAACATAAATGCAGGCTCTTACAATACAAGCAACATCAAGAAGAATTATCAAAGGGAAAGAAACAGTTTTAAAAGGTTTTCTGCTTTCTAATAGAATTTCGTCTGGCCTGGACCTAGTGGTACATACCTGTAATCTCAGCACTAGAAAGGATGAGACAGTAGAATGACTAGCTTCAAATGAGTCTGGGACACATAGAGAGATTCCCATCTGAAACAAGCAAACAAACAAGCAAAATGCTTAAACCAGATTTTTCATAATCAAGTTGCCTTACTAATGTTAGCAACATTGAAACTCTCATCCACTAGGAATTTAGGGAAAACTGTAATACAAAATTTTCAAACTTCCAACAAGTTCAGAAATAAAGACAAACCAAATTAACCATACCCAAGTACTTAGACATGATGATCTCTGATAACTCTTGTTTCACCAACAGAAAGCACCTCTCTTTGCTCCTATCTGAACATGTAAAACCTGTGTCTTCCAATCCACAGTAGGGGAGAAAATCTTTTCCAGCTATGCTTCTGACAAAATATTTAACATCCAGAATACATAAAGTACTCAAAAACATTTAACACGGAAAGAATAAGTAATCCAATCAGTAAATGGGCAAATGAACTGTTCAGCCACTCAGTATGGAAATCGGTATGGAGGCTTCACGAAAACTATGACTAGAAATACCATATGATCCAGATCTAGCATTCTTGGCAATATCCACAAAAGCCACTAAGTCAGGATCATACAGAGGTACCTGAGCAACTGCTTATTACTGCACTGCTCACACTAGGCAACATTTGGAATCAGCCTAGATGTCCATCAACAAATGAATAGATAAAGAAAATGTGTTGTGTATATACATAATGGAGTTTTATTCAACTGTACAAAGAAAATTGTGCCATTTCAGGTAAATTAATGGAACTGGAGGGACCATTATGTTAAGTAAAATAAGGCAGACTCAACAAGATAAGTATCTCATCTTTATTCTCATATGTAGGCAGACATGAAAGGCGAATGGGGGCTGTCAGAGAAGAGGAGGGGATTAGGTGGAGATACTGAACAAAAAAGATAATGGGAATGGACATTATCAAAATATGTTTTATGCATATGTATGAAATAGTCACAATGTGACATGACTCTAGAGTTAGTATGCATGAATTAAACAAATGTTGTATCACCTTCAGAGTGATGGCCAAGAGTTTCAAATCCCTACTACTAAATAGTAAACCTTGAGATCTGTGCATTCTCAGGGCGTGTAAACACAGTTCCTCAGAAAACTGTCAGGGAAGCAAAAGAAGCTAGTTTCAGTTGTGCTGCACATCTGTAGATGTGCATTTGAAATGGTCCAGTGGGCCAGGGAGGTTAGCAGTAAAATTCACTACCTACCACAGTACAAGTTTTCTCTAGGATTTTTCTCTTTCGCCCAGCATTTTATCAAGTGTTCCAAACAAAGCAATTTTCTACACTGCGACACATTATCTAACCTATTCAAGTAGCAGGAACATGATCATGGTAGATTCAGGCACAGAATTTACTTTGTGTATTTCCCCGTGGTTTCTAGGTGCATTTTATTATTCTGTAAAGGTGACTGACTGTCCATCATTTTGAACTAGATAAATATCACCCTCTGGCACTTGGTGCACCACATATTTGAAGTTGCTCATCTCTTTCCCTTTCTTCCTTCCCATGGTTCTGTTCACAATTCCCCACGCTCCCACTTCCTAGATTCCAAATCTCAGAAGGTTCCTTTGTGTTCCCTGTCTTTTGCTTCTTCTCGTCCAGGTGGATCCAGAGAGGTCTTCCTTGGCAGCAGCTTTCCCAGCTTTCCTTGCTTCTTCTTTTTTTTATTTTTTTAAGAATTTAGTCAGGCATACTGGTGTGCACCTTTATTTTTATTTATTTATTTGACAGAGAAAGAGAAGGAGAGAGAGAGAGAGAGAATGTGTGCTCCAGGGCCTCCAGCCACTGCAAACAAACTCCAGACGTATGTGCTCCCTTGTGCATCTGGCTAACATGGGTCCTGGGGAATCAAACCTGGGTCCTTTGGCTTTGGAGACAAACACCTTAACTGCTAAGCCATCCCTCCAGCCTTCCTCCTTCTCTTTGTTGGCAGTACTCCATTGCCCTCCAAATTTTATGTGTATTTTCCCATGCCATACTCCATGCAAGGCACTTTCTGTACATTATCACATTTAATCCTCATAACAGCTCTATAAAAAGTAGTTATTATCCCTATTTCAAAGGTGGGTAAATACATACACAACACTTGTTTGTCCTGACTGCTGCTCCATGTTCCGCTGCACCTGAGGATGCCATGGATCTTCCAATTTGGGGACCATTGTTTCCGTGCTTTCTGTACCACTCTTTTGTCTAAGCCGTCCAAACTCTGTTCATTTCTCCAGGCCTAGCCCTGGCTTCCACAGCTGGAGAATTCCTCTCCTTAGACCATAACTCTCACTGCCATTCCCACTCCCTTGATTATTCTCAAATGATGCCCCTCTCCCAAGTGCATGCCTTATTCTCCAAACTAGACTTAGTCCCCTTACCTGCTTATGTGTAATAGGTGTGCTACATGGATGAATTTATGGGTTACTTTTTGGAAGTAATTACTGTTTTCATCACTCTTCATCACATCTCATAGTAGTGATATTAAACCAAAAAGTAATGGTGCTAAGGGAGAAGTGAGGGCCATACCTCTCCATTTAGTAGTTCCACATTTAAGGGTCAAGGCCCAAATGGCTATTTTTACTAAAAGCAATAATTTCTCTGGTTTATTTTTGTATCTTTGTGGAGAGAGCTAGCTTCATTTCCTTTTAGCTGTCTGCTTGCTCTGATGGTCATAATCTTTTGGACAAGTACTCTTTTCCTCTGACTTTGCCTATGATGAGGTTTCAAAACTGAGGTTGCTAAGGCACGTGCCACAGCAGTAGTGGAGGAAAGCCGACCTCTGACATCTGACTTCACCTAGATCCACACTTAGAGCATACATTTCACTTCTGTTTGATAAATGCTTTTCATTCCATTTAGTTCCACTTTAGATGGACTTTTAATTATCTTCCATTTACTATGTCAGTTGGACAAATAGCAAAGAGAACAGATAAGCACAAGGGCCTTGCCCTTTGGAGAATGGCTAGCTAGATCATTCCGACCAGCAACTCTACTGAAACCAACATAAAGTAGTGGATTAAACAAAATGAGGCTACAGATGTATCAACTTCCCAGGAAATAGAATTAATTAATGGATTGGTGGTCACCCTGCTAGTAAACCTTCTATCTCGCCCAATCTGCATTTTCTTTTGCAGTAGCAATAGTGCTAGGTTTGTTCTCATGAGGTTAAAATATATACCAGGTATCACTCAGTATCCATGGTTTGGGGAGATAGTGTTCAAGAGTTGAGCATCCTCCACAAGAAGGTCTGCATTGTTGAGGGGTGATACTGGGCAGAGAGGGTGAGTGATAGTCGTGAGCAATGGTCTTTCCTCTTCAGAGGCACGGAGCTGTTGACAGAACAAATAATCACATGGAAAAGACTTTGAAGCTCCCCACATGGTCAGCAGAGAAAGGGCCACACGGTTCAGCCATAAATGCTGGAATTTGTTCAGGGAGCAGAAGGCAGAACTTGCCTTTGCTTGAAACCAAAACCAATCTAAAACCACAGAACCTCAGCCCCAGGGCTAGGGCTAGGCTGGAAGCTTGTTTTTGAAACTGGAGCTTGTGTTGCTATGATGGCAGGGGATGGGGGTAGGGGGTTGCTATATGTTCCCTTCTGATTATTGTGACCCCCTCACACAAATTATATAATCCTTTCATCGTGATGGATTACAGTTTTTCAAGGGCACAGCTTTGACTTTCAACTGATTATAGGTGTATGGCTAGGATTCCAACACCCACACTTAATATGTGCTTGTTTCATTCGCAATATTTCATGTAATAAGTGTCAATGATCTACACCCATGCTACTTCATGTTTGAAAATTAACTCAGGAAATCCCAAAAGGAAGACCTCTGCCCTTGGCGATTTTCCATCTTCATTGTGTGATAAAGGCATTTGGTAAGAGACAACTTTAGTATCAAGAACACAGTGGGTCTATGGGATTGTAGGTCTGTTATATATGCCTTGTGATAATCTAAGCTTTCTTTTGTATTTAGCAGTGCTTTTTTCAGGCTTTACATCATGTTAAATCCATGCCCCTTCCTGTATTCCCTATGCTTGTTTCTTCTTTTACTGCCCTGATAGCCTACTATTTGTTCACTTTTCTCATTCCCTTCTTTCCCATTTTTCCCCTGTCCCAGGATAGGCTCTCCTAGATTCCAACTTAGAATACTGTCATGGCCTTCTCCATGAGCCTTTCACTCCCTCTTCCATAGCACACTGACCTCAACTGACACACTTGGTGTACCTGGTCTTTAACTCCTCGCCACTCAACAGATATGCTGAATCCCACCACTCTGCTAGCTCTGGATGTTTCCATCACCTGCAGTGCCCCTCCCTCATTCTCCACACTATCCAGCTGGCCTATCATGATTCATCCTAATGCTACTATATGGGAAGCCCTCCATAGGCAGAATGTGGTACTCTGTACCCTGTGCTCCCACTGCATTTTATTATAAGCTCCACTTCAGCATTAATTTCAGTTTGCATATTAGTTGTGTGCTTGGAAAAAAAAATCTATACCACAAGTTTCTTTGAACCCAGGGCCAATCTCCTTTGTCTCTGTACCAAACTATGACACCTCGAAAGCCCCTTGGCATGAACTAATAGCTTAATAATGAATGGAGTGAGTGGAGGATATCCTTGGGTTGGAAATAAAGACAACATTTGCTGTGGTAAGGATGGGTAAAGGGATCCATTTATTCAGTGTCCTTCAAAGGACAAGTCAAGTCAGGATCACTGTCACTTCTGTCACAGCCCTCAGAGATCCTGGCACTGGCTGGTTGGTAGTGATTTGTTACTGTGCAAGTTGAATGGGTTTGTCCATATGTATGTCTGTGGGAAGAACTTGGATGTGCAGTATATGGTAGCTATCTGTGTGAGTCTCTTTTTTCTCTGGGGTAGAGATGTCCCATAGAGACATTGTGAGATGCATAGATTATTTTAAGTTTTCTAGTATTCAAGTTATAAAAAGCTATATTAGTTTTAATAATATATTTATTTAGACCAATGTATCCAAACTATTACCAATATTTAGAGATTACTGAAATATTTGATATTTCCTTTTTGAAAAGTCTTAAACATCCAGTATGCAATGTACCGTTATAGCACATCTTAAATCAAAAGTGAAAGTTGCATGAGAAATACTTGATCTGGATTTAGAGTCCATGAAATTTACAGTTGAATAAGTGGGTTCAAATATCCACATTTTTTCAACCCTATTTAAAGATTTCCCAGTAACTGAATTTGGTATCAGCTCTTAAATTGCATTTGATTTAATCAAAATTAAATCAAATGTTACAATTGTGTTTGTCAGAAACACTAGTCTTACTTAAAATGCCCAGTAGCTACATGTGGCCAGTGATTGATCACATAGTCCTAGCACATACAGATTTCTAGATATTATGTAGTTCATGTCCCTGCCACAATACCTTAAAGTTAAAAGAATAAAAAGGGGCTGGAGTAAGTTATTAGAGGACACCAAATAGCCAACAGCCTCAGGGTTCCAGCATTGCCACCAACATCATGAGTCCAGGCAGGTCCTCCTACTGGCTTCTAGTGTCTGCCTTGATAGGTAATAGGATTCCATTGACAAAGCGCTTGAAAATCCAGGGATGAAACCATTACTGTTATTCCAAGGGTTTGTGGGCCAGACTAGCCTGTGGATTGGGGCTCTGAGTCTGCACTGTAGCTGCCTTCACACAACCTCATGGATCCACACTTCCTTCTGAACCAGATTTTCAGTGCTGTCACATTGCATGGAAGTCACAGGTGTGCTTTGCTGTATGCAGCACCAGGATGCCCATGGCTTTCATCAGATGAGAATATATTTGCAATTTTAGCACTTACCTACTTTTGAGAAAATATGCAGCAAATGGCTTCCCTAAGCCCAATAGCATATTTTCTAAATTCAAAGTAGTTGAATATTGTTTCCCCCTCCTTCCTTCAAATTTACCATTGAATGCTCCCCCCACCCCGGACCAAATCAAAACTTCAAATGTTTAGGTTAAAAGTGTTGTAGAATAAATAAAAAGGAAGTGCATCACCTAAGCCAGTATCTAGCATGTGTCTCCTGCAAAACTGTGAAGGTGCTCAGTGTGACTTATTTATAAACTGAGTAAACTGGGGTTAGTAATCAATTTCCCCAGAATGCTGGGAGGGCAAGGCATGGCCCAATGGCTAGCTGGCTGTGGGATTAGAGGTCTTAGGGAAACCTGAAATGGCTCTGGACCCTTAAGGGTTTTGAAGCAGGTGTGGTCTCTTTTCTTCCCCTCTGGGAAGTGTGCTGGCCACAGTTGGATGAGTAGTTCAGCAGCAGCTCACTGAGCTCTTGGATGAAAATGGCAAATTTCTCCCCAAATGAGCTTATTATCTGCTGCTGTTGGGTGCAAGGCATCTCTCAGCTATGGCGGGAATTACAGCTTCCATCTGTTCCCTAATGTGAAAAATGTGTGCAGGCCGCTGTGCTACCAAGCTGCATGAACTTTAGACATTCAGATCTGCTGACACATTTGGGTCAGGGCCCTCCGAATGGCTTTTGTCAATTATTTCATTACATATCCAAATAACCATCCTGAGGGTGGTCTGGATTTGTGATCTGTGACAGTGTGGCGCTGACATATTTCTTGCCCTTGGAACTCTCTGTTTTTTAGCTTTGTTTAGGGGTTGATGATATATAAGGACTTGGGATATTTAATCATTATTACTTTTGAAGCAAACACAGTACCACCATTATGAAACATTCTTGGGCACAGTTACAACCAAATTCACATCATTAATTCTTGGCTTCTTCCCAGAGTTCCCAGCCTTGCACCTTGCTCCATTATTTTGTTCAGAGAAATCAAATAATGCTTTGTGCTTATAGAGCAACTTTCATCAGAAAATTGCAAAGCCCTCTGCAAATTCTTATTTCCCTAAATACAAATAAACATCTTCAGAGAGCTGTGCATATGTAAGCGTGTTTATCTGTCCTGATTTGTTGTCCAGTGAACAAGAAATTATGGTTTTCTATCTATATGCACTTTGGGAATATAGACATGTAATGTGGACACTTAAATTTTTCTTGACATATTTAGTCAAGATTAAGTGACCAGATACAGTCATAAAGGCTCTTGAGAATATGGCTAAGCATTAGTTTCCTCTACTAATTTTGTATACTTGAGCATTTTCAGAGTTACCTCTGGTATATTTGATGAAATTTTTCTCATTAATAATTGCTTCTGATTTTCATGTAGAACAGGAAGCCAGTTGTAAACAGTTATTTAAAGCTTAGTTTATGTTTTAATTGTGTTCAGGTGGTCTGGTGGTTGATTGGTTTACATATTTCTACCAATCTACTTTTACTAAATGTATCCATTCTGGATTTTATTACACTATTTCCCATCCTTGTGGAATGGAAACACTGTGTTCACCTAAATCCATTTTCTTTTTATCCTGGACATACAGACTACATTTCCCAGCATTCTTGCAGTTAGGGAAATTCTATGACTGAATTATGACCACAAGGATGTAGACAGGTGTAATAGAGTCCACTTTCAGTCCTGACATTGGAATCTTCCCTTCTGGACCTTCACATACTCTTCCTTTGCCTGATACCTAAATGCAGTGAAATCTATGGTGAACCTTGGCCCTTGGGGAATAGGAGACCCACAGGAAGAAACAGACTGGTTGTCTAGATGACTCCATGTGTTAGAACATCTCAGATGAACTGCTTTGGGTATGATATAAGCAAGAAATTGATCTCTGTTGCTTAACAAGCCAATGAGATTTGGGAGTTGTTTGCTATGCCGGTAAGCCTACCCTAACTAATATTCTTTTAGATGTAGCAAAGAATCAGTACTTTCCTCATACACATTATACAAGTTCCAGGGTGGAGGCGGTTCACAGAACACATTGCTGGTGCTGAACAGTAGGTTGTGAAAATGTGTAACCAATGAGCCATGTGGCTCTTTGATCACCATGTCCAATTAAGCCACATGGTTATGTGATTTTCTGGTTGGAGTCAGCCTTTTATCTGGGGCAGATGCAACCACGAATACTTTCACATAGTAAAACTGATCATTTTAATAAGTTGCTTCCCTAGAAAAGGGAGGGGAATGAATCCATACGAGGGCTGGAGATCTGGCTTTGCACTTAAGGCGCTTGACTGCAAAGCCAAAGAACCCAGGTTCAATTCCCCAGTACCCACGTAAGCCAATGTACAAGGTAGTGCATGCATCTGGAGTTGTTTTGCAACAGATGAACCGCTGAAGATTCTGGTGTACCCATTCTCTCTCTCTCTCTCTCTCTCTCTCTCTCTCTCTCTCTCTCTGTCCCTCTATGCTTTATCTCTCTCTCTCTCAAATAAAGTAAATAAATAAAAAAAGAAAGCCATATGAATTTTCTTTTGTTTTTTTCGAGGTAGGGTCTTATTCTAGTACAAACTGACCTGAAATTCGTCTCAGGGTGGCTTTGAACTCATGGTAATCCACCTACCCCTGCCTCCTGAGTGCTGGGACTAAAGGCATGTGCCACCATGCCCAGCTCTATATGAATTTTCAAGGTCTTCAGACTGTAAATTCATTTGTATTCTCTGAAAAGCATTTCCTAGCCCCCCCCATATCTCCATCATTTGCTTCCTGTGCCTCCCATTCTGTGCTCCTGCCATTGAATATTCACTTGCACCTATAGCTGACTCCCAACTTCACTAGCAGATAATTTCTCTTGAGGCTGACTTTTCTCCCTTGTTACCCATATGCCTTAGAAGGTAGGGACCATTTCAACTTGATTTATTGTTTTCTCCCTATCATTCTTCCCAATGCCTGACACATCCCAACTTGATCTGCCCCAATCTTGACTACTCCTGATTTGCTTTCTGCTCCTAACCATTACCATTTATCCTTTAAGAACTTCTCTTTTATCACATGAAACTGCTAAAGTCCTTCATTCTTTCTTTATGGCTCTAGGAAATAACCACCCTCTCCCAAATAGTGATTCAATCCCTGAACATGAATGAGGATGAGGATGCTGTTGAAATCTGTGTGTGCTAGGCATTAGGTCCCAACCCTCCCCTTCTGAAGTTGTGTTACCAAGGCCTCTTTCCTCTATTCATAAAATGACAGCCTTCAACTGAACAGTACTTTGAGCTTTAGGATTTTCGGATTCTAAGTTGTTTCAGTCCTCAGGGTAAACAACATGAGAGGCCCCTTTTGAATTAGCATAAAAGCCGTGAGGAAATAACTTTTAATTTAATTGTGGTTTTTTTCTTTTCCTGCAAGGCTGCATAGAGGCTAGGTAGGCTGCAGCTGTTCTCCTGTTTAGTTCCAATTAGAACCACTCAACTCCCCTGTTTTATTTTGTTTTCCAACCTTGACTATATGAAGAAAAAACATCTGAATGTCTAAGGCCCCAGCATAGGTGTTAGGAGACACTATTTCCCAAGCCTAATTCAACCCTATTGCTTCCCACATTTAATTTCTTGAGGACAGGAGATATTTACACTTGGTAAATACAACCAGAGAAGACATTTTGGCTGTAAAAGCCACTGGCAAGCTGGTTCTGGTACTAGTGTGCAGTTATCTGTCCCATGTCAGTGGCTTCCTAAATGCTAATACATACATGTTGAGCCATGGTATTAGAGGAAAAATTGCTGAGTGGCTTGGAAGAGGAAATGGACCTGCCAGCTATGGGCTTAGTTTCACGCTACAGTGGTCCTTATGCAATCCTCCTTTCTCTAGAAGAGGCAGGAGATCAAAATAAACATGCCTATACACACACACACACACACACACACACACACACACACACACACACACACACACACATATATATATATATATATATATATATATATATATATATATATATATGAGGCAGGAGTTCAGACCTCCAAGCAAACTCAGGTTATGGAACCTTGAGCAAGTGTCCTCTCAGTTTAAGGTTTGATATATCCCAAGACAGCATCCATTCCTGCCCAAAACTCCTGCGAGGCTAGGGCAGGAGGATTGCCACAAGTTTGAGGCCAATCTGGTCTGTATAGTGAGTTCCAGGCCTACCCAGGTTGCAGAGTGAAAGAGACCATGTCTCCAAAATTCAAAAATAGGGCTGGAGGGATGGCTTAGCAGTAAAGGAATTTTCCTGCAAAGCCAAAGGACTTAGATTCTATTCCTAAGAACTCACGTTAGCCAAATGCAAAAGGAGGGCACATGCGTCTGGAGTTCGTTTTCAGTGGCTGGAGGCCCTGACATGCCCATTCTTTCACTCTCTCCCTCTTTCACTGTCAAACAAATAAATAAATAAAAATAAAATATTTAAAAATTCAAAAATAGGGCTGGAGAGATGGCTTAGTGGTTAAACGCTTGCCTGTGAAGCCTAAGGACCCCCGTTCGAGGCTCAACTCCCCAGGACCCATGTTAGCCAGATGCACAAGGGGGCGCACACGTCTGGAGTTCGTTTGCAGTGGCTGGAGACCCTGGTGCGCCCTTTCTCTCTCTCTCTGTCTGTCTGCCTCTTTCTCTCCCTGTCTGTTGCTCTCAAATAAATAAATAAACAACAAAAAAAATTCAAAAATAGGGATGGCTTAGTGGTCAAGGCGCTTGCCTGCAAAGCCAAAGGACTTTGGCTCTATTCCCCAATACCCACATAAGCCATATGCACAAGGTGGCGTATGCATTTGGAGTTTGTTTGCAGAAGTTGGAGGCCCTGGCACACCTATCTTTCTCCTCTCTCTGCCTCTCTCTCTCTCTTCTCAAATAAATAAATAATAAAATATTTCAAAAATAAAATAGGAATGAAAACTGAGAATTCAAAAAGATGTTCTTAGTAATTTACTTAAAATAATACATATGCATACTATATCATATGCAAAAACCTAGCATTCTAGCTTCATGGCAAAGTACTAGATTCTCACCTCTGTTTTTGCATCCTGTCTGATTCCTCTCATGTGACATATGAGAATGGTAGTGAAAAAGACAATGCATTAATATCATTATGAAAATAGTTTTGGCTTTGCAGACTTACTGAAAGGTCTCTGGAACCCCCAGAAGCTCCCTGAGCAAAATTTGAGAGCCACAGTTTTAAAGTTATTTCACTTCTTAGCCTATTAAAAATCTATATTCTTGCCAGGCGTGGTGGTGCACGCCTTTAATCCCAGCACTCAGGAGGCAGAGGTAGGAGGATGACCGTGAGTATGAGGCCACCCTAAGACTACATAGAGAATTCCAGGTCAGCCTGAGCTAAAGTAAGACCCTACCTCAAAAAAAAAAAAATCTATATTCTTGCCCGGCATGGTGGCACACACCCTTAATCCCCGCATCTGGGAGGCAGAGGTAGGAAGATTGCCATGAGTTTGAGGCCACCCTGAGTGAATTCCAGGGCAGCCTGTGCTAGAGCGAGGCCCTGCCTTGAAAAACCCAAAAAATAAATTAAAATAAAATCTATACTCTTAATTCCTTTCACTTTGAAATGTTTTGATTTTTTTTGTCTAAGCCTACAATATCCATTAAAAAATATAATGTAACTCATTTAACTAATTTGAAAACTTTCAGTAGCAACTTGAAATTAAAAATAAATATGTGAAGTTTATTTTATTAACACATTTTATTTGGGCAATATGTTCAAAATATTGTAATGTTGGCATTTAAGAGCCACATAAAATATGATCTAATAGGGGCTGGATGGATGGCTTAGCGGTTAATGCATTCGTCTGCAAAGCCAAAGGACCCAGGTTTGATTCCCCAGGACCCATGTTAGACAGATGCACAAGGGAGTGCACGTGTCTGGAGTTCGTTTGCAGTGGCTGGAGGCCCTGGCGCACCCATTCCCTCTCTCTCTCTCTCCCTCTTTCTCTGTTAAATAAATAAATAAATAAAAATAAAAATACTTTAAAAAAAAAAGGAGTGCAGTGGTCAGAGAATAGCCTTAAAATATGATCTCATAAAGTTAAACAAAATAAAACCAGAATAAGATATTAATGAGATATTTTACATTATTTTATTCATTCTGTCTTCAAAATCTACCATGTACTTTCATTTATAGTATGTGTCAATTCATAAGGTACATTTCATCATAAAGAATTAGCCTGTGTTAAGATTCAGACAATTCCAAAAAAATTACATACACACATCCAAGTTCTTCAAAACTTTCTTAAATGTTTTTAATAACTGAACAGAACATCAATATTGAAATTAAGTGGGTTGGAACTATAAAGCCACCTCTGGGCTAGGATGATGGCTTCCCTTGGTAAAGTACGTAGTGCCTTGTCACTCACATAAATGCTGGGTTGCTTTTCTACACCTGTAATCCTAGTGCTTGGGAGGAGGAGACAGAGTGGGACTCCCCAGTGCACACACATATGTGGTTCATACACATACAAACATGAACAGACACACATGGCACATATACACCTGTGTAAAAACGCTCCTTAATTCACACGAGGCATATTTCAAGTACTCACTGACCACATTCAGCTTGTGACAACCATATTGGGCAGAGCAGATCTAATTGTCGAATGTGGGTTCCTGGGTTCTGGCTCTGGGGGCCGGCCTCGGTCCCTGCAAGATGCCCAGGCCACCGGGGCAGGTGAGAGTGGGAAAGTCAAAGATTATCGGGAGGAATGTGGGTGTGAATAGCTCTCACGGTTTATTGTCAGGGAAAATGGGTTTATAAACATCAGAGGGTAGGGAGAAGAACCTTAAGGGGATTGGTAGTACCAAGTTCATTTCTGATGCCTAATTAGCATAAGTAGGCAATGGTGGGTGAGGGGGGTGTCAGGTGATCTAGGGTCTCAGAGGGATGAGATGTGTGAAAACTGATAAGGAGTTTCCTAGGTAACTGGCCAAAGGGCAGTGCTATGGGCAGAGCCTAAGTTCAGGAGTGCTGGGCTTGGAGAAGGAATGACCTCCTGTAGTCTCTCCTGTTGGCTCTAGCCTGTGCCTGGCAGTGCCTGACAGTCAAAGGCTCTGCTTTCCTTATCTATCCCATCAATGCTGAGAAGCCTCATTAGGAAAGTTTATGAGCACCAGATTTCAAGCCTCATTATTTTTCAAGGAAACCGGTGTCACAGTGAATTTCTTCACAGGCAAGTTAAAACATTTGATAGCAACGTTTGTCAGGGGTTGGTGGGGTCACTCTGAACCCACAGTTTACACTAGCAGGTTAACTTTAAGCTTGGCTTCCAGGACATTATCAATTGATTGCTCATGTATCTAACACGATCTCATATTATTTCTGACACATCCATGGGATGGATGTCCCTGATTGGACAAGGCAGAAACCTCCACGGGATGACACCAAGGAGGATTTCTTAGAGCAGGATGCTACATTTATTTGGATTCCACACTGGGCAGTTTGCTAAGTTCTTGCAGATGAACTTCACATCAGTGTCAGAAACATTAAACGTGTTGTCTTGCCTATTGTTGCCTGTTTTCATTCAATGGTATGCAACCCCAAAGGGAAAGGCAAATGAGAATGCAATTCCAGGCTAAAAATACTCAGGGAAAACATGCGGCTCTGAGTTTAGCATCTTGTCACTTGAAGACAGCAAACGTAATAAACAAATTTTGAAGGAGAAAGCCAAATAAAGTTTGTAGCATTAAAGATTTTTGTTCTCTTTGTCAATGTCATCGTCTCCAAATCATTTCAAATAGGAGTAGAAAAAGCTTCCTCATTTTATACTCTGGGGAATATCTTCCATAAACTCTCCACATAAAAAAAGACTAAAATCCCATGTCCATCTGATCCTCTTGCTGCAAGTTTTGTGACTGGCCAATTTTTATTGAGTGGTCAAATGAGAAAAATGAGTTTTATCTCACTCCAAGATTATCCCTTCCCCAAATTGTCTGCTTATGCTCTTAACCTATGTTATCACTCCATCATACCCATTCTCCTAATGTGAGAGAGCTCAGTGGATAAAGTGTTTGCTATGCAGGCATAGAACCTATATTCAATAACCAGAACACTTTTTAAAATGTCAGGCAAAGTGATGCATGCCTATAATTCAAGCACTAGGAAGTAGAGACAGGAGGATCTCTAGTGCTCTCTGGCTAACCCGTCTACTGTAATTGGTTAGCTCCAAGCCAAAGTCTCTGCCTCAAAAAAGAAGCGGGTGGGGCTGGAGGGATGGCTTGGTGGTTAAGCGCTCGCCTGCGAAGCCTGAGGACCCCAGTTCGAGGCTCGATTCTCCAGGACCCATGTTAGCCAGATGCACAAGGGGGCGCACACGTCTGGAGTTCGTTTGCAGTGGCTGGAGGCCCTAGCATGCCTATTCTCTCTCTCTTGCCCATTCTCTCTCTCTCTCTCTCTCTCTCTCTCTCTCTCTCTCTCTCTCTCTGCCTCTTTCTCTGTCTGTCACTCTCAAAGAAATAAATAAAAATAAACAAAAAATTTTTAAAAAGAAGTGGATGGCATTCTTGTGAAAGACATTTGAGCTTGTCCTCTTGTCTCCCTCCCACACAATGCACCCACATACATGTGTCCATATATGCACACAACACACACATACACCACAAGTCAGAAGTATCCTGCATGTGAGCATGATGTTATTTCAAATAAATCTAAAAGGAGCTAGAAAGTGTCTGGAATTTCCTTATCTGAGGAAGCCAAACTAAATAAACTTAAATTTGCATCCATGGGGAGCTCAGTGAAGGCTAGCACTATTCTAGTTCAAATAACTTCATGCCAAATGACATGCCAAGACCTAAGTTTTCCTGGATTCTTTGTTGAAACAGATGCCTTAACATTTTGTCTTCACCCCATGGCACAAAATGTCAGCAAGACTATGTATGACCACAGGATGGCTATGTCCTCAGTGCCTTTCAATTAATATACTCAGCTCTTGGAATTAGGAACAAGACACCTGAGACTTATAGCAATTGTGCGAAATCTTAAATATATTTTATTTGGGGGAGGCAAGACCTCCTATTCAAGTGCTTGCATTGCATGTGCCAGCATCACTCAATCATGAATACAAGTTAAACCAGAGCGGTGGAACCATGGTGCACCTTGCAGACCTTCTACTTCTGTCTCTCTGCTCCTGAATGATCACTTAAATGTTCTTTCTTCTTTATGAGTACGATGATTTTTTTGCTTTTACTAAGCTCTGCATGAAATCTTCAATGGTAACCAGTTTTAGAACTATTGAAAGCATTCCAGTGTCTCCTCTTTATGCTCAAATCCCCTTCCACCTGCTGGCTGATTCTTATGATTCCACTACTCCAGGTGTGTTCTTCTGGCATTAGGGTAATTCTATGGTATGTATATTAATGTACCTAACAACCTGTGAAGTGCTCAACCATTGGCAGGTGTTTTCTTAAACTTTCACAAGTCACCTGGGTCAAAAGGAGGTATAGTGAAATGGAACTTTCACATCAATTAGAAGGCCAAGAGTTGGAGAGAGACAAAGGTGGAGAGACAACCTGAAGGACAACAAGCTTCAACATGGGAATTTGAAGGCCTACTTGGTGGCTCAACAGGCTCTCACTTCTTCTCCCCAAATGTCTTCATTTGTACAAATTTATCTTTGGACTCCTATGGTGATCTAGCTACTTGGTAGCTGCTTTTGCCAAATTGGAGTCCTGCCAAGTAGATTGACTCCAATACCAAGATGAGAGTTCTTGGCCTTCATAGAAGGGTTTGTGGGAGCCCTAGAAGGATTTGTGGGAGCAGCAGTGGAGAGTTAGGCAAGGTAGGGAGGTTGGGATCTTGTTACAAATGAATTGTTAATGAAAACTTCTTACCAGGCTTATAGGTGATCATCACGGAAAGGATTACATGTAGCTACCCATATGAATTACTTTTCTTGTCACCTTGACAGAATACGGCAGCAACTTAAGCGAGGAAGGATTCATTGTAGTTCAGGGTTTAAGGGAATATAGTCCATCATGGGTGGGAGGCATGGCATCTGGAATTCATTCCATATCTGGCAGTACCAGGTGGCCATGTGGCTTGTTATATGGTGCCAGGCAGAAAGCAATGAGGAATCAAGCTGGAATCACCTTCCATTTCTTATAGCTGCGTTCCACCTCCTAATGTTATCACCTTTCCAAACAGTGCTACCAGTCAGGGATCATGTATTCTAATGCATGGGAGACACTTCACATTCAAACCACAATACCATGCATGCACATGCATACATAAACCTATGGCTTATGTCATGGATTGACACAAATACACAATTCTACACATGAATATTTCTCCTGAAATACTCATCAAAGCCTGTGGGTAGCTATGACTTTTCCTGGTCTTGTTTACTGTCTATTGGCTTCAGATAGGGGTGTGAAGGTTGAGAGACAGTGAATCTATATTTTCAAGGCAGAATAATGGGTTCCATAACTTCTATCATCGGGATAACCCAGTATAGTGGTTTGGAACCCAGTTTCTGTCATTGGCACTTCCAATGTCTTAGGGAAGTTATTCAGCCTCTCTACACGTCAGTTTCCTGATCTACAAAATGGAGTTAATACTACTGTGCACCTTGCAACTGTGCTGTGAGAAAATTAACTGATATAGCACTTACAAAACACCTTAACCAATACCTGACATAGTAAGTGCTCAGTAAATATTTCCTAAATGAACAAGATTTCAACATTAATTTTCTCATTATTATGTAAGTACCACAGGGAAACATCCATTGCCCTGCATGTTCATCTGTAGATATTTCTCAGTATATGAAGAAAAGGAAAAAAAAAAAAAACCTAAATGCCTCAAATAAAAAGCAAATGAGGAAATACGGGGCAAGAGAAAGGGGGATTGACATCTTGCAATTACCTAAAAGCATCTGTACATATTACTTTTGGAGAGACAGTTAAGCCTGACCTCCATTTTTTTTTTTTTAAATTTCTTGCTCTAGACTTAGGTTGAAAGCTTTGAGCTTCCTTCTGGTATTCAATGAGTCACAGCAAGAAAGCATGTTTTCTCCATTTTTCAGCACTTCAAATCATGGCTTCCTTCTTTTCTTCCTATCCTGGTCTCTACTCTTATGTAAGGAAATGAAATGGCAGCACTTCCTTGATGAGAGCTGACACTGAGTATCCTAGGTGTGGAGCTCTATATAAGGAGGTGAAGTAGGATGTAAACTCTACTTGGCTGATGGAAACCAATTGGAAGGCTTGGGAGCTGAGAGATGCTTTCTTACTTCACACACCACCACCACCACCACCATTCTGGGGATTGAACCCAGACACTGGCCACTCACCACTAAACTCCATAACCACCCACTTTCTGATGTTTTGACCCAAAGGTGAGCACTGCTTTAGTGGATTCTGACATCAGACCTGCTGGAAACTACAGTAGTAGTGGGGCAAGACAGCTCTAGGCTGTGGCTGGTTGGGTCTTTACTTTTCCATACATGTTCACATATGTATAGGAATCCAGAAGATGGACAGCAAGGAAGCTTGGGTAGCACCCTATTGATAAGCAGCAGTAGCTTTGAATCATATTGGTTTGAGTTGTGACTTTTGGCTCTGGGGAATGAGGAGTCAAGCAAATAGGAAAAAGAGGCATTCACCCAACTTTTTTTTCCTGAAATGCCAGAAGACTAAAACAGGTCAGTGGTGAATACAAAATTAGCTCATGGCCACCCTCCAAAATGATCTGACCTATTTCGCAGCCATCAGGAATAAGGCAAAGGAAGTTCAGTGGCCTACATCTTGATTCGTCGAGGGAGAAGAGAGAGGGCACAGATTGCCAGACAGCTGGATTCCCCAAGTCACTGGCTATGGATCATATGAGTGCATATAGCTGAAACTCACTAGAAGAACTCTGAGAAATTGAGTTGGGACCAACTCCTGGCGTGACTTAGCATGCAAATGATAACCCTACAAGATGCACTGGTAATCTGACTTGCCAATTTGGTGGCTTTGGTCACTGACGGGAGGATATCAGCTTCTAAAAACTGTCTGACAAGTTTAACCCCTCTATACTCTTTCTGTAAAAGGGAAACTTGGACCAATCGAGGAAAGGGCATTAGGATTGCAGTGGAGTATGAAGCCACAAAATACTGAGAAGGGCCTTATGATAACCTAGCAGGTGGCCATTAGTAGTAGATACGGTTGGTGCCCCACATACATTTCCTTTACCAGCAGGAAACCACTCCTTGAGCCACTGTGAGTGTTGCCACTTCAGAGAATTGCACTTGGCCAGGTAGAAACTCTACCACCCCTCTTGAATCTGAGGAAGGCCAGAGCTCCCTGCCGAATCAGGATAATGCCACATTCTGACCTACTCCGTCACTTGCAGTTTCCTGCTTCCCTAGTGAACGTCCCTTCTACTGAGCACACAATCTCTATACATAATTTAAACAGGGACCTCTATCTTGTACTTGGCTTCTAGGTAACCCAAGCCAAGGTGTGTTTGGAGGAAGAAGAGCACCTGCAAACATTCTCAAATTGGATTGCAAATCAATATCAGTCAGGCAGCTCCAAACTATAGATTCTCAGGCTCTACTGCCAGTTATCCTGATCCAGTGAATCAAGGGTGGACCTGTCTCTCTGTAGTTTTCCCAAGTCCTTCCTTTCAACAATGGGGCCACTCATTTTAGTCCAGCACCTTTACTTCTTTTCTTAATCTAAGCCCACAGGAGCTCCCACTTCCTGCCCAATTTAATCTGTGCATGTCAGTGGGTGGAATTCTAAAGGAAAATAATACTGACTACTCCTACCTATTCTTTCTACTCTCTCAGAATTCTTTTCTTCCTGAGTCCCTTCTTTTTTCCTTCCCTGATAGATGGTGTATCCCAGAAGTCCATCTGTTCTCTCTCCCTTCTGTTGGCTATTGCTCAATTCATCCTTCTGTACTGCTGTCCTTGGTCTTTGGCACATGTAGGAATAGTGCCACCCACTTAATGTCCATAGACGGAAGCCTGGAAGTCCAGAGGCATTATTCACCTGGAGTCCCAGAGGTTTTCCATTCTAGTGCCACAGACAGCAACCTACCAAGAGCCAAAGAGTGTTCATATCAAGAATGCACATCAGTCTTGCCCAGCTCCAGATGCCACCCCTCCCATTCTGTCATCTCATCACTGCCTTCCCTTTGACCCTTCTGAAAGGTGAAAGGCAAGTTCACAGGATGCAGGACCATCTTCCTCCCCAGACATCTGGTTTGATTCTGGGCAGCTAAATAGTGTCTTTGCCATGAACAACAAAAGCTAATTCACTGTGGTTTATAAACATCAAGTGCACATATTTTTTCCTTTTCAGCTTGGGGTCACTGGAAGGGAAAAAAGCAGGCTGAAAGGGAGATTAACCTTTTAAGACCTATTATGACTTCCTAGAGAAAATAAAACAATGGCAGCATTTCCTTTCATTTGTGAGTCGTGTCAGGAGTAATTGTTATTCTAGACAAGAGGAGTACTCTGTAAAAGAGTTCTAAATTCTACTTCAGCTTGGTTTTCCATGCAAGAGCCCACCTGGACTGCTGTCAAGAGCCCACAAGACCATACTGTCTGCTTCATCCCTCTCTGATGTTCATTCTCCCTTCTCTCCAAATCTTCATTTCCTTCCTGTGGGGCTTAGACACCCTGTTAATGGGGCCTGGGGTGTACGGAACAATTAGCACTATTTTAGACAATAGCCATAGCATCTATCAATGTAACTGACAAATTCTGGAAAATACAGAGATTCTGTCTGGGTCATTTATTGAAGGTTTGAGCCAGACTTGCTGTTGATTTGGGCTGACATTTTATTGATTCGTTGATTCATTAGAGACAGGGTCTTTATTACTCTATAGCCCTTAATGGCCAACACCTAGCTATATAGACTAGGCTAGCCTCAAACTCACAGCAATCCTCTTGCTCTAGGTTTCCTACTGCTGAGATTGCAGCATGCACCACCATGCCCAGCCTACTTTGGGGTATCTTAGTATAGCCCGGAACCTGTTTCTCTTCAGAAATGAAGTCACTCATTCTGGTGCTTGGTGGACATAAGTAAGAAACAGAAAAGCCCACAGTGCAGGAAGGTGCAGCCATAGGCAAAGATCTGACAACTATTGTGAGAAGAGAGCAACTCTATGTGCCTCACAACTGGTCCTTTTAAAGTTCTCTCTGCACTGCAAAGCAAAAGTTCATCTCTGACTTTCCATTAGCTTCTTTCTTTCTTTTTCTTGTTTTTTCTTTTTCTCTCCTCCATTCCAAATTTGCACATGGATTCATGGAAAGTGAAGCAATTGAAAGGGCAACATCCAGCTATTAGGGAAGGACAAAACTGTCTCAAAACTTTCTCTTTCTTGCCAAAAGGAAGATCGGACAGGTCCAGGGAGGTTGATGTTAGCAAAGCGGTTTGTGGAGTCTTGCCTTGTACTATTACTGTTATCTGCATCCAACAGTCAAACGTGTTTATACAGGTGGTGTGTGTGTTCAGTGTGGGAGGGGATCAGAAACTCACTGGCAACCTGAGAAGAGCAAACTCTAATGGCATCCACCCCCTGCTGCCCTCTTTGTCCTTTGGATTCATGTGAAAATATTTGCAGACATGTTGCCTACCCTCATGCCAACCAGCAATTTCACAGCCAAGTCATGCAGCAGCATCCTGGTGAGAAGAATGGGTGGGCCCTGGGGCAGCTGCAGAGCAATGGGAAGGAATGACTCCCTTCTTGGGATAGGCAGTTGGCATAAGGCTCAAGCTGTTGTGTAGTATGTAGAATTGTAGAATTTGTTCATCATCCTATCTCTGACAATGTGCTAATGGTTTCCATAGGCACAGGGCACCTTGCAGAACTTCTCAAATGGGTGGGTATTTCTATCAAGCTCCCAGGTAATCGTGACAGACCCGATCCCCTTAGCTGACTACACTTTGCAGCTGGAAGGCTGTCAAGAAGTACCACTGTGTTCTAAACTCCTGCAGGGCTGGGAATGGAATAGTGTCAAGCCCCTCCTCTGGAGACAGGGTGTGTCCCAGGCTGTCCTGGAGTCCTGATTTGCCATTCAGGCAAACCCCAGAAGGATTAGCAGCTGGCCCAGGACTTGGATGAGACCATCTCCCACTCTGACAGGGGAGTCCCAGAGGCAGCGCAGACGTTGTGTGAAAATCTGCCATCCTCTTTGCTTAAGGTTGCCCTCTGTCACCCTCCCAGCCCCCCTGCCCTGTGGGCCGACTTAAGCAGCTCAGCTTTTAGCTCTCTGGCATTCGGAGAGAGGGCTTTGCATAAAAGAAAAGGCTCTTCCTTAAGAAACAGAGCTGGGAATCTAAGCATGGCCCTTGCCTGCTGCATGCCCAAGAATGCAGGTATTTGGGGTTTGCAGCATTTCCTGGCAAGACAAAGAAGGAGGGGGAACTAGAGGAGGCTGGGATGAGGGAGGACTTGCCCTGCTGTCTGTAGCCGCTTCCTATTCTGAGAAGGAGCAGCATGTTTCCTGAAAAAAAACAAAACTGAGGCCTTTCATGGGGGCAGATGTGAGGAAGGAAAGCCCTGCCTGACCCTCACTCAGAGAGGACTTTGACATTTACAGTAAGTAGATCCCATCCTTCCAGTACCTTGTGCTGCTCATACTGGATGGCCAAAGATTCAAAGTTTCATTCTCTTTTGAGGAAGTGGAGTCCCTGTGACTGTGCAGAGGACAATTGATCTTTCCTGTTCTGAGTATGGAGTGGCTTGTAGGAGGGTGCAGGTGTGACCAAATGAGGTTTCTTCCAGGTCAGGGTCCTAGGTCTTTACTTCAGGGTTACTGGGAAAGGCCTGCGTCTTGCCTGGGATCACTCTGGACTCCCCCTTGCTGCCCTTTTCGGACTGGTCGCTGGAGCTCCACCCCCTCCCGTCTTCCAGGGCTCCCTCAGGATCACTCCTGCGGTGACAGACAACTTCATGTCCCTGTGACCACTCCCCAAACAGTACAGAATGGAGAATCCCTAGACCCAAGTTCCTTCACTTCTCCCTTCCCTAGTCTTCAATGCCCTTCAATAAGTCTTTAAAACCACTTTGAGTCCTGTCCACTTCTTTCATTCTCTAAACCCTACATCACTCTATTCCTTTATTTCCTAAGCTTGGCCACATATGGAACCCTATTTGTAAAGTGCTGCACCATTTTCAGGGTTCTTTCTGCCTTGGGGTTAATCCTTTCATTTTAACCCAAGAACCTTCGTGCTAGGAATAGCTCTTTATGCTTCTTCTCCAGATCCCATAAGCTCCCAGTCAGGGTGTTCACCACAGGAGGTAGATGGTATTTCTTTTGCCTCAGAAAACCATATTTGCACCCACTTCTGTGAAAACTGATTCAGGGTCATGCCTAAAGGGTCTTCTATTAGTCTAAACGATAGCCCTGTGTGCAGCCTTCCTCAGTGGTGGTGTTCCACCTTACCACCTGAAAGAGTACTCCCTCTGATGTGCTTTTGCAGGTATGGTGTTGGTGACACTCATTTGGGCATATTTGTTACCTACAGAGAGGAAGGAAGCATGTCTATGGATCAGGCACCTTCCAATGGATGGGTGCCATTGAGCCTGCGTCAGTATGTACAAGACATTGTGGCTTTCATATTTTGCAGTGGAGAGGTTGTTCCAATTCCAAATCTCTAAAGTCATATATATGCCTATGACAACTCACCATTATTTGATGTGCAGGACACACCTCAGCCCAATTAGCATCCACAGGGTTGAGTCCAGGTATTAGAGTAATCTTTTGAAGCTTCATAGGAGCATTTCCTTGTGCAGCTAGGGTTAAAAAGTCCTCACTTAGGGACTAGGGAGGTTGATCAGTGGATAATGCACTTGACACACAAGTATGAGGAGCAGAATTTAGATCTCCAGCATCAATAGCAATGCCGGGTGGACATGGCTGCCCACGTGTGCTGGGGAGGCAGGGACAGAAGATCCTTAGGGCAAGATCACTAGCTAGTCTACCGGAATCAGTCAGCTCTGAGCTCAGGTGAGAAACCCTGTCTCAATAAAGGGAACAAGCAAGGAAGACACGCAACGCCAGTCTCTGGCCTCCACGTAACTACACCCAACACAAACTTACATTACTAACATAGGCAAAAAGAAATCCATAGTCACCCTATTCTCCCAGTTTCCCTTAGAAAAATGAGTAACACCATTAGGAATTTATGTTCATAAATTTTCATAGAGATTAGTGAATCCAGAGGACAGCGCCCACCAGCAGTAGTTATTTGTTGGGCCCGAAAGACGAAGTAAGAGAGGCAATACCAAAGCAAGAATGAATGCACTTTGCCAGCTACCTTTCAGAGGTTTCTAGTTTAAGGCCAAGTAGAAAGATGGAGAGAAACACTTTTGAATACCTTGGTCTAGCATACCCTCAAGATGCTTGGTTTAATAAGATAAAAGAGAAGCTGAGAGTAGTGGAGCATAGTGGAAAATCCATAGTATGGAGGGAACTGGCAAGCCAGGGAGAGATGAGGGTGGCTTATAGGGCTGCTTGGCAGAGGGCTTAGCTTTCTTACAGCTCCTGGCAGGCTATATCTTTGGTTATCTTTGGGCATCAGTCTCAACATGGCATGGCACATTGGCTGACTCTGGACCGCTTACATGTGGAGAGACTAGACCTTTAATCAAAGATGCCTCCAACTAGGGCTTGGCAAATAATACACTCAGCATAGTAAGAACTGAAAGGAAAATGACTGCTTTTTGTCTCAACCCAAATTTTATTATACTAGGTTTCATTATAAAAATGCTAGAGGTTTGGGGGGTGTTTATTATATAAACAATGTAGTTACAATGATCTTCAGCATCTTTCAAGCTGGAGTCTCAAAGGGAGTTTATTTTCTAGATTTAAGGCCATGGAACAATTGTTTTGTATGATTGCCTTATAAGCATAGGAATAATTCAAGGAAAACCAGAACTCCGTTTTCTTTCCCTCTCAGCCCCTGTGGATTTTCTCTGATCTGGAGAAGGCACAGCCACATACCCACAAGGCCAGATCTTGGAGCTGATAGACTATATTTTAGCTAGACATAAAAGGAAGAGAGTGTGGGCTTCAGAGAAAGTGGGGCATGTGACTCAAGTTTCAGGCTTCTGTTTCATCTACTTAGGAAGGTGTCCTGCTGATATGGACTGTGTGGCAGAACCACTTAGGTGAATTAAGCAAATACTTAGGAACCCAGGCTCTCATGCCAACTTCTGGTCAGTGGCCAGGGGCCCAATGGATCGTGTCATGATTTGTGCCATGATATCCAAGCATTCGTCTTTTCCAGAAACAAAACTTTCACATCAATATCAACATCAACTCAGGCCCCTTAGTTCATTTCTGGGAACTCTGTACTCAGAGGTAAGTTGCCACCATCTGTGGCAAAAGCTATTTTGTCAATTTTACAGGAGTTCCAGATTCCTAAATTTATTTATCTTATTTGATATCCTTTATTGATATCGCAATTTTTTAATTTTTTAATGAATGCTTATTTAGAAAAAAAATAGGGCTGGGGAGATGGCTTTTTGGTTCAGGCACTTGCCTGCAAAGCCAAAGGACCCAGGTTCGATTTCCCAGGACCCACATAAGCCATATGCACAAGGTGTCGCTTGCATCTGGAGTTAGTTTGCAATGGCTAGAGGCCCTGACATGCCCGTTCTCTCTCTGCCTTTCTCCATCTCTCTCTCTCTCTCTCTCTCTCTCTCTCTCTCTCTCTCTGTCTCTCTCTCTGCTTCTCTGTCAAATAAATAAAAAAGTTAAATAATGATAAGCCTGGGATGGTGATACATATCTGTACTCCCAAAACTCAGGAGGTTGAGAAGGGAGGATCATGAGTTCAAGTCCAGCGTGGGATGCATAGCAAGTTGAGCTTGAAAATAGGATCCTTGCTCTAAGTAAATAAATGAACGAATAAACAAAAATTTGAAAATGTAAAATTGGGCTGGAGAGATGGCTTAGTGGTTAAGGTGTTTCCCTGCAAAGCCAAAGGATCTCCGTTTGATTCTCCAGGTCCCACGTATGCCAGATGCACAAAGGGGCTCATGCTTCTGGAGTTCTTTTGCAGTGGCTGGAGGCCCTGGCATGCCCATTCCCTCCCTCTCTCTCTCTCTCTCTCTTTCTGTCTCTCTCTCTTTCTTTCTCTCTCTCAAATAAATAAAATATATTTTTAAAAAGTATAAATTCATCTCAGTGCATAGTTTTGGTAACTTCCATCAGTTTGTCATGTGATTGGTTGCTATCCTGTGGACGTCCGTTAGGCTTTGCAGAGGCAGCACAGCGTGGGGAGAATAGGCTTTGCCATGTGTCAGATCTGAATTTGAAACCTTACACTGCTATTTACTAGTTGTGTGCTTTGAGAAAGTTGTAGGCCCACAGTTTTCCTATTTCTAAAATGGCCATTGTCGCATTTGCCTTGTGTGTCCTGAAAAGCCTATAGATAAAGGACTTAGCATGGTGCACACAGTAGATGCTCAGATTCATGGTAGCTATGGATAATAATAAGGTTAAAAATAATGCACCCCTGGCACAAGCCAGAGCTTTGTGTTGGAGAAGCTTCTTTCCATTTGCATGTCTTAGGCAGAGGGCCAGGACAGTGGGTGTCCTTTCTGGATCAACCCACTTATCCTAATGTCCTCCAGAGGCACTGGCAGATGGGGTATGAAAATACCAACAGTGTGCCTAGGGGAGGGCACTCAGCCAAGTGTTACACTGGATTCAGCATGCCCAGGAAAACCAGGAAAAAACATTTGGCACAAAAATTCACCATTCAGAAATTCCTCTGAACTTTCTTGCTTCCCCTCCCTCCCTTTTTGCCCCTCTCCTCCCTCCCTCTCTCTTCTCTCTCTACATCTACTTCTCTGACCCCTCTGTCACTTCCTTAATAGAGTTTTTGCTCTGTCCTGGACTTGGCCTCTTCTCTAGCTACCCGACTCAGTTGCTTTCTAGTCTATAGGATTTAGGCTGTGTATCATTACTAGAACCTTGAAGCATTTGGAAAGATAATGGAGTAGCATCTCTCTGCTGGACATTGAACTTGGCTCTAGGGATTAGACATGATTAAGACATGCTTCTGTCCTTGAGAACTTCAAAATCAAGAGGTTATAGATACCAGAAAAGTTGGACATAGTGCCTTGGTGGGCCATGCACAGGTTGGAGGGACCAACTGGGAGAAGTCAAATGAAGCTGTGGAAGAGGGAACTTTTGAACTGATTATATTAGGAGAAGTAGGTTATAGTATATTAAATTTTCTGTGAACTTGATGGTCTGTCTAGACCAATTTTTCTATTGCTGTTTTTGTTTACATGTTTACTGTTGATTATTTCTTGTCTTCTCTCTGAATCTGGAAGGTGGGCGAGGGGCTGAGAAGATGGTAAAATATAGGGAGAAATAAGGCTGCAGGAATCTATATGCAACTCTGATCTGCTGCCCACATCTCTCCATCCTGCACACCTTCACTATGGATAGAAATAAGCTGAGGTGGAAAGTATTTCCTATCTGTGTTCAAGGCAACACCTTCTAATCTCAGTCACCCACTCAATGTTTCTGTACCCTCTGCTGAGTAAGCAGGTTCCTTCCTAGGTGCTTGTTTTTGGTGCATCAAGAACACTGAGAGGATTCAGTCTCTTGAAGGATCTGAAGGATGCTGCATCTGGTCACCTTGCCTGTGGCCATAAGTCATCGACCTGGTGTGTGGCTACCACAACCAGCTCCCCAAAATGGCAGGAAGGAGATCCAGGAGGGAATTCATCTCAGCTAGATTCTGGTTCATCAATAACCAGATGCTGAAATTCAGACTTCAATAAGGGAAAAGGTGCAAATATTTCTCCAGCGTTGGAGACCTCAGGCCTCCCAGGAATGTTATCTTTGCTCCTTTCTTGCCTCCCTTCTACAACTGAGCATGAAGAAAGTTTTGATTTATTCCTAAACATGGATTAAATCACTTCTCCCACCACGTTGTCTTTGTGTTATACTTGCCATGAATAGCTTTTAGTCATTAAGAACTAGGATTCCTCCCTCCATCTAAGTTTTTGTCTAGTGCAAATTTTCAGTAGCAAATTAGAGTCCAGTGATTACTTTTGAAATAAGGATATACTTAAAAACATGCCAGGGATATACCAATAGTCATATATAGCTTGAATGGTTGATAAATTTTGCATGCCAACTAACATAGGCCTGTAGCCCTGCTCTCAAAACCCGGGGTGATGACAGGGCCATTGAGTTTCTAGTGCTTTCCATTCCTATCTCAGAAAGTAAGCAAACTGGCTACTAGGGAGAATTATGGAAAAATGTTGATTTGTAACATCTCTTGATTAGGCTTTTATATTCCTCTTATTGTTCCTATCCTCTGAGTTTTTAGTTGCTTCCATTTTATTTTTTTTTCCAATGCGAAAGACATCATGGGTAAGAAGAGGAGATTTTATTTTGAAGACCAATGATCACATTAACAAGGTGACAGCAGATAAGCTGCAAGTCACTCCATTTTCTGCTGGGGAAAAATGTTCTTCTCTGCCAAATCGCCTTCTGCCACTCTTTGTCTACTCTCCTTTTATAAGAGAGTGGCAGGCCCGGCCACTGATGGGAGAAATATCTTGGAGATAAGGCACACCCTTGATTCATATAAGAAGGAAACTTTTGAGTTCAGTGAAACAAAAATGACTTCCTTTCCTGTTCCACAACATTCTTGTGGCTGCAGCTCTCTGTAGGACAATGACATTTCTTGCTCTTTGTCCAACATTTTGATGAGAAAATAGCTATGAAATCTGAAACTTGGTAAGGGGCAAAAATCCAATTCATTGCAATTTAATAGACATCTAGGCCTAAATAATATTCTGTAGGTACCAACTTGTCTCTACATCTTACCTTATATTTGGGGCCAAGCTGAGGAACTCCTACTTTTAAAGTGTCATAGCAACATCTAAGGCCCAACCCACCTAGTACTCTTTAAAAAAGAGGAAAATCCAGCCAGTATATGATTAGGTCTCCATGCATGTCTACTTATAAAGACAAATGGAAAAATAACCCTCCAAACTTCAAAATAAGTGGGTAAAGAAAAAGTTAAATATGGAATAGGGGATGTAAAAAGTTTCCCTCTGAAGGGCATGAGATTTGAAATAGGCCCTTTCATATTGTGATAAGAATTTGTTTGTTAGGAAATCACTCCATGGTTATTCTTCTCTAAGCTTTTCCTTCTGCAAAGCCTTAATAAAGTTGTGAAGATTGAGTGCCATAGTAAAATTAAACACACACCATAGTGCCTGGAACATAATAAGAACTGAACAAATGGTCCTGGTTGTGGTTGTCATTGTTATAATTGGGAGGTGCTACTTGAAGCATGTGAGATGTGAGCAAAGCCTTCAAGTTCTTCTAGGAAAAATGATGCAATCATAATTAAGGGGTGATTGAAGCTCTTTTTCCTGACCTATTCACCTCTACTCTTATCCTTTTCTTTCTGAGACTGGCTCTCATGGTTGATATCTTGGTATACTTTGGTCTCTGGCAAAATGAAATCAAATCTAACTAAGTATCAAAAGATTTTCTTAACCCCACTCCATTTTCTCATGCAGCATCTTATATACTGGTTTACAATTTCTGTTGTGGATGGGTATTAGAATGAAAGTTCAGATAGAAAGATCAATAATTGGTACTATCATTTCTCAGTTGTTTTTTTTGTTTGTTTTTGTTTTTTGTTTTTCGAGATAGGGTCTCACTCTAGCCCAGGCTGACCTGGAATTCACTATGGAGTCTCAGGGTGGCCTCGAACTCTCGGCAATCCTCCCACCTCTGCATCCCGAGTGCTGGGATTAAAGGCGTGCGCCACCACGCCCGGCCCATTTCTCAGTTTTTAACAGGTTTTTTTTTTTTTTTTTTTTTTTTTTTTTTTTTTTTTTTTAGTAACTTCCAGAAATATTCACCTAGTTTTATTTTTTTTCTAATTTGTTTATATCCCAATCTTTGTTTAGGTCACAAAGGAAAGGAGTTTCTGGAAAAAAGTAATGAAGCTTATTTCTTTTCAAGTTTGCCAGCTAGGATGCATAGTTAAGTATTTTTGCATCATAAATGATGCAATGTATGTGAGAGTGGCTTTTCCATTGATGTTGGGGACTGTGAGATTTTTGAGTCCAGTGGTTGAGGAAAACGTGGATGTTAATACTAAAAGTCATTTAATGACCTCTTATTATGTGCTCAGCAGGATTATGCTAATTGCTGTCATAGTTGATCTTCATCACAGCCCTCTAATGCAGGTACAATTACTATTGTCATGAGAAAAATGAGCTTTAGAGTATTTACATAACTCATTCAAGATGACAGCTCAGATGTTGCAGAGCCAAAAATTGGACCCAGGTCTGTTTGACTGCAAAACCCTTGATTTCACTATACTGCTTGTAGGGATCTTAAAATAACAATCCCAAACTAAACGTGAGGAAGACATGTAGAAGGCCTTTGGGAAAGTGGAAGTACTCAAGGTGATTAAGAGGTCAATGATGTGCCAAGGCCTATGCTACAATCCCTGTGTAGGCGATCTCAAGTAGAAAAGAGCTTAGTTAGAATTTGAAGAAATATAAACTGAGGAACAGAGATGGTCTCCACCAAAATTTGAAACTGAGGTGGGAAGTGGTGTCTCTTAGGCAAAGGCCATGTCTTGAGAATAGGGGAGTGAGAATGGATAAGACCTGTTCCTTTCTTTTTCAATTCCTTGAATGGCTCTAAAACTTTTTGCTAATTAACTTGACTGCCTATAAAAGATATATTTATTACCCAGCATTGTTTATTAATGACATATTATTCAAATATTCATTTCCTAAGAGAGTGTTGTAAATGTCTTCTGGGATCATAAAAGATAATAGATGAACAACGGCTGGAGTTAAGGCAGGTCAAGAAGTTACAGTGCAGAACTTCCCACACTGTTGCTTGGATGGGTTGGCAGGTCACCATGAAGAGATGGTGTTTTCAGTGATAAGAAAGAAGATAGATTGCTCTCCAATATCCTAACTTTAGCACCCTGCTGAAGATGCTGGGGAGAAATATATTCAATCTCATTGAAAGTCTGCAAATGACATTAAAAAGTAGCAGATATGATTACAGCTCCCCTTGCAGCTACAAAAACCTATCTCCCTTCTCCAATCAGCCATCTACATACCATTTGCTTCCCTGAATTTCCCCAAGGCCTCTTGCTCTGGATAACCACAAAGCTGCCTCAGGCTACAACCACCACCTGTTGGAGAACTTTTGGATATATACCATTTTACCCCCTCTCATCTTTCACCACTTTGGAATGATAATGCATGCATTGCTGATTGCAATAACTGGATTTTTCAGTTCTCCAAAGTTGTTTATCACAGCATGTGCTCTCCAGCACCTGCTTACCTGTGTACACTGTCCACTCTAGCCTCCTTCTGTAGAATGCTTCAAGACCTATTCCATCTGGCTAACTCCTAGGCACTTAGGGAAACAAGTTCTGAGCTTGAGCCAAAAATGCTTACAAAGTAGGGCTTTTGGAAGCTTCATAAAATTGTTCAGTAAAGCACCCCTTTTTGTGAAACATATAGCATACATTTAATTGCAAATATAGGAAAGTTATATCAGAAAGAACAGAAGACTAGCATATTATCTCACACTTACAATGAAGATTTCTTTCTCTGCTTTCTTTTGTGTGCTCTTTATACAACCTTGTAGAGTCAACTAAAAGGGACACTCTTTCATTTTGTACCCTTTACCCAAAAAGCAAAATGGATTAACTTAATCCATTCACATATTGCTGTAAATATCAAACAAAAAAATCCATCAATGTATAGATATAAATCCTGTCTTTATAATATTTTTATGTATCTGTAACTAGAGGGCACAGAGATAAAGACAAATCATTCAAAGTTCAAAGGCTCCCATATTTACTAAGAAATGAGAAAGAAGCCCAAGTAACCACATATTAAGATAGTCAAGAAATAACTAATATTGTTATCCACCAGTGTTTTCTTCTAAAGAAATGGCTTTGTCAAAAATGATGGAAACTCCAAATACTGAGCATCTTGCCTCTTAAGTAACGTTAGTAGGTCATGTAGTGATTAGGAATGCAGGGGCTGGAGACATGGCTCAGTGGCTAAAGGTGTACTTACAAAGCCTTGTGGCCCAGGTTCGATTCCTCAGTACCCACATAAAGTCAGATGCACAAAGTGGTGCATGCATCTGTGGCTCATTTGGAGTGGCAAGTGGTCCTGGTGTACCCATGGCCCCTCTCTCTTTGCAAATAAGTAAATTAATTCTTTTAAAAAAAAGAATGCAGTCTTTGGAGATGCTTTCATAGTGTTGAAATCCTAGCATCCAACTAAGGCTCAGAACCACTGCTCAAGGTACTTAGTTGTAGCCATTTATGCCTCTTCCCTTCTCAGATAATTCAATTTGGCCTTAATTTAGTTTATAATTATCTCTCCTTCTTTTAAAGGGTTGCTTTACATAAGAATGGCAGGGTGAATATCTCTTTTCCTCTCTCCTACCTGTGTCTCTGAATACCTTATCTTCTTAAGAAGACAGCTGTAACTATGCCTATTAAATACAAAGCTGACACCAAATTCTAAACAAAATTTCATTCTTCTTGTTCCACAGCATTTCTCCTCTCATTCCTTGAGGAGCTTCTGAGGTTACATTTTGCATTTGCAGTCTTTAAGCATATCATCTATTCTCTTCCTTCCTTTCACCAATTACTTCCTTAAGGGTAACTCTGAGCTACTCAGTTTGGTGATTATTTACCTCAAACCATGTAATCTAATATCAACTTGACAAGCCCAGGATCAGAATAGGGAAGGTGGGCTTCTGAATCTATCTGTCAGAAATCTTTCTGAACTGGCTCTTTCCTGGATCATATTGAGATACTGTGAAGATTTGAGTCATGACAATAGTGGTAGTGACCACAAAATATTTGCCATTTGCTGGGAAAAGCTTTAGTTGATTATCGCTGTGCTCAAGCCAATAATTTTACATTGGTATCTGCTTGAACATATGGCCATAAGCTTATTTTAAAGAACACTGTCAGGTGTTGGGGAGATGGCTCAGTGGTCAAGAGCATTTGCTACTTAAGCATGTGGCTCTCTAGGGCTGGCAATTTACTCCCTAGAACCCACATTAAAAGCTGGGCTCTGCCACTCATAATTGTAACCCCAGTCTGTGGAGGACAGTTACAGGAGAAAGGCATGGACTCACTGGTAGACAGCAGAAACTCTGGGTTGAGGGAGAGACCCCAGCTCAAGTGATTACACAAAAGAACATTATATATGTAATTACAATGATTGTAATGGGGAGGTAATATGATTGAGAATGGAATTTCAAACGGGAAAGTGTGGGGGTGGGGAGGGAGGGAATTACCATGGGATATATTTTATAATCATGGAAAATGTTAATAAAATGTTAATAAAAATTAAAAAAAAAAAAAAAAAGAACATTAATAAAAGGACACCCAACATTCTCCTTTGGCCTCCACATATGCACACGCACATGGAGTGCATGGACATGCACACACTACACATCAGACCACCATACCACACATATGGATATACTACATTGCACAACACACACACACACACACACACACACACACACACACACACACACACACTTTCTGCATACCAAATTACCTCAATACTTAATAGTTAAACTCTATGGAACATGGTCAATGCAACTGGGTTGGTTAGCTGGGGACCAATGATGGTTCTGTACACATATCTGGTGACTATCAGGCTATGAACCAAGTCAAGAGAGGCACCTGGGCCACATGGATCTTATCATATGACAGGCTAGCCCTGGTTCCTTTTTGGAGATGCAGCAAGCCTGGGCAGCAACCATGATCAGCAGAACCAGAAGTTACAAGGTCTAGGCTCATAATATGTACAATGCTATTCCCATTGCATTCTATTGGCCAAAGGAAGCCATAGGCCAGATCCCATTCAAAGTTGAGCAATAGACTCCACTTTTTGATAGGAAGGGTTAAAAGAGTACAGTGGCCATGTCCGAAGTCTACCATAGTAACCAAGCACCTTGTCTATAATTTTTTTAAATATTTTATTCATTTATTTATGAGAGAGAGAGAGAGAAATAGGTAGATATAGAGAAACTAAGAATGGGTGCACCAGGGCCTCTAGCCACTGCAAATGAGTTCCAGACACATGTGCCTCCTTGTGCATCTGGCTTATGTGGGCCCTAAGGAATAGAACCAGGGTTCTTAGGCTTCACAAGCAAATGCCTTAACCATTAAGCCATCTCCTCATCACCTCTTATATAATATTTTTAATTTATTTTTCTAATTAGCCTACAAAGCTTAGGAATCATTACGGTACTTTTAAGTAAAATTTATTTTAGTCATTTTCCTCCCACCCTCATTTTCCCAATTACCCTTCCCCACCTTTTATACTTATCCCTGCCTCCTTTATTCCATTTTCATGTTATATGTCCTTTCTCAAGTTGAAATGGATCCGAAGTTCCTCCAGTCACAATGTATCTCCCACTTACATTCAAGTAGAACTATAAAATGAGACAGAAAGATGAAATAATCACTCATACTCATGACAAGCCATAAAAAAAAAATCACAGGTCATGACAGAAAATAGTTATGGTCAGCTGTCCAAATGACAGTGTAGAAAGGTGGAAAGAACAAGTGCAAACTTTGGAACCAGAGACCTGGATTCACACAACACATCTCCAACTTGTCTGGAAATGCTCGGACATGTTACTTAACTGCTATTTTCTGCAATTGTTTTCCTTATCCATAAAACAGGAATGATAATTCCTAAGGCAGAGTTCTATTGTAAGTATTAAATAAGATTCAAGTTTAATGTCAGGGCCTAGCAAAGAGTCATTTCATATGCATTGTATCATTCCATGCTAGTTTCTTTCCTTGTCTCCACAGGTTTTTGAAATCCATTTGTACTGGGCATAGTAACTGTCTTTTACTTGGAATCAAAGCAGCTTCCTCCCTTTTCCTGCCATATACCAGCCTGTCTTCTTCCCATGTATTGCCTATCTTTGAGAGATGACTTTGATAAAATATTTTTAACCTGGGATCTTGGCAGTGTTTGCAAACATAACTTACAGTTAACAACTCTAAGACAGTCTTAGATTTTGTGCTATAAATTGTTTCACATTTTTTAGTTGTATGTAGCTTTTTTATAGTCTGGATGAGCTGTGGAATTTGGGGAACCCACTGTCATAAAAGAAACCTTGGTAACAGTAAAAATTGGGAGTAGGCTCTAGGCACCATGTTCTTTCAGAGAGGGTACATTTGCACTGGATAAGATTCTCAAACATAACCAGGAATTTCAAGTAACAAGCTTGATCTTTGGGAGCTAGAGGATGTCATATTGGGGAAAGTTTCTGGTTAATGTTTCTGCTCTGATTGATGCATTCCATAGGGTTAGATTTTGGCTAAATCATCATAATTCCCACAAGGACAGCACAGAATGATAATGGTTTTATTTATTATTTTATATGCATTGCCAGTATATGCAAAGTTTTATAGCTTGCTATAAATCGAGAGGGATTATCACAGCTGTTACTTATTTTAACAGGTCACAATACAGTAGTTTATGCCAGATGGTTTGGAGAATTTGGAGAGAGAAAATTTATACAGGCAGCTATATAGAAACTAGCTCGGGTAGTTGTACTCTGAAATTAATTTTCATTTGTTATGATAAGGACTGGGGAGATAGCTCAGTTGCCTGTTTGAGGCCCTGGGTTCAATCCCAATTCTTGTAAAGCAAAGCAAAACGTTTGTTGTGATATGAAAAAAATATACATGCAATAAATACAGTTCCTTGTGATCCATTTTATAGAAGCAATTTCTTCTGGAAGTCATAGAGGTTCCTTGTGGAAAGGGGTAGGTAGCAGTAGTAATAATGGCTGCAAGTAGGATAGATGAAAAGTGTGGTGGTTTGATTCCTATGTCCCCATAAACTTAGGTGTTCTGAATGTCCCCAGCTGATGGTAATTTGGAAATTAAAGCCTCCTAGAAGCAGTGTATTGTTGGGAGAGGGCTTTTCAGTGTTATAACCATATTCTTGCCAATGTTTGGCACACTCTCCTATTGCTGCTGTCCATCTGATGTTGGCAAGGAGGTGATGCCCACTCTCTGCTCATGCCATCATTTTCCACTGCCATCAAGGAGCTTCCTATCATGTCTGTAAGCCAAAATAAACCTTTTTCTCCACAAGCTGTTCTTGGTAGGGTATTCTCTGCCACCAACGCAAACCTGACTACAACAGTAAAGCTGGTACCAGGAGTGGGGTCATTGCTGTTTGAAACCTGACTGTGTGGCTTTGGCCTTTTGGAGCTCATTTTCAAGGGGAATGTGGAAGGATTTGAAAGCTAGGACTAAGAGATGCATGGGAGTGCTGTAAATATAGCTTGATGGACTATTCTTATCAGAGTTGAAAGACCTGAATGCAGTAAGAACTAAGGACTGTGAGATTTGGCTTAGGTTGGCCTAAACTGGGCCTAGAAACAGTTTGCGTGAGACGCTTGCTGTTATGCCCATGTCCTGAGAACTTGTGTAGAGTTGCATTGTATAAAAATGGACTGGTATGAGCAGAGGAATATGACACAGAAAAAATGAAATGTTTGGGTGAAACTTCTGCCTGTTAGATGCAATTATATGAGAGATTACAACCATTGAGATTGGACATCTGACCTGTATTGGGACAACAGAAAGAATACATTCTTCTGAAGGGGGCTGAATGTTGAAGGAGTGGCCTATTTTTCAAAGACTGCTTTTGTTCCCCACTGGATTAACAAATTGGCACCTCATTTGGTATTATGAATATAAGAAATTCAGGAAAGAGAGAGCCATTGAATTTGCAACATAGTCCTGTATTTTGGAAATGGACATGAGGATAGACCATGGGTTTCAGTGGAGACCCAGTGGAGATGCATGAACCACGAGATGGCTGCTAAGGAGAGCTGCTGCCCCCAGATGAAGTTTTCCAGAAATGTGGGTAGCCTAGCTGGAGGGGCAGAATTGGAACTCCAGAGACTTGTTACTGGTTAGAATCATCAGATTTGGAGATTTGTCACTGACTAGAGTTGTTGGATTTGTAGTTACATAGTTTGAGGTATTGCCTGGTTGTTTCAAATCTTGTATTGGTTGAATATTTCTTTGTTATACCCAATGCCATCATTTGCATTGTGAATGTGTATTCTGTGCCATTATGACTTTTGGGGGAGAGTTTTTGATATTATGGCTCAGTTAAAAGATCTTAGACTGATGTTTGAACATCGTTAGGATTGAAAAAATCTATGGAGACTTTTAAAGATGGACTTAATATATGGCATTTTACATCATGGATATTTATCAGTTTATGTGGGCAAGGGGTGAAATGTGGTGGTTTGATTCAGGTGTCCCCCATAAACTTAGGTGTTCTGAATTCCATGTCCCCAGCTGATGGCAATTTGAAATTAAAGTCTCCTGGAAGCAGTGTATTGTTGGGGGTAGGCTTATCACTGCCTCTTGCCAGTGTTTGGCACAGTCTCCTATAATTAAATCTAAATCTGATGTTGGGTAAGAGGCAATGTCCACCCTCTGCTTATGCCATCATTTACCCTTGCCATCATGGAGCTTCCCCTCAAGTCTGTAAGCCAAAATAAACCTTTTTATTCCCACAAGCTACTCTTGGTCAAGTGTTTTCTGCCAGCAATGCAAGCCTGACTTCAAAAGAAGTAAAACTTAGACACATCTTGTCTATAAAGGAAACATCAGTTTATCCCAGGGAAATAAACTTCAGCGGCAAAACTGGGTTTCCATCATTAGGTCTTAGTACATTTTCAAGCCAAAGAGAAGAAATCTAGGAAGTAACCCTAGGTAAACCTAAGAAGAGGGTATATGTATATGGTGGACAAAGAGTAGAGCTGGATCCCCACAGTCACCAACTAGGTCAATTTGGTGATCTGAAATCACTTTGGAAGGTATTTTTGGTTCCACCTCTCATAAAATAGTAAACAGAATGAGACACCTAGAGAAAATCTTACAGTTGTTCTCCATCTTCCTTTGCTTTATCGATGAAAGAATCAAACCAAGAGGGTTATTTAAATATGCTCATGTTCTTTCAGTAAAGAAAGAAAACCAGTCTGTTGATACTTGGCCTCTTCCATGCTTCCTCTTCTTAATCTGACCTCACCAGTTCCCCTCCTGTTTCTCACCCTATGCTGGGTATTGACCATATCTGTGCCCACCAATCAGGATAATCTAGACACCAGGTCGAAAGCATGGTTAGCTTTTCTTGGCTAATTGGCTCCAGATATAAAGGCAATTCCAACTCTCAAACCAAATGAAATTATATAGCTTTTTACAGTCAATTCTTCTAACACCTGCATGACAACCAAAATCTGTTGCTATCAACAAAAATAATTAAGCAGAAAAGGTGAATTTAAAATATAATTAAATCTAAATCAATACCTAATGAGCATCTAGAACTTGTTACTATTTTAAAATATCAGAATCCATGAATATCAAAGAATAGCAGTAGAAACTACTATGGGATTTCCCAAGATGACTGAATGGTAGCAACAGCAAACATTGAAAATAGATAGACTGGACAATACTGAAATGCTCCACTGTCCTCAAAGCTTCTAAGCTTCCAATGACTTTGGCTTTCTGGAGCATAGCCCCAAGCCTGGAACTAAGTGAAAGCCTACTTGGAAGGCTGTTTGCCAAAGCATTAAATAGTTGTCAGCAAGCCCATGAACTTAATCCTGAAGGCTCTTGCTCAGATCATAAGTAACTCTTTTTTAAGTAGACAGATGTCACCCAGCCATGGGTACATTTTGGAACCAAGAAGAATAAAACCAGAAGATAGATATGGGGGAGTCTGTATTGTGGAAAGAGTGGAACTGGACCCACTATGGGTTCTGCTATGGGGAAGGAGCTAGAAGGAGAATGAGAGGAATGATAGCAGAGAACTAAATTACAAAAGAAAGAGGTTGAAAATCCAAAAAGAGTCTTAGAAATGTGTTACCATAGAGACCAATAATAAGCCTTCTTAATAAAGACCCTAAGTAATCAGCAAAGCATTAAATTGTGTTTTGTATCATCTGATTAAAGAGATAGAAAAATGTATTACTCAAGGTAGACTAATTCTGGAAATAAAATCCAAAAATTTCAGTGGCTTTCTTCTCACTTTTTTAAATCTCTAATACAAGTCATCATGCAGCCATTTAGGTACCCAGTATCCTTCCATCTTGGGGTACACCATCCCCATGAGCCTCTGTATTAGACCAGAAGAGAAGTATGTGTGTTTCAGGTCAGGGAGTGTGGGAATAAATAGAAGTTTTATGGGCTTTACTTAGATACATACATCACTTTTGCCCACATTCTATTGACAAATTCATCTTCTGCTTCAAACCTTATGCTGAGAAAAAACCATATGCCTACCTAATATCAATTGAAAGGAAGAATTATTTCTGAGACACACTGTCAGTCAGAGATCAGCAAAGTGTGGCCCATTAGCTAAATCCCACCCACTTCTACTGTTTTTGTGAATAAAGTTTCATTACAACATTGTCACAGACATTCATTTATGAATCTTCTGTTGTTGCTTTTGAGCTAATACATCAGACAGGAGTGGTTATTGAAAAGACCACATGATACCTGCAAAGATTAAAATACCTTGGCTGTTTTTAGACAAAGTTCATTTATCTTTGCTATAGGTCCAGGACACATTTGCAATTCTTTTTGCTAGGAATTGGTATCCTTGGCTTCCAATAAAAACAAGCCCAACTCCCATGTGGACTGAGTTATAAACTGAGCCCTTTAAATTATCAGCTCCAAAGAGGGTCAGGCTCTGCTCTGTCCCTACTAGCATACAGTACAATACCTGACAAGTGTTTTCATTTGCATCTTTGAGGTATGGAAGCTACCAGTACCCTAATCATCACACAGGGAAGAACTCCGGGGAAAAACACAATATGAACATTATGTGTGAAGGCCTCAAACACAGGTAGGAAGGGCCTGCCTACCTTCACTAAGCTTTCTTATGTGCTAGTTACTGTTGAGGTGCTTTATATCTGTTATTTTATGTACTCTTAGCAGCCCTACAAATTATTCTCTTTTGCCGGGCATGGTGGCATACACCTTTAATCCCAGGCAGAGATAGGAGGATTGCTGTGAGTTCGAGGCCATCCTGAGACTACACAGTGAATTCCAGGTCAGCCTGAGCTAGAGTGAGACCCTACTTTGAAAAAAAAAAAAATTCTCTTGTTTATTTTACAAGTGAAGAGATCAAGATTTTGAGAAGTCAAGTAATTTTCTTAAAGCCATATTTGCAAAGGGCTGGAGGAGCTGTGATTCAGGCACAGATCTTTTGTCTAAAGCCCCCCTTTTTTCCCTTTACACCATGGGTCTGCTAAAACCCTGTTCAAATTTAAACAATCTGGTCATATTACTTCCACCATCACTGTTATCAACCACCTAAGTCCTGTACATTTTAATATGAAGGGGGAAGGCATATTCACTGCTTTCTGGGGCTCGGCATTCCTCATAGTCAAGGCTTTCTCTTCATGGAGCAGCCCTGAAAACCCAGAGCAAGTAGTTCATCTTCTCGGACTGTGTGACTTGGCCACCAGCTACCAGTGAACTGCTATGGAGGGTGGCCATCTTGCTCACTCTTACATAAATTCTCTTTTCAAAGCCTAAGAGGTGGGAGCGCATGCATGGCAGTGCTACTTGATTCCCGAGTGAAGTTGGTTTGACAGCATGCTTACACAGATGGCCAGTGTGCCTCGCTCTCACTGTGCTGTAGCAGGTCTGGGTAGAACGTGATGGACGCTGATTCCCCCACTCCAACTCTGCTGGTGCTGCTGCTAATGCTGGTTCTTTGGGGGAACAGGGTTGGGGTAAGGCTTTTCTTTTGCTCTTAGAAGGTCCAGTGGGGCATCCCAGTCATCCCAAACTATTAGTAACAATTCCTTCAGGCCATCCCAAAGCCCCCCAACCCAGGTTCACCCTTGGCATCTGGCATCCACAGTCATACTGCCTTCCTGTGTTTCATCCTCTAACTCCTGAGGTGGGGGCCAGTCCATCTTCTTGACATCCTGCTTCTCGTCACTCTTCCTCTCTGGCGGTCCTATTGTTTGCCCACTCACCATATAACATTTAGGATTCCCTTACTGTGAAAGTAGCTATGCCTCGTTCATCCTCTCCTGGACACACTACCAGATTTCCTGTTCGCTGGCTGCAGGCGGCCTTCCAAGAGGGTGGTATGAGTGCTGTTGAAGGAGCACAGCCAACCCAGACTAACTTGGGTTCAATGTGATTCTTCATGTGACCACAGTTATTAATTCATAGTAATACCAATTAGGAAGTATTCTTTACCCTGTGCTTACCCTGTGATTTCTTGTGACCTTGGCAAAATGAATGTCTCACCACAAGTGTGAATTATGCAGGAGTTAAAGGCCTCGTGGACACAATACTGCCCACACATGCAAATCTGCCCTGGGCATCAACCTGCCTATTTGCTAATAGACAGCCCAGTCAGAAAATAATCACGCTCGATCCAAGTGGGTTTCAAAAGCCTCAAGACAAATGAGCAAAACCTGGCATTCCACAAGCTGTCTTGGGATAATTTCATTCACTGTTTTCCCTGGCTATATATTAGGCTGTGTCCCATAAGTGTTGTGTTTTAAGTGGCCCTAAATGACTCTGCTTCTTGCACTGGTTGTTATATATAGAACCTGCCAGCCTAAGGCATGGTCATACATTGCCATGGTTTTTAATCCTGGTTCAACCTCAGAGCTGGTCTAGTGAATCACTCTTCCCTGGAGATTAACACATGGCTGCAAAGGCATTGTCCTTGCAGTGTTTGTAAGCCTGGGCAGAGTGAGTTGTGTCTAGGATGCGAGGCAGCATCCGGAGATGAATGGGGGGAGGGGATGTAATGTCATATTTTTCTGCCCGCTCTATTCCTGTTACATGAGGGCACATTCCATAGCTGATCTCTGCCCACGCTTTGCCATAGATAGAGGGCTGGGCACGATCGGCATCGGTATCTCTGAGATTCCTTTGCTGATGACCAGAGGCTGGGGCCAGGGAGGTGAGAGGGGAACCCCGGGAGTGCGGCGCTAATCAGCCGCGGTGCGTCCAGCCTGTTGGTGATGTGCCTGTGCCGAGACCGCCGCTACTCTGAGTATGGGTAACGCGCAGCCCCGGCGGTCGCGCTATCGGAGAAGGAAACGCACAGGTAGAAGAAATCCGGATCCGGGATCCTCCGCAGCCCCCAGCTCCTGTGAGCGCACAGGCCGGGCTTTGTGGCCGGCTCCCGCGCGCCGCCGAGTTTGGGGCTGGGGGCTGAGACCTGCAGCTCACTGCGGCTGGCGGCAGGGGACAGATTCTTTCTAGCCAGGCTCCCTTTAGCCCAGCGGAGACGGGAGATGTTCGCGGAGCCTGGCCGCTGTCTGCGGAGCGTTGGTGCAGCCGTGCCTGCTGCCCGGGAGGTTTGGCTGCCGCAGTCCTCCCCATTCACCGGGCTGTAAATCGAAGCTGTCTACGCCGGCCAGGCGCTGGATCCCAGCGTGGCCCCGGGGCTACGTCCCGCCCAGGTCTCCCGGCACCTGATTTCCCAGTGGTCAATTAGGTGGCTCAGCCTGCAGCATTGAAGCAGTGGAGGGGCCAATGCCCCTGCTTTGATGGAGCGCGCCGTGCGCAGAGACCTCCCCAGTCGACTTCCTCATCAGAAGGCAGCATCCATTCATAATTCTCTCTCTGCCTGTGGACCGAGTTAGACTGGAGCCGGGCATGGATTCCTGCAATCTCTCTTCTGGTATCTGAAGGAGAAACTAAGATAAAAGAAAACAGGAAGGGGGAATGCGGTCGTAACGCCACAAGGCGCTGGAAAGCCCCCCGAGAGGCCTCTCTTTTGCGGGGAGAGGGAGAAGAGGCAGATCCCCAGCCCAGCGCCCTAGCCAGCTGCTGCTTCGCTGCGGAGCCGGCACGCATGCCTACCTCACCTGACGGCCGCATTCCCGGGGAGCCGGCGCGGGGCCCGGCGGCGCGCCCAGGGCGCACGGGCGGTAGGATTTCTGCACCCAGCGAAAGATGCGCGGGCGGCTTGCCCAGGGCCGAGCCCGAGCCTGAGCGGGCTCCCGGGGAGGCAAGCCTCGGCGCGGCACCCCACCGCAACCCCCCGGGATGCTCCTCGACCCGCAGCCCGGGCCACGCGGGTGGGTGTGAGAGGGGATCCGTTACGGGGGAGGGTGTGTGTAGGGGGCAAAGGGGGTATGGACAACTGACATATCATTTTCAACTAATTTCTCGCACCTCTGGGTGGTGGATGAACTCGGGGGTGGAGGAGGCATGAACTGCAGCAGCCCAGCCGCGCGCTGCGCTTCCTGGAGAGAGGAAATCCCCGTGGCTGAGGTGGCTGAGGTCTGAGAGCTGAATCTTCCTTGGCAGGGCTGAGCGAGGGAGGGTGAGCTGGCGGTCAAGGTGGACCGCATGTAGCCTGGAAGGGGCAAAGGGAACAGTGTTGGCTTTCAGGGGGCTTTATTATTTTTTTATAAAAAAAAAAAACATACTACAGCTGCAGCTTTGAAGTTTGCCGCCCCCTCCATCCCAGGTTCTGAGGCGGGGTGGGCACTTTTCCACGCTGCTGACCGGGGCCCTTACCAGATGGGTGGCGGAGTCTGCAGCTTCTAGTGTTGGGCTCCTTGCAGGGGACATGAGGACTTGAGCGCAATGCAAGTGGAAGGGCGCCTTGAGGCTTGGTGTTGGGGGAGGCGCGGGGGGTGGGTAGAGGGTTAGTAGCTAGGGAGAAGTGAGGGATCGCACTTGGTACTCTCTTGTTTTCCTGCCCTGCCACTTAGTGTTGGGTGATATTTTGCCTGTGTAGGGGTTTTGCTGTCATGGAGCTGTAATGTTCTAAGGCAAAGGGACTGTGAGTATATGCCGGAAAAGAGAATTGAAAGAGCTGGAGCTTTTTAGTTTATGGCAATATTAACCCCTGATACTCTTAGCACATCTTGTCCCCTGGGGTCACCATCTGTGGGCACGAGTATGGCTGCCTGCCTGACTAGCCATGCCAGCTGGTAAGCCAAAGCTGGACCCGCTCAGGGCATGCCAGGCCAGGAATGTGTTTGCAGAAAGAGCAAAGCCCTGTGCCCTCCTCTGGAGAAGGCTGAGCAGAGGCCTGGCGGTTGTGATACACATCGGTTTGCCATAACGTGGGCTATGCTCTTGAGTTTTGGAAGCTCCGGTCTGACGGGCTTTCTATTTTGCAGTTGTGTTGCCTCTCGGTCATCAGTTTGTTTTTCACAGCTGCATGTGAGCAAGGCAAAGATAACAGCATCTAAAAATAGCCCTGCGGCTGGAGATGCAGCTGGCTTTGACCCCACGATTCCAGGGCTGGGGTCTCCCTTTCCAGCTGTAGGGTGAAAGCCAAACTTGGACTGCCCGATAGCCTGGGGATGAGAACCCAGCAGGCTCCAGGCTGAGGTTAAGGCCAGGATGCTGTAGTGCTGGGTCTGTGTGAGAAGGGCAGCAGCTCTCAAGAGCCTCTTCCCTTCCCGAGTGGGAGACCCGAAGCAACTGGGCTGCAGGATTGGAGGATGGGAGCCTGGACAGCGCTCCCTCCCCTGCCCCCAGCTGTGGACATCTGGGCTGTACATTCCCTGAGTTGCACCCAGCACTATATATGGGGCTTCCCACTCTGTGTTTCAGGAGCCAGCAGGCCACTCCTCCCCCCACCTCAAAGGAATTGGGCTCAGAATACAGGGGGATTAACCAGGTCCAGGTGGCACTTAAATCAAGCCAGCTTCCTAGTGGATGGATATTATTAGCCAGGATAGTCCTCAGTCCTTCTGAAGGGGGCCTGTCTCAACTAATGGGGAAAGTGCCACGTGGAATGGATTCGGGAAGAGACTGAGGACTTTTCAGCGATGGCAGCACATGATAGGAAGCCCAAATCTTCTGCAATTCCTAGATCCTGTGAACCTGTTGGGTATCCCTCATTATTTTCAAAAGCCTCCATTTCTCTCAGGTTCACTTTTCTTTGGTGCAATGGTGGCAAAGCCCAGCTTGACAAACCACTGGTTCCCTGTGTTCCTGATTTAGTGGAATGAGGAATTTTGCTTTGCAAGACTCCATTGGTAATTGCTAGAAAACATAAATGGGTAGTTTTCTACAGCACAAGAAATAAATAACAAAGTGCGAATGTCCACCACTAGCTCTGTGTTTGAAATAGAACGTCCAAGGTGATTTACTCTCTTCTTTCAAAGTGAATTTTGATTTTAAAACAGTACCTTTATTTTCTGTAGGTCATAATTGTAATCACTGGGAAATATTAAGACAGCAATCTTGACCTAGAGGTAGGAAGAAAACAGGAAATAGAACACCTCTGAGAAATCCATCGCTCTTCTGATCTTCTGGTATTCTTGCAAATAGCGACTGGTTTATCTCAAACATTTCTCATATATATCCCCAAGGAAACACACAGGATAAAGAATGATACAATGTAGCCCAATGGCCCAGAGTAAGAGCAGCCCAATTTTTTTTTGTTGTTGTTGTTCATTATTTATTTATTTATTTGAGAGCGACAGACACAGGGAGAAAGACAGATAGAGGGAGAGAGAGAGAATGGGTGCACCATGGCTTCCAGCCTCTGCAAACGAACTCCAGACGGGTACGCCCCCTTGTGCATCTGGCTAACTTGGGACCTGGGGAACCGAGCCTTGAACCGGGGTCCTTAGGCTTCACAGGCTTAACCGCTAAGCCATCTCTCCAGCCCGAGAGCAGCCCAATTTTTGCCAGGTTAGAGGACTAGATGGGGACCCAAAGTGATGAGTCAGTCCAGAAAGTGCTTACCATGAAAGCATCAGGACCTGAATTTGAATCTCCAGTCAGTATTCAAGAAAAATCCTGGCACTGGGTAGAGGGAGGCACCTGTAATCCAAAAACTGGGGAGGATTAGACAGGAGGATCCTTAGGGCTTGCTGGTTACCTAGTCTAGCCAAATTTGTGAACTCCAACTTCAGTGAGAGACCCTATCTCGAAATATAAGATGGAGAGCAATTGCACAAAATGCCTGGTGTTAACTTCCGGCCTCCACACTCACAACTACACACATGCTTGTGCACACACTCAAAGAAACACACACGGGCACCACACAGCACAAAAAGGAAATTAAAAAAAAAAACAAAACAGTAGGTGAAAAGCAAAGATAATTCAGAATTCATGAGCCCATATCACTGGTTCGGCTCGACCGGTAGCAAATGAGATGGAAATTAACTAGGGGCCTAGAGTGCATGTATCCATCAGAGAAGGCAACAACTAAATCTGAAATTTCAGGGATATAATGCAGCAACAGTTTATTTCTTTTATTTTTTAGAAAAACAACCTTTTATCTTTATTTATTTATTTGAGAGAGACAGAGTGAGAGAATGGATACACCAGGGGGCCTCCAGCTGCTGCAAATGAACTCCAGACATATGTGCCACCAAAGGACCCAGGTTAGAAAGCCAGATGCTTTCTAACCTGGGTCCTTTGGACCCCATAAGTCATCTCTCCAGCTCGGTTTATTTATTACATAAAGCCTTTTGGTTTGCAATGGTAGAGAACCTAGTCTCTTCCCCTTTTGTGGCTTTACCATTCCCATAGGCCTTGGGGAATTGCTGCTTGAACCCTCCTCAGGATTGAGCTCCTTCACTTGGGCGCACAAGCCAGCAGAAGAGGAAAGTTAGAATGTGGAAGATTTCCCTTGAAGAAGCACTCCTTACCCTCACCGGCATGGCCCCCACAGCCCACAACCAGAACTTGATCACATGGACACATCTAAGCACAAGGGAAACAGGAAGTGTCACCTACATGCAGCCAGTGCTATGGCTAATAAACTGGTATAGTCCCCTCCTCTGTCTTTCTTTTGTCCACTTCTACTTTGTGATTTTGAGTTTAGCCAAATGCATCACAGATCTCTGTCTTTAAAGTGATGGTCATTCTACCTACCTACCCCTTCCTATCTCAAAGAGATCTGGAACAGCGTAGAAAGAAAAGGTCAATGTAGGGACCGTCTGCTCTGGCCTCTTTAGGCACCTTCTCTGCCATTATCCCCACCTTATAGATACCTTGCCCTGAATAACACATCTAGTTTATAGCAAGGCTAGACTAAGAATCTAAATCTCTAGTTCTTGGCTCAGTGCTCCTTCCACCGTTCCATGCTGATCCTGCTCTTTTAAGAGCGCAAGTATATAGTATATAGTTTCTGAAAGTTGGCATCCTTTCCCAGTGTGCAGTCTTTAAAACAGCTAATTCACAGGATTTAAAACTCATGTGCCATTATCCCCAGCTCTGACAGTGTAATGACTCATAGTCAGCCACCAAAATAACAAGACACCAATCTATGTTGTACACATGTATCAGCATGTGTCATCCTCAGGGGAAGGTGAGAAGGAGGTGGTATTATTATACCCATTGAACAGATGAAGAAACAGGCCCAGAGAGATGGCACAACCTGCCTATGGCTTTCTGGCTAACAAGTGACAGTGTGATAGCCTCTTGCTCAGAATGACTTCTCTGCAGGCTCTCTCTGATCTTGTGCATTCCTTGTCAGACCCCTCTAGGGTATGCAATTGACGTAGACCCTTACGCTCAGGATTGAACATTCTCAGTCTCTTTGTGAGTATGTGATCTTGCAAGTCATTTGTAAATTTGCTGAACCCCAAGCATGCGAAATTAATATACAGGGCTGAGATACTTAGTAAAGAGGCCCTACTCCCAACCTTCAGCTGCAGCAGCCTGCAAGACTTAAGAAAATTCATTCAGAACTTTTGCTCTCCTCATCATTGTGTAGGCAGTGATGTAAAATAATCCAAAGTTTGTTTGGTCTTTGTGAAAGCTGGCGATTGAACAAGGAAAGATTGCTATAGGGGTGAAAGGTAGAGAGTGGACTCGGTGAGGTTGGCAAGGTAAGCAAAGCCGCTTGACCTTGAGCTCATTACTACTTGGAATTCTGTGTTGTGTGAAACTTTTTTCCCAGGGAAACAAACATATCTGAGGTAAGAAACAGATGACAGACCAAAATACAATTTCACAAAAAACAGTTTTGGTGAACCAATGAAATGTATTGAGGTTACTTACAGAACAGGGTGAGGGTTTATTGCAGGAGCCCAGACACCGCAAAGCAGCCATAACATGGAGGAGTCTTAGCCCAGCGTGGGTGGTGACCTCCCCATAGCTGCTTAGAGCTCACTATCCCAAGATCTTCTCTCTGTCTGCTTTGTCTCCCCCTGAAGCCCCAGACCCAGAACATCTAGCATACAGCTGGCACGGGGGGGAGGCGCCTGAGTTCTCAAGTGAGAATCTGAGAACCTTCCCAAAGTCCTTCCTTCTATGGGAAAACATGCATGGGCTCAATCTCGAGATTGAATGGTCCCAGCTGCTTTTGTAAAAGCGGGCAACATTTGTTTTTCTGGGAGGACAGCTCACACAGAAGTGGTCAGAGTCTGCCCCTCAACAGTTGTTCACTGGTTTCAATTCAGAGGAATTTGCTATAGGATAGTCTGTCTTTTTTTTTTTTTTTCACCACATTAAAAAACCACTCCAAGTCTTGCTGGCTTAAGTAACAGCTGCCGATCTACTGGTTCCGAAGTGTGCAGCATGGCATGGGCACAACTAGGTAGTCCTGGCCAGCCTGCCAGGTGTTCTGTCAGCAGCATGTCACCTGGGAGCTAGGCTCAGCTAGGGATGGCTGCATTCATCTTTTCCGGCGTTTTCTCAGAGATGTGCCCTGTCCGTGGGGGTTCTGTAGCAGGGTAGCTGGATGGCTGATCTGGCAAATCAGGGTCCCCAGAAGTATAAAGACAGAAGCTTCTAGGCCTAGGTTTGGCCCAGTGGAAGGAGGTAAGTCTCTCGGACTCCAGAAGTGGGAATCAACTGAAGCCATGAGTTCCTAGAGGCATGTAAACAGCCTGCTGCAGATGGGGAATCTGAAGCTCTGGGTTTACAAATTCAAAGCTTCCCAAAGGTCTCAGGAAGAGTTGACTGTACATTAAAATGTATATTAAATGAGATCAATTTCTTTTACTCAATGGAGCAAGGCCATTATATATGCTTGCTACTATCTCCATGCTTGAACTAGTGAGCCATTTATACTCTGTAAGAGCACTGAGGCCTAAAGGAAAAGGAAATGAAGTGTGTGACTCATGCTGTCCTGCCCTTCCTATGCAATGTCTCAAAGGTGTCCATTTGAAGGGCTGGGAAAGATGGCTCAGTCTGTAAAGTGCTTGCCAGGTAAGCAGGAGGTCCTGATTTGGGATCCTTAGAACCCAAGTAAAAGCTGGGTATGGTAGTATTTACCCATAATCCCAGCAACTGGGGTGGTGGAGGCAAGAGGATCCCTTGCTGACTAGCTAGTCTAGCCAAACTGCTGAACTCCAGCTTCAGCAAGAGACCCTGTCTTAAAGCAGTAAGGTGGAGAACGATTAAGGAACACACTTAAAGCAACCCCTAGCCTCTACATTCATGAACAAACACTGCATATGCACCCACACGCTGCACTCATACACATATGAAAATGCACACACACGCAACAAAACAAGCTATCCATTTTAAAAGTGATAACAGCATCCACCCTCAGACATAAAGAAAGTGTCCAGAAAGTCTGAAACAAACCAATAGGATGAGAAGGCAGGATTATTTTTGATCTTTCAGAGCACATTGTGAGGAAATTTAGTGCATATACCAGAAAGCCCAAGCTGCCTCAAGGGTTAGAGCTGCCATCTTGCATAATTAGGCCAGTAATTCAATCTATCTGGGTTCTAGGTCACATCAGTTGTTCCAGGCTCCTGAGTCACTATAGCCAAGGGAGGTGCAAAGTGCAAGGCCTAATTTGACACACTAGCCACATTCCATCTCTTCATCCAGACCCAAGCACTTATTCCCCATGCACTCATTCACAAGAAGTGAGTTCAGGTGTCTGACAGTTCACAGCCAACCCCTTCTCTTAGAATTGTCCTCTGCTAAAGAGAGTCACCTCACTTAAGGTCATGCCTCTTTTCAAGAGCCACACACAGCTGCTGAGTGGTCAGTACATGTCTGTAAATTGAAGCCACCTTGCTTCAATTTAGAACAACTCTGCAGAGCCATCCTCATTCCAGTTCAAAGCCTTCTAGGACCCAAGTTTTTGTTGTGACTGTACCACAGGCCAGCTTCCCTCCGAGCCCAGTCCTGCTTAATCCATTTCCTCTACAGGTGCTAACCCAGAAAGCATTTCCTCCTAACTTTGCTACACACCTCAAAGTCTGTTTCCAGGAAACTTGATCTGTGGTAAAGTGCTTGTAGTCTATACTACTTTCTGCTCCAGGTTGTGCCCCTTTGGCATACACAGAAGCAGGTCATGTAGCCTAACCCTTCCCCAGATGCCTCTTGTTAGGAAGAGATGGCAGGGACTTGGGTGACAACATGAGAAGATAAGCAAACATGATATAACAGAATCAAAGGATAAGTCTAATGCCTCAAGGATTTCCCCCTCCGTCTTATACCCCTCAAACTTCCCCAAAGTTATGTGAGTGTGTGTATGTGTGTTTAAGAAATGGTTGATTCCTGACATTGATTATATGGTTAACAATTGTGCCTAAGCACTCTCCCACCTGATTATTTCTTCCTTTGGGCATGGCACTGGCAATCAAAATTTATCTTTCAAATTAAGGCTATAATTATATTTTGATAAAGATCTAGCAATTCAATGAGAATGAAATTTTGAGGGTTGCCAGGAAACGGATGACTCTGGGTTATAGAGAAGGGTTTGCATGCAGAATACTAATAGGAAGTTCAGCACTCTTATCTAGACCTTTCGAATAGCAGGCCCATCAAGTACTGTTTCTCTGCTATTATTCTAGGAGGATAAAAGCGATGAAAGATATAAGCAGGGTTTTATGAATGAAAAGGTGATTCATCAGATGTCTTTTGGTCTGTCTCACTGGAGTTAAGAAACACAGGAATAAAAATGTGGTGTTGCCTCAAAATCTGGGAGACAAAAGCTTTCTCTTACTTTCTTGCCTCATCTTTTATTGTAAATAAAACTTAGATAGCTTTGGGTTATTGTTTTTCATTGGGAATAAGGACTTACATTTGCAATTTGGTTGACTTCCAGAATAGAAATACTAAGAATTTTTATGATGTTAAATTCAAATTTTTCTTCACTTTTCCTTTCTAATTTATGATGTCATATTACTCAACAAATAATCTATGTGATTATCATTTGAAAAACAATGGGTTTGGGGCTGGAGAGATAGTTCTGCAGTTAAGGTGCTTGGCCTGCAAAGCCTGACAACGTGAGTTCAATTCCCCAGTATCCACATAAAGCCAGCTGCACCAGGTGGCACATGAAACTGCAGTTCGTTTACAATGGCTAGAAGCCCTGGTGCAACATTCTCTCTGTCTCTATTATTGCTGTCTCTCTCTGCTTGAAAATAAATAAATAAACAAAATTTAAAAATAATGGGATCTTTTATATTATACAGGTTCTACTTGAGTGATCCAAGAAAGTTTAAAATGACTAGCCATGCATGAAAATAACAAATGACAGTACAGAAAAAAGCATTCAACATAACATTTTGGAGGGAAATAGTATGGTTTGAGGGGGTTATCCCTTACATACAGGTGAGTTGTGCACAGGTTTTATGTGTGGAATGAACTTTAATATATTCATTTGTGTAACCACCTTCCAAATCAAACTACAGTACATTTCCATCACCCTGAAATCTCGGGACTCCTTTTTAGGCCCTCTCCCACTGTCTTTGGCAACCATAATTCTGATTTCTGTCACATAAATTTTCCTGTTCAAGAATTTCATATGAATTAAGTTATTACTTTAATTTAAAAAAAAAAGATCTCACCTCATTCATTCAGAATAATTTTTTAAAACCAACCCATGTTGTTGTACTACCAGCATTTCATTCCTTTTAATTATTAAGCAGTAATCTATTGCCAGAAAATACCACAGTTCTTTCAGCTGTGGTAGGGAAGCTTATAATCCCAACACTCAAAGAGTTAAACCAGGAGTATCATGAGTTATAGGCCAGCTTGGGCTACCTAACATGTTTTAGGCCATTCTGGGCTATATATGAGAACTTGCCTCATTCTCTTTCTCTCTCTCTCTCTAGAGAGAGAGACATATATATGTATGTATATAATATAATCATACTCTTTTATGCTCCTACCAGAAAAATGTCAGAGTAGCTCTGTGCCTTCAACAATGCTTAGTATGTCAGGAAGCATTCTCATGCATATGTCATGACATTTCATTGTAATTTCAATTTGCATGTCTTGAGTGACAAGTAATACTGTACCTCTCTTAATGTGCTCTCTAGACATTCACAGATCTCATCTTACAAAGGGTTAATTAAGCCTTTTCCTCATCTTTAATTGGATTTGTCATTTTATTATGATGATATTGAGTCACAGTAGCTCTTTATATATGTTGAATCAAAGTTTTCCCTTGTATATGTGAACTGTAAACACTTATTCCTAGCTTCCTGTGAATGCTTAACTTTTTAACAACCCTCCCCCTCCATCCACCTCTTTCCCATCTTCTCCTCCCATGCTGGGGGATACAACCCAGGGCCAGCTGCTCAAGGTATGCTGGGCAAGTGTTCTATGAATGATTTATATCTCCAGCTCTGACATTCTCTTGACAAGCAGAAAATAGTAATTTCACAAACTCCAATTGACCAATATTTTCTTTTGATGGCTAGCCCCCGATGAGCCCTATCAGAAAAATCTGCTTTCTTCAAGTTCACAAAGTTTTTCTCATGGGTTTTCTTCTATATGTTTTATGGTTCTAGCTTTAATGTTCAGATGTGGATTAAGGAGGGTTAAAATTAATTTTCCCTATATGTCTAATTATTTTTGAACCATTTGCTTAAAAAAGTCCTTTTACACATTAAACTGATATAATACCTTTTCCAAAAATTCATTTCAGCTGCCTATATGTAGTTCTGTTTCTAAACTCTCTGTGCTGCCCCATTGATCTATATGCTCACACTCTTGCCAAAACCATACTCTCTTGAGCAGTGTAGATTTATAGTAAGTCTTAAAGTCAAGTAGTATAAATCTGCCAAACTTGTTCTTTTCTCCCAAGATTATTTTAGCTATTATAGAACCTATGCATTTTCCATATACATTTTAGGGTTAGCTTGTAAACTTCTCCATGAAAAGGCATAATGAGATTGGGATTTTGATCTGCACTGTTTTAAATATGGGTGAATTTAGGTAAATGGACAGCTTTTACAATGCTATGCCTTTCTCACTATTGAATATACAGGTCGTCCTTAATTTGTCTTGTTGTCACAAAGTTTAAAGAACTTACACACCTTGTATAAGATTGATCCCTGTATATTTGGTTCTGTCTCCTCCTCCTCCCCCGCTTCCTCCTTCTTCTTTTTCGTTTGGTTTTCTGTCTTGTTTATTTGTTTTGAGACAGGGTCTCACTATATAGCCTGGCTGTCCTAGAACTCAGTATGTAGACGAGGCTAGCTTTGAAGTTGCTGTGCCTCCTGAGTGCTGAAACTACAGCCATACCTGGTTCTGCCCATGTATATTGGATTATTTTCATACTAGTATATATTCCTTTTTATTACATTCTTTTATTTTAACGTGTGTATGTGTGTCTATGTGTGTGTGTGTGTTTCACTTTTGCAATATAGCCTCATTATATATTCCTGGGTGGTCTGGACCTTGCTATGTAGACCTAGCTGGCCTTGAACTTGCAATACTTTTCCTGCTTCTGCCTCCCAAGTTGTAGGATTGCAGACATGTGCCACCGCACCCAAATATTTGATTCTTATGTGGTTACCTTGTATTCTACACAAGAGGATGCTTTTTCTAAATTCACTTTTTACTTGTAGCAATAATTTCTAGATTCTATAGGGGTTTTATGCAATCATGTTGTCTGAATAATGGCTTCCTTTCCTATCCTATCTTGAAGTCTTCTTATACTGGTGACCTCTCTATCTTAGGAGAAAGCACTTAGTGTTTCACCATTAACTATAATAGTGTCTGTAGATCTTTTCCTAACTTATTTGATGCAGTGCCCTGGTAGTGAAACCATATGGACCCAGAATTTTCTTTGGGGGAAGAATTTAATTTCTATAGAAAATAAGGACTATTTATATTTTCTATTTCTCCTGTGTCCCTTACTAAGTTCTTCAAGGAATTCTTCATATGTTATTGAATGCATTAATATTGTATAGGTAAAAAAGGCAAAGATAGACCTGAAGTAAAGCATTGATGAAAATATACTTGAATAAAAAGGAGAAGGGTCCTGGGGGAAGAGAAGGTTTAGGAGTAGGATCTGCAGTTGTGTGGGTTGTTGGACGTTAAAAAAAATAATATTTATTTATTTGCAAGGAGAGAGAGAGAGAGAGAGAGAGAGAGAGAGAGAGAGAGAGGAGAGAGACAGACAGAGAGAATGGGTACACCAGGGCCTTAGCCACTGCAAACAAATTCCAGGAGCATGCACCATATTGTGCATCTGGATTATGTGGGCACTGAGGAATCAAACTTGGGTCCTTATGATTTGCAGGGAAGTGCCTTCACTGCTAGGTCATCCCTCCAGCCTGACATGGGTTGTTTCAATCTTATTTAAGGATAAAGACGAAGTGAACATTGATGGGGGGGGGAAACGAGGGCTTTGAGTCAATCAACACAAACATGAAGAGTTTGGATATTTTGTAGAATATACAAATCTTTACATGCTTTTCAAACAGGGGCATGACCTGTACAAATGGTACTGATGGAGACAATGTGGAATGATGGTCTGATGAGAAGGAGAGAGTGAAGCTGGTACGCAATGGAGCTAGTACCCAGACTAGAATGTCATGTTTTCTCAAGGGAAATGCCCCTGAGCATTTATTTCTCTACAGACACCATGGTATCCTGCTTCTTATCCTCTTATTATTTTTATTATTAAGTTCCTCCAGGTATAGAACCCAAAGTTTACTCATGCTCAAGTGAAGTGCCCAGCATGTAGTAGATAGTTCCTAGTACATAAATGAAGGAGACATGCCTAGGTGGTGCTAGGCTATGTAACAGGTGCACAAATTTCAATGCCTTAATACAATAAAAGTTCTGTTCCTTTCTCCTACAAAACTTGATGTAACCCTAGGACACGTGGCACTTAGCATAAGGGAAAAGAGGACCAAGGCTCTTGAGAGGTTTTGTAGAGTCAGTACCAGATCTCTGCTGCTCAAAAGCCATTAGCCAACACACAGTTCTTTGGCCCTGGAGAAATGTGTTATACAACAGGCCATAATAAATCTACAGAGGATGCTACATGTGGAAATTTTGTAAGAGCTAAAAATGATGGTCAGAAAACACAAAAGGAACTCTCCACACTGTTATTATTCCTATTCTGGGAGAAAGTTCAGTCTTGGAGGCATTAGGGGACATTTGTGGCCACTTCTGTCACTAGAGCTTGGTCTCTCTGGCCTGCCTTTCAGGCCTTAATATTTATCTCACTTCTTGCTAATGAACGTTCAGAAGCCAACTTCTCCATAAGAAACGGGGAGCATAACCAAGTACTAATAGACCTGGGCAGCAGTTCCCTGCTAGCTCCAGAGCAAAGCGTGAATGGGGAGAGGCACAATGTGGGTCAGATCAGGGAGTTTTGATGATGAACCTCCCAGGAGTCAGCAAAGCAACCCTTCTCTGGGAGGGATCTGTGCTAAGCTCATGCCAGCTGCTGAAAGAGAATTCCACAGCCTCTGTGATCTGGAGTCTCCTGTTCAGGATCAAAGTGGCTGTCTCGGCAGGCCCAGCAACACACGGTGAGGGCTCAGTGGCCTTAGAAAATGCTGCCGAGGTACCTCGTGTGTAGCCCTGGGTGTCAATTCAAGCACGTAAGACAAGCTGTAGTTCCCATTTGGTTTGCAGAGCAGGGTGAGGATCCGAAATGATGAAGGCCAAGCAAGTTGGTTGAAGCTGGAAACATAGTGGGTTGTCAAAGATGCTGATGTTGATGACAGTCACAGAGCAGGAGAAAATTGTGTCTCCCATCTTTTTCTTTGTAGAATACGGCTACTTTTTAAACTTTAATTATTTGAGAGAGAGACACAGACAGAAGAGGCAGTGAGAGGGAGGAAGAGAGAAAATGGGCGTGCAGGGCCTCCAGCCAATGCAAACGAACTCCAGACACATGCTCCCCCTTGTGCATCTGGCTTATGTGGGTTCTGGGGAATTGAACCGAGGTCCTTTGGGTTTGTAGGCAAACACCTTAACTGCTAAGCCATCTCTCCAGGCCCTCTTCCATCTTTTTAATTGTTATGGGACAACAGACAGCCTATTGTTTTCCCTACAGGCTACCTCCCAATACAGGGTTCTGACCAGTCTTCCAGCTCTCCTACACTAATCAGTGGTTTGGTTTGGGACTTTCTGCCTTTTCTTTGATTATCATTTTGATTTTAGTTTTTTGAGGTAGGGTCTCACTCTAGCCCAGGCTGACCTAGAATTCACTATGTAGTCTCCGGGTAGCCTCAAACCCACTGTGACCCACCTACCTCAGTGCTGGTACTAAAGGCATGAGCCACCACAAACAGCTTATTATTTTTTGTATGTGCATGTCTGTGGTATGTGTTTATGCGTGTGTATGTGCATGTTAAGTCAGAAGTCATGTTGGGTATCTTCAATTGCTCTCCACCTTACTTTTTAAAGCAGGGACTCTTACTAAACCCAGAGCTCATTGATTTGCCTAGACTAGCTGGCCAACACACCCCCGGTGCAAGGATTGTGCTATTCTTTGTGGCAGGCTCTTTATGGAGTAAGCCATCTCCCCAGCCTTGCCTTTTCTTCTTAAAGGTACAATTGAATCCAGGTATGGTAACACATAACTGCTGTAATCCTAACACTTGGGAGGCCAAGGCAGGAAGATTGAGAATTCAAGACCAGCCTGTGAAACTTAGAAAGACTCTATCAAAACCAAACAAATATACAAAAAGAGACCATACCATCCTAAAATTACAGTTAGATAGAATGAAATAAAGAATGGAAATAAATTGGCAGTGCTCTCAGAATATACGCTACAGAAGTTAGCCAGCTGGAGACAGCAGTGGAAGAAAGGATTAAGAGAAATACTAGAGCTATGAAATTGGGCATGGTTGACGTTCTGGAATGCCCATTCCTCACCTGGTTCTCACGATCTTATTTTGTTGCTCTTCAAACACTCAAGCTTGATTCCACCCATAGCATCTGTCCCATTGGCTCTCTCTGCTTGGAATTCCTTTACTCTGTATTTCAACCCAGCTCATTCTTTCACTAGGTCTGGTACATGCATGAATACTACCTTCCCTCACAGCCTCTCTAAGTTTGAGCCCCTCATAAGTACACCAGGAAACAAGTGTTCAAAGACTAGTAGTTTCTTTGAGAGATGAGCATGAGTCAGCTAGGTAGGTGTGAGGGGAAGTAAGGCAGAAGGTAAATGTCTCTAATAAGAGGCATACTATCCAGCAGTCACCTCATGGGTGACTAGAACTTGGGACAACTGAGAAGTTCTGGAGACAGTCACAGTGTGGAACATACCTTAGAGTTAGGCGAACCTCAGAAGAGGCACCATTATCTACTTGAGGCATGCTCCCCAGGGGTGATAGATATCTTTAACACTTCTGGTTTGTCCTGCTTGGGGACTAGGCTTTCTCCCATTGCTACAGAACAACAACAAAATCAATCCTTTTTAGGCAGATTTCAGGAAACCACAGGAATAAGCCTTTGAAGTATTGAAATGCATGCTGAGGGGAATTTGGCAAAATGTTAAGCATCTGCTATACCACCCTCTCCAAAATAGCCCTTGATCCCTTCACTCCACATTTTGCTTCTTTACAAAACTTCTACCTCTTGATATAACATCTATACGTTTACTGCCATCTGTCTCTCCTACTAAACAGCAAGCTCCAGGAAGACAGAGACCTGATATATCTATCCCTCAGTGCCTCAGACAGGGTAGTGAATGTTCAGTAATTATTGAATGAATGAATGAATATTCAGAGAAAGATACCCCCTTTTTGTTGACATCACTATTATCCTGATAATGTGAAAACGTGGGAAAGGACAGACATAAATTTCAAGGGCAAAAATTAGCATTGTACAATGAGGGGCCGTGGCTGGTGTGTTGATCCTGAGAGGATACAGAGAACAATGTGTCATTCCAGTTTCTGGCTCTAGTTTTTCTGGGAATTCCAAGATTTCATTCGTACCGTGGATACAATAGTTATTACTTTTGCTCTGCATAGCAAATGGAAACAACCACAACGCAGTAGGAGTGTCTTCACAGATTGGGAAATGCCATATATCTCAAAGTCAAAGACAGCAAGAAAGGAAATGGGAAAAGGTCAGAGAAAAAAGTGAAGAAAAAGGGTGATGTAGAAAGTGCAGTTTGAAGCCGGGCATGGTGGCGCACGCCTTTAATCCCAGCACTTGGGAGGCAGAGGTAGGAGGATCACCATCAGTTTGAGGCCACCCTGAGACTCCATTAGTGAATTCCAGGTCAGCCTGAACTAGAGTGAAACCATACCTCGCAAACCAAACAAACAAAAAAAAGCGCAGTTTGAGGAAGCAGGAGGACAAAAAAGGGCCTCTCTTTGAGGCTTCACTAAAAATTGAATATCCAGCTAGATATGGTAGTTTATGCCTTTAATCCCAACACTCAGGAGGCAGAGATAGGAGGAGGATCGCTGTGAGTTTTGAAGCTAGTTTGGGACTACAGAGTGTGTTTCAGGTCAGCCTTGGCTAGAGTGAGATGCTACCTCAAAAAATAAAATTGACATGAGGTTTTGGGAGCCTATCTGAGTAAACATAACTCACCCAGAGCGTTACTTGTCACTAGTTAGGCCCCATTGATATAGGCCCTGAGCTATCTGCTTCAGGCCACTGATTTGAATTCAGTCCAAGTGGATGGGGCTTTATGAAGTTCACTGTCCCTACAAAAGCAGCCACTGTAGTGCCCCAGTGGTTCCTGCTTTCTGTAGAAAACTACCAAAAGCTACATTGGAATTTCTGGATAAAATTGATCCCATAGCCACTCTATGTAGAAAACCTGGGAGGGTACAATGGTGAGAGGATAAGAATGTGAGGACGTCTGTGTGGCAGTTGTTTGGGTAAATTTTGTTCTAGAAGGAATAGACTTTTCTCTAAGTGGACATAATCCAAATAAATGTACTCAACAAAACTACTGATTAGTAGCTCAATTTTCATCTTTTAGTATATATGTTGCTGAAGCGAGCACAATTTTCATCTTTTTCAGGAGTCTCCATATTGATTTCCATATAGTGGTTGCATTCCTACCAATAGTGAATAAGGGCTCCTGTTTCACCAACATTTATTGTTTATTGATTTTATTTTTTTTTTTTTTAATGATTGCCATCCTTTCTAGAGTAAAGTGGAATCTCAAAGTTGTTTTAATTTGCATCTCCCTGATGGTTAAAGATGTTGAACATTTTCTTAGGTGAGTATTAACCATTTGTGTTTCTTCCTTTGAGAATTCCCTATTCAGTTCTCTGCCCCATTTAGGAGTGGATTGTTTGATTTCTTTTCTACTGCTAAGTTTGGAGTTCTTTATAGATTCCAGATCTTAGGTCTCTGTCAGTGGTATACTTGGTGCATATTTTCTTCCATTCTGGAGGTCGTCTGCTGGCTCTGTTTATGGTATATTGGTCTGTACAGAAGCTTTTAGGCTTCATGAGATCCCACTGCTCGAGTATTTGCTTCATTTCCTGGGCTACTGGTATATTGTTCAGGAAGTCTTTTCCCAGTCTTATATCATGGAACATTCCCCCTATTTTTTCAACCAATAGTTTGAGAGTAGTAGGTCTTAAAATATACTGGTTGGTTGGACAGGCATTAAAAGAAAGCTTAAAGTTATTTATTTTTTTATTTATTTGCACACGTGTGTGTGTGTGTGTGTGTGTGTGTGTGTGTGTGTGTGTGAAGCAGCTTTACATGTGTATCTCGAGAATATGATCCGGAGCCATGGATGACTGGGAAACTGAACCTGGGTCAGAAACTTTTACAAATAATAATCTTTTCACCTCTAAGCCATCTCCCCAGCTCTAAAAGAAAGTTTAAAAAGCCAGAAATCTGGCCAAAATTCATTAAGTAAGTGAAATTCCTAAGTTGTGTGAGGTCTCAGCTGATTTCTTTCCAATATCTTTGCCTCTTTATGTAAACATTCTTGCCCGGATATTTAATTCCCTGAAGTACTGACAGAAAAGACTTTATAATAGTCCATTAAAATGGGTCTTCCCCATGTCTACATAGACCTAAATTGACATCTTTAATTTAATTCACTGGTAACTTTGGGAAACAGCCAATTACAGGGATGGTTTATGGTTTGTGTGAGTGTAAAGAAGTAATGGTTCTCATTTGTTACTGGATTGACCATAGTAGCTATTTGCTTTTGCAATGTGAAATTCTATTCAAATCCCTTTTGTTGAGGTTGATCTGTTGTTAGAAGAAGCAGTGTGAACCTAAAGTTGGTTTGGACCATTGCTCAGCTTCAAAACAGATTTCTGGGTGATATCATTGATTCATTCCATTAGATTTGTAGGCTGTTAGCAACCTTTCTCTTTCTTTCTTTCTTTCTTTCTTTCTTTCTTTCTTTCTTTATTTCTTTCTTTCTTAGTTTAGTTAGTTAGATGAGTTAGTTAGTTAGTTGAGGTATCATGTATCAAGGTTGGGCCCAAACTTGCTATATGGCCTTGAATTTCTTTTTTTTTTAAATTTTTTTGTTCATTTTTATTTATTTATTTGATTGTGACAGAGAAAGATACAGAGAGAGAGAGAGAGAGAGAGAGAGAGAGAGAATGGGTGCACCAGGGCCTCCAGCCACTGCAAACGAACTCCAGAAGTGTGCGCCCCCTTGTACATCTGGCTAACGTGGGTCCTGGGGAATCGAGCCTCAAACTGGGGTCCTTAGGCTTCACAGGCAAGCGCTTAACCACTAAGCCATCTCTCAAGCCCCATGGCCTTGAGTTTCTGATTCTTCTGTCTCCACCTTCCCAGTGCTGGGATTTTAGGCCTGTGCCACCATGCCTGGCTTTTGTGATATTGAAAATCAAACCCAGAGCTTGGTGCATGCCAGGTAAGCAATCTACCATCTCACCTACATCCTTAGCTGTGGCATCCATGGTTTAACCTTTATTTCTACTGCTATATGGATGTGAGGCTATAAATCAAAAACAATAAAGAGGATACCATTTAGACAAACCTCAAAAGAAGACTAAACCTGAAGTTTAATAAGGCATTTAGGTATCAGGGTTTATTTGTTACAGCTGGTAGCATTGCACTGATTTACTGAACTTACTGTGTCATTGTCATGCTTACCATTTGGCATCTATTCAAGACTATGGGGCCCATTCCTTTTCCAGTCTTGCTTTTTTAGCCACGTTAGTCCAGTCCTGATGGCTCTGAGCCAGTGAAGCTCTGCAAAGAAAGTCAGTATCCTGAGCTAGAAGGTATAATGAAGGCAAGAGCCAGTGAGGATTGGGTAACTTGTTCTGAAGTCTCTGGGCAGGAATCTTAGCAAGTAGGTCTCCATGTGTGTGGGGATTCCCAGCCTTACTCATTGGTTCTCAAGGCAAGTTCAATTGAGCAGTTTTGTTGACTTGATGCTGGCATCTTTTATCAGCAGTCTAAAGGGCTTGACTTGGAAGAATGTGTGTTGGATCAAAGAGTTCTCTGCAGATTATAAGAGATAATTTGGAGATAGGGTTTAGTAAGAAAATTCAAAGGAGTTTTTGTTTTAATAAAGCCAAAACTTAGCAGAGTTGTTGCAGAGTTAGTGCACCCTCCCACAAGCCCTTAATCTTGCAGATATCCTGAAACAACTCGTAATTCAGCCTGACTCCCATGCATTTGGTTTTCAAGGAAAAGCTTTTGTTAATGCAGGCTGAAAATAGTGTGGGTGTCTTTAGGGATGTTTTCTGAAGGAAAAACAAACTTTGGCACATCTTCAGTGTAGCAAAACAGAGTATGCAATGACAGTACATATCCTGATGAATTAATTCAGTAAGCATTTATGGGGTACCTACTATGCACCTGAAACTGCTTAGAGCTGAGATATGGAGAAAAAACAGACTTTGTCCTGGAAAAGCCACAACAGTGGTGGTACCGTCATTTGGTCCTTCAGTTTAAAAATGATTATCATTTAGGAAGAGTCTATGATAGAATGACATTTGTTGTAATCTGGAAAGCATGTCTTCTGGGCAAATTAAATGAGAAAAGATGCAAAGGATAAATGTCTTAAGGAGACAGAAGAGCATCCATTGATGTGCTAGAGAAGTGAAGGCACATGTTCATCTGGCTGAGTAGACGAGGCTCCAATTAGACTGTTGCCATCTGAGTTGAGAGTGTGGGACCTAAAGGATATAAAACCTAAGTGAAATTACAAAATGAAACACTGACACAATATAAGCCATGTCCCCAGGCTGAATCGACCCCAAATATTAATTATGGCAAATGATACACTGAGTTCAGTAAGTTAGTGGCATTCTTGCTGTGCTATAACAAATAAACCCTGATCTCTAAGTGCCTTAATAAAATTCAGGTTTGCTACTCTTTTGAATTGTGTCTAACATGGGATTTTCTTTATTGGCATATAGCTCTTCTTCTGACTAGAATTCAAGGATGTATTTTCCTTCCATCATTGTGACTGCCATTTCAGCGTGTGGGTTCGAAGGTCTATGGACTGGTCTTTATCAATACATGAAAGGCAATATATGTGAGAATTTTATGACCAGCTTGGAGTTGCTGCACATCACTTGTGCTCACAGTCTACTGGCTAGAACTCAACACTTAACTGCTAAGGAAGGTCGGAAATGTAGCCTGGCTTTGTGGCCAAGAAGGAACGTAAATAGCTTTGGTGACCAGCAAAGCCAGACTTCCATGAAACCATAGGAAAGTGTTGTTTTACTAGAGGTAAGTTCTTTGTGGTAAGGGACACTGACTTCCTTACCCTGGTGACTCTGATGCCTGACTAAGAATCTCATGTCTTCTTGATTATTAGATCTGCACTGTCATGCCTTCACAGCCATACTTTTCTGGAGATATGGTTTCACTCAGAACTCCATGTTTTATTCAGTCATAGTGCTTCTCTACCAATTATATCCTTCCTTACCTATCATTTTATTCACTGATCTTCCAACCTGGAGGCAAGCTACATGATGGCATGGACTGCGTCTGTCATGTCTAGCACCTTGTCCCAGTGCTCAGCACAATAGCTTGCACATGAGCTGCTTTTGTAACTCCTTAGTGAATACCTGAACCAGCCAGGCTATGGGAATCTTGAAGGGTTTGATGGAGAAGGTATAACTTGAGTTGGTGTTGAGCAGAACTGGTCTGGGAGCAGACATCAGGGAGGCAAAGGAGTAGAATAAAAAGGGACCAAAAAAGGTCACAAGAGCTGTGGATTAAACTATGGCATTGAGTTACACCTATTCAACTTCTATATACAGGGGCTGGAGAGATGAATTAGCAGTTCAGGCACTTGCTTGTGAAGCATAAGGACCCAGGTTTAATTTTCCAGAATGCACGTAAGTCAGATGCACAAGGTGGCATATGCATCTGGAGTTCGTTTGCAGTGGCTAGGGGCTCTGGTGGACCCATTCTCTCTCCTCATCCCTCTCTCTCTCTCTCTCTCTCTCTCTCTCTCTCTCTCTGTTTGTCTTTCTCCCCCACTCATAAGTAAGTAAGTAAATAAATAAATAAATAACTTCTATATTTAAGTACCTTTAAGGTGTTGTCCAATTCTCATGGGTCAGATGGAAGATGCACCCTCCTTATATACATTTCTCAAGTCAAACAGCTTTTCTGAGGTTTCACTTATGTAGGAAGACCAAGGCACTCCCTTTTATTTAATAGTGTAGGGTTAGCTCATTTTCCTGACCACTGGGCCCTTCCACTGGACAATTTCAGGCTGATTCTATAGCTTGGCTATTGTGAATACTTCATGATAAACATGGGCATGAATCTATGTCTATAGTAAGCTGACTTTTACTCCTTCAGGTATATACTCTGAAATAGTATAGATGGGTCATCTGGTAGTTTTATTTTTAATTTTTTGAGGCATCTCTATACTGAGTCCCACAGTGGTTGAACAAATATTAACTCCCAGTGTTGATGTATAAGGGGTCCTTTCCCCCTTGCATCCTTGCAATAATTTATTTCATTTGCTTTTTCTTGATAGCCATTCTGATAGGGGTAAGAAAGAATATAAGTTTAGTTTTTAAAAATGATGGCTAAGTATGTTGAACATTTTTTTTTTCATATACTTATTGATCATTCACACTTCTTTGTTTAAAAAGTGTCAATTCATTTCATTTTCCCACTTACTGAGTTATTGGTTCTTTTGTCGACTAATTTTTTGAGTACTTAAATTACTCTGGATATTACTCTCCCATCAGATGAATAGGTGGCAAAGATTCTGTATGGTGATTCTTCAGTCTGTTATTTGCTTCTTTTGTCATATAGAAGCTTGTTTATTTGATGTTGTTACAGTTCAAACATAAAATGTGCATGTGTTGAAAGCTTGGCCCAAAGCTGGTGGGTACTATTTTGGGGGTGCTAAAATCTTAGAAGGTGAAGCCTAGTTGGAGGAAGTGAGTAAATAAGGCATGTCCTTGGGGGCTAGATCTTGCCTTGACTTTTTCCTTTCTCTTCTCTGCATCCTAACTGTGATGAATTGAGCAGCTCCTCTACTACATTGTCTACCACCATGATGTTATTCCTCCCTAGAGCTAAGAAACAGCAGAGTAAGCCCACCATGGCCTGAAAACGTGAGCCAAAGTTAAGTTACTTTTCCTAGATGTTTAAAACAATGACAAAAAGTCTGACATAGATGTGATCCTGTTTGTCAATTCTTGGTGTTATTTCCTGAGCTCTTCGGGTCCTATTAAGAACCATTTCCTAGTAATTTCCAGGTTTCAGGTCATACATTAAAGTCTTATCCATTTTGAGTTGATTTTAGTATAAGGTGAGAGGTGGGGATCTAGTTTCAGTCTTCTATTAGAAGGTTGTCTTTGGGGCCAACTGTTGTTCTTGGCTTGATTGACAAGATTCAGATGACTATAGCTGCATGGGTTTATTTCTGAGTCCCCTGTTCTATTCTAATGATACATATGTCTGGTTTTGTGCTAATATCATGCTGTTTTATTTTGTAATACAATTTGAGATTAAATATTCTGACTTCTATAGCATTGCTTTTTAAAAATATATTTTTATTCATCTGAGAGAGAGGAAGACACAGATAGAGAAGAATGTGGGCCTCCAGTCACTGCAAACGAATTCCAAATGCATGTACCACCTGGTGCATCTGTCTTACATGGGTACTGAGGAATTGAACCTGGGTCCAGTTTAGCATTGCTTTTTACTTAAGATTGCCTTGCCTATTTGGAGTCTTTCCCATATGAACTTTAGGGTAGTTTTCAATAGGTTTTACTCTTTTTTTCCCCATGATATTTCTTTTCAAATTTTTATCAACAACTTCCATGATTATAAAAACATACCCCATGGTAATACCCTCCCTCCCCCCATTTTACCCTTTGAAACTCCATCTCCATCATATCTCCTCCCCATCTCAATCAGTCTCTCTTTTATTTTGATGTCATGATCTTTTCCTCATCATATGAGTTTTTACTTTTAAGAACTTTTTTAAATGTAATTTAATTTTTCTCATTTTTTTAAACAATTTCCATTAACTTTTAAGAACTTTTAATTTACCTCTTGATATAAAAAATGTATACTGATATAATCTCCTACCAATCTCATTGGTCCTCCCCCATCTATGAATCCTTTTTCCTTTCCAACTGGTCATCTCTTTTCTATTTTTATGTCATCATTCTTTTGCCCTCATATTATGCAGGTCTTGTATAGATAGCATCAGCCACTGTGAGGTCATGAATATAGCAGTCATTTAATGTCTGGAAGACAGCATTCCAAAGTACTCCTACCTTTCCTTTGGCTCTTACTTTTTTTTTTTCTCTTTTGAAGTAGGGTCTCACTCTAGCGTAGCCTGACCTGGAATTCACTCTATAGTCTCAGGGTGGCCTCAAACTCACGGCGATCCTCCTATCTCTGCCTACCAAGTGCTGGGATTAAAGGCATGCACCACCATGTCCAGCTCTCTAATGACATTCTTTATTGTGGAAGATGTGGTATTAAAAATGTAAGAGCAGCCGGGTGTGGTGGCACACACCTTTAATCGCAGAACTTGGTAGGCAGAGATAGGAGGATCGCCGTGAGTTCGAGGCCACCCTGAGACTACATAGTGAATTCCAGGTCAGCCTGGGCTAGAGTGAAACCCTACCTCAAAAAAAAAAAAAAAAGGGCTGGAGAGATGGCTTAGCGGTTAAGCACTTGCCTTTGAAGCCTAAGGACCCCAGTTCGAGGCTTGGTTCCCCAGGTCCCACGTTAGCCAGATGCACAAGGGGGCGCACGCGTCTGGAGTTCGTTTGCAGAGGCTGGAAGCCCTGGTGCACCCATTCTCTCTCTCCCTCTATCTGTCTTTCTCTCTGTGTCTGTTGCTCTCAAATAAATAAATAAATAATTAAAAAAAGAATGTCATTAGAAGTTTGATGGGGGTTAATCTGTAGATTGCTTTCAATAATATTTCCATGAACATGGAACATCTTTTTGTATCTTTTTGCAGTTTATTTCTTCATAGTCTTATTGCTTTCATTATAAATGTATTTTATCTGCTTGGTTATAATTTTTATTTTTCAGATATTTTATACTTCTGAGGCTATGTGAATCAGAATGTTTTCCTGATTTCTTTTTCAGTGGGTTCATTATTAGTATGTTATTGAAATATTACTGTCTTGTATATTTTGTATCCTGCTGCTTTGCTAAATTTATCAGGTCTAAAAGTCTTTGGGTAGAAGAATGACACTGAGAATCCATTTCAATGTGTGGTTCTATCACATGCTTACTAAGTGGTGCTTATCTGCCTTATAGACAACAATGTAAACTGTTGTTCTTTGTTCTATACAACTCCAGGCCTAGCCACAATAGACTAATCCTTGGGCCCTTACTGACAGGTTCTTCCTAATCTTCATATTAGATTGGATCTTGGGTAATTGTCCATATCTCAATGTTTTGTTTTGTTTTGTTTTTTACTTCAAAAGGGAAACTTCACATTGTTCAGTTTAATGCCACACTCCCTGCTAGTTATATCTATCCATATCCCCCTCCTCCTTCTCCCTTGGCAGTAGTATTTATTCACTGTATTCCTTCCAAAATCAGAGAGCATTTGTCTTGAACCAATGTGGAACTCAGTGTCTCCCTCAATGTGTATACTTAATCCCACCTCAGATAATCATCATATTACCTAATCTGACTACTAGGCTATGAACTCCTTGAGGGTACCAATGGTGCCCCTTTCTCTTAAAGTACCTCTGCAGTTCTTTGAGCATAATACTAGGTGTTTTATTTCACAGACCAAACTGTGGTAGATACTAGAATCAGTTGCCTATTATAAGTTAACTTTCTCTTCTCCCCTCAACTTGGCCTTTCTCCTTAGTAAATTAATCTGCCTTCTCATGACAAAAAAATCTTGAACCCAGGCCCAGGAGGGAGATATAGGGTATAATTTATCTATTTTGAACGATTTCTGAGGTTTTGGATCCTTATTTCTGTACTCAAATGCTATAAAGTTGAACCTTATGAAACTGCCAATATCCACCTATTTTAACACAAAAATGCCAATTTCATAACATTGAACCTAGTTTCTTTGTATTTGTTTTCGTTTGCAGTCACTTATGGCTGAAGTTGTCTGATCCCTGTGTGTGGTCCATTTGCCAAGTCTGTGGCAACAAAATTTTCATGGAGTTTCCTTGTAGTTTCTGATAGTCTTGTGGCCTTTGGTAGAGTCTGTCATTGCTCGTGGAGTCTTCACCAGAGGCTTTGGATTCAAAAAAGTCTAGTTCACTTCCCTTCTCCACACAGGGGCAAACATATGTGTTTGATCTCTGGGATAAATGCCAAGACCTCCAGGCTTGAGTTTGCAAGTTTTGTTGGTGATCAAAAGCTCCGCTCATCACCTTCTGTGCTTCTCTTACTCAACAATGCCTGTCCAGCTCCTCTGAAGGCCAGTGTCAGAGTTTATAGGAGACAAGAAAGGAAAAGCAGGCATACTGCACTTTTTAAATAAGCCAGCATGTGAGGGGAGAAGAAAAGAATGTGAAGGGAAAGAAGGCTTGTAGGGTTGTTTTTTTTTTTTTTTTTTTGTTTTTTTTTTTTTTTAAACAAAGGATACGTGAATTTAACATGCAGGAAGTTTCAAGGGATTTAGTTATTTATGAACTAGGTCTACCTGAATGAGTGACTGAGAGCCTGTCATAGCTTTCTGGTTTTATATATTCCCCACAAAATCACACAGGACCTTAGCATTATCATATTTATAACACCTTGAGTCATTTAAGGTGACTTTCAAACAAAGTGCCCTTACTGTTCATACCTAGTAGAAAACACCCCAAAGAAAAAGGGTAAAAAAATATAAAACTGAGCTCAATGTTCTAAATTGAACTCATTTAGCATCTATGCAAGCAATTATGCCATTGTCATTAGGAATCAAGATGTTCATCATAAAAGAGATCAATTATAAAATCAAGGGAGTTAAATCAAAGCCTGTAATCTTAGATTTCAATTGGAAGTAGCAGTTTAAATTTGTGACTTATTTTCACCTTCTGAAACTTGATTATTTTCTAGTTCCATCTACTGATAAAGCCTGGAATCAATGACAACTTAGCAACTGTGGTGGTTTGAGTTAGGTGTCCCACACAAACTTGTGTTATGAATGCTTGATCCCCAACTGATGGCAATTTTGGAATGTGTTGGAGGCATATTTTGAGGGGCAGGCCTATGAGGGTTATAGCCAGTTTCCCCTTGCCAGTGTTTGGCACACTCTTCATGTAGCTATTGTCCACCTTATGTTGGCCAGGGGGTGATGTCCACCCTCTGCTCATTCCATCGTTTTCCCTGCCATCATGGAGCTTCCTCTCATGTCTGTAGGCCAAAATAAACAATTTCCCTTTCATCAGCTGCTTTTGGTTGGGTGCTTTCTGCTAGCAACACGAAGCTGACTCCAACAGCAACAGAGAGAACCCTTGCCATGCAGAGTGTCATTCAAAAGGCTGTCCCATCTCAAAAGAGAGCCAGGGCTTCTTGGATAAAGATCTAATTTCAGGACTGGGGCAACAAATGTTCAAGATGAATCTAGGACACTTCTCTTGGTATCTGTGCAGACTTAGCAAGATACAGGCTAATTGAGTCACAAGAGATCTCATCATTCCTGAGATTGGGTTAAGTACTCATCTACTCATGACAGACAAATATCTGTGTTTTTAGGGTATCGGTCCTTTGAAAAGAATGCCTTTTGGCTTTTAGGCTCATGTATTCATAGCTTCTTTGTTGTCTCAATAAATGAACATCATTTCTCTTCTACCTATAAAGATACTAATTAGCAAGTAATAATTCTAATTAAGCCTGTAAGAGGTGGTATTCAGGGCCTATTGTAAGTATTTAAAAATTTCCATCAGCTGGGCGTGGTGGTGCACACCTTTAATCCCAGCACACAGGAGGCAGAGGTAGGAGGATTGCTATGAGTTTGAGGCCACCCTGAGACTACATAGTGAATTCCAGGTCAGCCTGGATTAATGATAATCTCTAAGTAAATTTTAATATACCAACCTGTACCTAGTAGAAGAGATTTATTAACATATATAAAAGGAAATCATGCTGGGTATGGTGGTCTGTGTCTTTAGTCCCAACACTTGGGAGGCTGAGGTAGGAAGATCACCATGAGTTAGAGGCCAGCCTGGGGCTACAGAGTGAGTTCCAATTCAGTCTGAGTTGGAGTGCAATCTTGCATCAAAACCAGTAGGTCTGGAGAGATGGCTCAGTGGTTAAGGTGCCTGCCTGTGAAGCCTAAGAACTCATGTTCAAATCTCCAGGTCACACATAAGCAAGATGCACAGTGACACAAGTGTTCGATGTCACACATGTGCACAAGGGAGCACACATCTTTGGAGTTCGTTTGCAGTGGCTGAAGGCGCTGGTGTGTGCACATTCTCTTGTTTTCTCTGTCTGCTTCTCTCTCTCTCTCTCAAAAAGAAAAAGAAAAATGGAACTATCTGCTAATTACCTTATTCCATCAAATCTTATTAAGTCGAGGACATCTGTCCAAGAGGACCAAAGAGGTTCCATGCACTGCACCATCATGGAAAACAGGACACGTTTCTCATTGTACACAGTTGTTGCATGTAGTCTTTTCTAAATAGAAAGATGGATTTTACATATTTATTACCTTTGCAGAGCCACTCTTCCATTCAAGACTCTCTCTTTCCAGCTCTGTCATTAGGTGCCCTGGTATATAACATCACGTCATAGTTTGGGAAGGGAAGGTACTTTGTCCTGTCATATTCATCTCTGTGGGTGTGGTGCTTTCCTTTTGTTCCCAATAGGAGAGCCCAATTTCAGGGAACCAAGAGTTCCAAAGGATATTCATATAAAGAATATAAAGCCCTCCTGTTTTGATGCAAGATTGCACTCCAACTCAGACTGAGCTGGAACTCACTCTGTAGCCCCAGGCTGGCCTCTAACTCATGGTGAACCTCCTAACTCAGCCTCCCAAGTGTTGGGACTAAAGGCACATATCACCATACCCAGCATGATTTCCTTTTAGATATGTTAAGAATCCAAAGAATATTCATGACCTTCACTGTAGTCAACTTCATTTTGTCCTTTGCAAATAATGGAAACTTACTTGTGACGTTCACAGTGAAATTTTATTTATTTATTTATGATAAAAAGGAGAGAGATAGAGAGAGAGAGAGAGAGAATGGGAGTGCAGGGCTTCCAGCCACTGCAAACGAACTCTAGATGCATGCACCCCCTTGTGCATCTGGCTTATGTGGGTCCTGGAGATTCAAACCAGGATCCTTTGGCTTTATAGACAAATGCTTAACCACTAAGCCATCTCTCCAGCCCTGAAGTTTTATTTTTAACCCCTTTTGGGGATCTTAGGAAGATTTCTTCACAAATCCTTTGGCTTTCCTGAAAAAAATTAAATTTCTAATTTCTGATCAAAATGACCTTTTCTGTACTCTACACTGTTTGCAAACTTGTAACACTGATGATGTCTCTTCAGGGAGTGCAGCTTAATGAAACAAGGATTGGGCCATGTCCCCCTTCCTCCTACTCTGTAAATGGGAATGAACATTTCATGACTTCATGATGGCCATGTTCAGTCTTACTCAGGAACCTCTTTTAATGCTAATTTTCAGGTTGATCTAACTAGAAGAAATTATTAAAATACTTTTTATAGGTAAAATGGTTGAATATCACCAGTTTTATGTGGCTTAATCTAATACTTCCTAGACTGCCTTGGTCCCAGTGGTCCCCTGACTAATAACATCAATGTCCCCGGGGACATTTGCAAATGCCAATTCCTGGACCCCATCCCAGGTGTACCGCATCAGAATCTATGGTGCTGGGTGAGAATCTATGTTTAAAAAGATTTCCAGGTAAGTCCTATACATGCTGGAGCTTGAAAAAAAGCCCATGGCACATTCATAATCAATGAAGAATATGACCTAGCTTGAGTGTTATGAAAATATATTCATTGCAGTATGCTTTATGAATTGGAACTAATCTTATGCTCATTGCTGGGATAATGAATGAAGTATAGAATATTTATGTGGTAAAATACTATGTTGTTGCTAATAAATATTGTTTCTGAACACACACACACACACTCTCTCTCTCTCTCAGTCTCTCTCCAACCATTACATTGATATTCAGGTTTGCCTTTAAGGGTAGTCTTCTCTGCTCCTTAATGGTATAGTTTGCATCAAGCAGAACTTGAATCTGCACACTGAAATCCCAGTGAGTTTCTAGACTCATTGCCTTAACCATTCAACCACAACTACAACCACAGTATAGTCTACATCCAAATGGCCTCTCTTACAGTAGTGGTCCCTTGTTAATTAATAAAAAAACAACAACAACAATACTTTCTACCAGCATTGCTAAGGTAGAAATGGGGCAACTGGACAAGAACAAATATGACTCATTTACTCATTATATTCATCCTGTAAGTATGATAGCTTAAACTTTCTGAATCCCGTTTCTTTGCAAAACAACTGCCACCCTAGTGTCTCATGATTTTAAGAGAATATAGCTTGATACTACCTATCTCCTATCTATGTAACTATCGTCTATCAATTCATCAATTATCTATCAGTCTACCTAGACATTCATCCATCATTTGCCCATCCATTATTTATCTATTAGTCTGTTCATCCATCTATATATCTTCTGCATATCCCTTCTCTAGCCTCCCTTCTCCCTAATCTCTTTTGAAAATACACTTTATCCTTTCTAGATTCTTGTGTTTTCTTGTAGATAGATAAAACCCATAGTTTGTGCAAAACCCCATTTGAGCTATTTCTGTCAATTTCATTTCCCTGCCAAACTCCCTAGAGAGTCAGTTGATAGCAAGCAACAAAAGCAACCACATATATTTTCACTAAGCATTTACATATGACTGTGTGTCACATTGCCAGGAATATGAAGAAATACAACACACGACTCTTCTTGATATAAAGAAGTATAAGATGTGGTTGTAGAGCTAAGGTACATAAGTATGATCAAGTGGCTAGCCATCGAAGGTAGTCCATGAGGAGGGCGGAAGAGTTATAGAAAATAGTGAGTGCCCCAGCAGCTAGAAAGCAGCCTGGGATAGTGAGGTTTGGTTGCATGAACCTTAGAGAATGAATAGAGGGCAGGTGGTGAAGACCCATGTCCATAAGCTAACCTGGATAACCAAATTGAACCAATCTTCTTCCTTGAAACAATCCTCTTCTGAATTGTTTGATCTGGAGACAAACTGCAGAAGGGACCAAGAACAGGAAAGGAAACATGTTCTGATGGTTTCTATGTTGAGCGCTTGCATGTTACCCTGCTTTGCAGCTTCAAAGAGGGAGAGTCTGTGTCTCAGTTAATGCTCAAAAGGTTTTCATCAGTACCATTCCATGATAGCATGCATGCTCTAGGCTTCTACAAAGCTCATAGTTTCTAGTTAAGTGAGCAGGGCTAGCCCTCATGGCCATAGCCCCTTCATAGGACATAGCTCATACTTGTTTCTGGTAAGTGGACAGGACTAGCCCTTACAGCAACAGCACCCTCATAGGAGCTCTGGGCAGGGGTGCCCTTCAAGGTACCTGACCTCAATAAGAGGACACAGGGCAGAGTTTTCAGTTGCTGGTTCACTTCTGGGTTTTCCCCAGTTTGCTCCCTGGGATGAAGTGCTTCTGAAATCCTACAGTACAAATCACCTAGAAAAAAGAAGAGCTTTCTCCCTGAAAGACAACCTAATTAATGTGATAACAAGTAGGAAATAATAACTAAGTGATGTAAAGGGCACCGATCCAGTCAGGGAAAATACATAGATGTAGTGTCAGGAATCCTATGCTTTTTTTATGGCTCGGCTAAAACTGAGCTCTGTGAACTTTGGTCAACTCTTAGGATTTAGGTTTGATCATCAGCACATCCGAGGGGTGACCTAAAGCATAGTTTTAACAGTGTGTTGACAGCTACTCAGAGTAAGAAATGCATTTTTGAATCATGACCAAGCACACACATCCATACATAGCTGGCAGAAACAATAAACAATAGTTTCACAGAACAATAGAGTACACTTGAGTATTTTCTATTCTACTCTATTCTATTTCATTGTTTTTAAAAATGCTAGTTTTGACCTTCTGAATGGATTTTGCAATCCACTAAGGGGTCATGCCCTGAAATTTGAAAACATACACACACACACACACACACACACACACACACACACACACACACACTCCTCTGTAATTTCAGCAGTAGAATCCAATGATTCTGCTCAATGACTAAAGGAAGTTTCTTAAAACAATAGCTGAGTTGTGATAGATGACCACATACTTACATTCTGGAGGACATGACTGGTGTAGAACATTAGGCCTGTTGAGAGGTCATGGCTACCTGGTTATGGTCAGTATTGTTCTCAGTTCCTTGAATGTGAGACCCTTGGAGTGATTTCTAGCAGCCTCTTCTTTGTTTGTCTTTTCCACTAAGATTACAGATTTTTTTTTTTAATAAAAAGAAACTTAGAGAGCTTCAAACCTTCTTGTTTTGAACTTGGACCTTGATTTTTTTTTTCTCTTGGTCTACTTTTGTTCCCTGTGCAGGAAAAGAAACTAACATTAATGAAGCTCTGATAGGCTAAAGCAACATCATTTCATTCAAACCTTGGAACCACAGCATAAGGCTCTATGGTCACCCTTTCCCAGACTAGGGGACTATAACCAAAAGCTAAGAGACTTGCTCTGGGTCCCCCTCTTCCTGTGAGTAAGCCCTATCTTTCCATTCCAGAGCCAGGGTCTTTTCACCAGCCCATTCTGCCATTGCTTTAATAGTGTCTTTCTAGGTGGTTGAATAGAGCTATCTAAAAGGGTTTGGTGGCTGGTATAAAGACATCAGACAGAGAAAGGCGAAACCTAGAGAGTGGAAATTTCCAATCCTCTCATTTGCAAAGACAGGGATTCAGAATGCTGGGGATTTTTAATGGCATGCGCAAGGCCATGCCCAGCTGGTAGGACAGTCTCAAGTGGTGTTCCCATAGGATGCCTAGCATCAAAATGAACAGCAGTAATAGTAATAGACGTTTTCCTGCCATGAAGCACCATTTTTATTTAGAAGTTTAAAAATATTTCTATGGGGAAATCATTGTAGATTCATTTAGTATGTAAGCAAATATACAGACATGTTCTTCTTCGTAGGAGTTGGGCTATTTTAAGGAACTGGAAGTTGGTAGGAAACCTTTCTCTTCCAATGTGGAGAAAGCTACATTTGATGTTTTGCCCTTAGTGAGGAGCAAGTCTGAGTTATTATGGTTCTACAGAAAAGGAAGCCCATCAGGATCAGTGTTGGGAAAACTAGTTCTGGTTTTGAGCTGCTCGACAAGTGGCAGGAAACTTGGTTCTTGCTTTCCCTGTACATACACTGTCACGTTCTCTCCTCCAAACAGCTAACCAAGCACAATGGGCAAGAGCTAATTGCCAGAGAAGGTGGAAATGAATGGTTTTCCTCTAACAACTTCAGACCAAATAGACATCTATTTTGCTCACCAAATTGGTGGCTGCTGAAGATAGGATTCAGTACAGCAGGGGCCCAGGAACAATGTGGCTATGGATCTGTGACCCTGCCTATTTTTCTGGGACAGGGATAGAAGAACTAACTATGATGACTGTATAAAGATTTCAGTGCCTCAAGACATGCATAATATTGGACTAATCAACAGGTTGTCATGGAGGATGGAAGAAAGCAAATAAATAAATAAATAAGCAAAGACCAAAGTAGAAGAGAGAATAATAGGAAAGAAGAGGGGTTTCAGTGGAGGTAGATGGGGACAAAGGAGGGTGATAGGTGGGGATTATGTAAATGTTTTAAATAAAGTTGCACTGTTTTAAAAAGCAGGCTCAGAGCTAGACATGGCTACTCATGGCTTGTAAGCCAATAGTTGGGATGGTGAGGCAGGGGGATCGGGGTAAGTTCGAGGCCAGCCTGAGCTACATATGCAGTGCCAGGTCAGACAGAGTTATAGAATGAGACCAAATCTCAACCAAATGAACAATAAACAAAGAAACAAAATCCAACTGAATTAGCCTTGTTTCTAGGCACTAAAGTGGAGTGATGAGCACATATTATTTTAAAAATCAGCATATCTTGGATTATGTACCTTATGCTATAATTTGAGTTGAAAGCAAATGTGAGGCTTGTGCTCAGGGCCCTGCCAGTCCCAGTTAGTTGGGTCTCTGAGGCATGCAGTGCCCTTAACCCTAGGAGTTGAGGATTATAACAGGAGCCTGCCTGTCTCTTCCTTCTCCTGACACTCCAACCAAAAATAGTCTCAGAAGTCATAGGTTTTGTATAGGAGTGGAATACCTCCTAGTACAGTGTTGGCCACAGAGGTGTCTGAGTATCTTAATATAATATTGGCTATTGCCAGTAGTACTGGTTACCCACCAGAATATCAGTGTGTGTGTGTGTGTGTGTGTGTGTGTGTGTGTGTGTGTGTGTGTGTTGAAAATAGAATACTTCACTGCTATGGTGGTTTGAATCAGCTGTCCTCTATAAACTGATACATTCTGAATGCTTGGTCCCCAGCTGGTAGCAATTTTGAAGGTGAAACTTTCTTGGAGAACGTGTGCTGTTGTGAGTGGACTTAGGGGTGTTGAAGTCAGCTCTCCCTTGCCAGAGATTGGCTCACTCTCTTGCAGCCATTTTCTACCTGCTATGGCAGAGGTGGTATCCAGCCTCTGCTCATTCCATGCTTTCTCCTACCATTATGAAACTTCCTCTGAAGAATGTTAACCAAAATAAAAACTTTACTACCATAAGCTGCTTTGGGTTGGGTGATTTGTTCCAACAATAAGAGGGTAGTTACAACTACAGACCTATGGGCAGTCCCAATGATGGTTTTTGCTTTACACAGGTCGATTTTGTGGTATATTCTTACAATCCAATTTGTATTTGTGGAATGTAATAACTCAACACAACCACCTCTTAGGCACTTTCTAGAAGATTTACTCTGTTCTTGGTTACATTTAATGCTATGGGTAACACTGAAAGTGACAGTTCTGAATCCTTTGCTAGCTACTTTTTAGGGCACACTGTCCTTTCTCCCTATCCCCACCCCAGTCACCTTTAGCTTAGGAAAATTTATTTCTGCATTGGCCTGAGAGAGACACTTATGAAGCCAAACAGGGATGTTTCTAATCCCAGGTATTCTACTTACCAGGTGTATGACTCTAAATGTACTGACTTTCTCTGAGCTTCCATTTCCTTTATAACATGATCCAATGATTTCCTCTTTAAGTTGTGAGAAGGGACCATGATATTATGAAAAGACTGCATCTGGCTTTGAGGATGCCATATGGTTGGATTTTCTCTTGAGGCCTTATAGTCTTAGATAGGAGAAATGAGGCATACAAATAGCCTGCTTCCTATTGTGCAGGAGAAAAGTGGAACATGTCACCTTATCTCTTCTTGTAATGCTTGCCATCTTCTGCCCCTTCCTTAGGGAGCAGACACAGAGAAGATGACAAGACAAGACAAGTAACTGACTAGGGAAGTAGACAAAATAGAAGGCTATATTAGTTTCCTATCATTATCCTATTATTATTTCTATTATTTCATAACAAACCAATGCAAAATTAACAAACCAATATTATTAACCAGGCCTGATAGTACAGACCTTTAATGCTAGTGATCTGGATGAGAGAGTGAAGCAGGATTGAAAGTTTAAGTCCTGCCTGGACTACAGATCAAATTTAAGGCCAACAACTTAGTGACACTGTCTAAAAATAAAAAAGTAAGGGCTAGAGAAATGGCTCATCAGCTTAGTGTGCTTCCTGTGCAAGCATGAGGGTCTGAAGGGCCCTGACACTGCCTGAGTAAAACTTTCCAGACCCACTTAAAACAGCTGGGCACACCTATAACCCCAGTCCCACAGGACAGCAGACACCTTAGAATCTTCAAACCATGCCCCACCCCCCACCACTGGCACCAGAATCAGTAAAAGGAGATTCCATTTCAAAACAAGACCAGACAGAAGAGTTTTGGGGTGGTTTACCCAACATTCCCTTCTACCCTCCTCAGGTAAGGAACCTCTGCCACAGGCAAGCATATGGACCACTACAGAGGCACATACATGTGCATACCACACACACACACACACACACACACACACACACACACGAATAAGTATTTTAAATTAAAAGATAGGCCTGGAGAGATGGTTTAGTGGTTAAGGTGCTTGTCTGCAAAGCCTAAGGACCCATGTTTGACTCTCCAGATCCCATATAAGCCAGGTGCACAAAAGTTGAGCAAGTGCAAGGTCTCACATGCCCACTAGGTAGCACAAGTATCTGGAGTTCAATTTCAATGGCTGAGGCCCTGGTGCATCAATTCATTCTCTCTCTCTCTCTCTCTCTCTCTCTCTCTCTCTCTCTCTCTCTCTCTCTCTCACACACACACACACACACACACAAAAAAAAAAAATAAAAATAAAAATAAAAAAATAAAAAAATAAAAAGTGAAGCATCTGGGAATGTAGCTCATTAGTAAAGCATTTACCTATCATGTGTGAAGCCCTAGGGCCAATCCTCAGTAAAGCAAAAATAAAATAAAAAGACTCCAAATATTAATATCTTGCCATGTCTGTGGGTGAAGATCCTGAATCTGGGCTGTGTCCTCTATTCAGGGTCCCACTGGGCAAAAACTGGGGCTGTGTTTCCATTTGAGGCCCTGGTTTCTCTTTCAAGCTCACCAGTTTTTGATAAGAGTTCAGGTTCTTGAGGGTGTAGGAATGAGGCCCTCAGCCTCTAGAGGTTGCCTGCTGTTGCCCATCACAAGGCCCTTTCCACAGTGTAACAATTTGCATCTTCAAGGTTAGTATATGAGTGTCTCTATTACTTCTTACCTCCAAAGGGCATGATTAGGACAGACCCACCCCCCAACTACTTCCCCTTTTGATGAACTAAAATCACTTGATTAGAGATCTTAAAATCCATTTTGCAAACTGAGGTCACATAAGTCATGGGGCTTGCCATATTGGAGAGTATTATTAAGGTTATGTAGCTAAGATTGTAGAAATCTTAGGGGCCATCCTAGAATTCTGCCTATTGCAGAGGAAGTTATAAATAAACATAACAAAAATCAGCTTAGTAGTTTTTATTCCGTTTATCTGAGAATAAAGAATAAAAAAATAATTAAACTTGTTATCTTGCAAAATTCAGCCTTGGTGGGATTGTTAAAAACAGAAGACTATCGGGGAGAGTGAACCTAAAGATGTGGCACAGCTTTGTAATGGCAGTGGTGCAATGAGCTTATGAATGAATGGATTCAAATTGAACTGTTGCTTAAGAAAAGTAATTGCTTTTTAAAGAAGGAAGGTGGGATAGTTTCTTTGGAGCTCCATTACTGCCTCTCTGTCTGCCTCCAGTACATACATCATACCAGTTAATACCCTGTGACCAAAGGACATAATGGAGAGCAAAATGATAGACATCATTGTGGCCACTAATGAGTGAAATGGTACCTGCTAAGGCATAGCACAGATCCATTCGAGCTTCACAGGGAGAAAGGATGGTGAACGGTGAGGATCCCTAGCCATGAAAGATGCCATTGTGTGTTAGGGCTAGTTCATCTAAGCAACCAGGACGTGGCCACCTATATTGGAGTGCATGTCTTTGCATCTGGGAATCCACAGTTCTGAGTAGTTGGCAGCTTAGCCGGTTCAGAATTCACTGGTTTGTCCAATGGGCACAATGGAGTGAGTTTAGGGCATTAGCCAAGGGGAGAACAATACAAAATATTTTTTTCAAATATGGTGATATTTTATATTTAGTAATTAGGAAAAAATTGCTGAACTTCTTTGCATTTATTTTATAATATATGTTTTCTGAAATTGAAATTACCTACTAAAGAAATGGGGAGGTTGAAGAGTAGGGAGTATAATCTTTTGGATGTTCACAGCCTCTAGAGTCTTGACTTGGATCTTCTCTATAAGATTGTATTAGTATAGCAGGAAGTATATGCCAGATGACATTCTCATAACCTATTATTTCCCCCACAGATACTCTTCTGTATTTTCATACAAAGCCAGAGAACATAGCCTAAGAGGACAGGGATTTGTGTGTTGTTCTATCTAGTATTGTACTTGACACTAATAGTTGGTTGGAAAATGTTCCATGGTTGTATAGGTATTTCTATTATCAGCAGTTTCTTCTCTTTTCCCATGTTACCCAAGTTCTATCACTCCCACAAGATCCCAAAGCATCCTCAGAAAATATCTGTCAAACTTTCCTGATGATAAAAATAACTTTTCAAGTACACAGATTATCATGACTCTGTTGGAAATTCTTGGTCAGGAAGTTCAGGTAGAAACTCAGGATTGTACATTTTTATCAGCATGCCTGATCAGTCTTTTCGTCAGGCCAACACTAAGGCAAATAGGAGATCAGCTCTTCCCCACCTCAGAACTGAGAAGCCAGGGACACTTGACTTGGTTTCTAAGGGGCTTTTAAAACTAATACCCCCAGCTTCTGCTCAGCAGCACCAAGGGAAGCAGAAGATATAAGTCTTCTGGTCTACCTCCACTCACTTAGGCCCAGTCCCAAATCATGACTCCTACCTTCCTGAAAAGATAGATGAGCCTGAGGGTGGGCTGCTCAGAAGCGCCTCTCAGATTCTGATACTACCCCCAGAACTCCTTGTCCCCTTTATCCACAGGCAGATTTTCTATTCTGTACCCTCTCCCAGCTGTCACTAGCACATGAATTCATTGTCACCTCTGTCGGGTTTGCCAATGACCTCAGCCCTGTTGTGCAGGAGTTGACCTCTGTCGAGACAGGCTGATTTTTCAGTTGCTCTCAGTCGCTGAACAAGAGCATTCCTCTGAGGATAACTGAATAAAGCTTCTGTATTCAGAACTCTGCGTGCTGTACACGCGAGAGGAGAGCTCTGAGCTAGAACTTGCCCTCCCCTTCTACGCTCAAACCTCCCACGCATCCTCTGAGGCTTGAAAAGGTCAGCTTGTCCTTTAGTGAGTCCTCTTGTTCTTGGCTACAGGGCTCAGTGACCCCTGACTGGTTCACCAAGCACTCAGTTTCTAATGAGAAAGTTGAAGTTACCAAGTAGCTCAAAAAAAGAAAAATTGCTACCTTTCTTTATTGGTTCCATAGATCCCTCTCAGGGAAATAGTTTTCTGATTGGAGTTCTTGGCGATTAAATACCAAGGAAAATAAACATAGGTGGAAGAGAGTAATCTGCTCTGTAGCTGAAGATGAGAAAATATGATACACTGTGATTATTCTAGAGCTACACTATTCAATATAATAACCATATATATGTGTGTATATATATATATATATATTTAAATTTTAATCAAAAATATTAAATGAAATTACAAGTCCATTCTATATTGACTAGTTAGTTGCATTTCAAGTGCTTAATAGCCCTTGTGCTATTGACTACCACGTTGTACAGCACAGAACATTCTCTTAGATATCACCATTTTAGAGGCATGGTATTTACTGTTGCTTCTGACCACACAAAATTTCTTCATATCATTAGAAATGTGTGTTTCTATTGATGTTTTTTTTTTTTTTTCCTTTTTCGGCAGTGCTGGGGATTGAACTCAGGGTCTTACACTTGCAAGGCAAGTGTGATACCATTGGGCCACATTGTCAACCCTCTTTTAGTGACTTTCTGCTTTTGGGATTTTTTTTTTTGTTTTTGTTTTTGTTTTTGTTTTTCGAGGTAGGGTCTCACTCTGGTCCAGGCTGACCTGGAATTAACTCTGTAGACTCAGGTCACGGCGATCCTCCTACCTCTGCCTCCCGAGTGCTGGGATTAAAGGCGTGTGCCACCACGCCCGGCTGGGATTATTTTTATAAGAAACAGTGCTATTGAATACTATATTAAAAAAACAAAACCAGCTGGGCGTGTTGGCGCATGCCTTTAATCCCAGCACTCAAGAGGCAGAAGTAGGGAGTTCAAGACCACCCTGAGACCTGACACTACATAGTGATTTTTCAGGTCAGCCTGGGATAGAGAAAGACCCTACCTAAAAAAAAAAAAAAAAAAAAAAAAAAAAAAAAAAAAAAAAAAAAAAACACCAGTAGCTTCAGGCCTTGATAAGGGAGGGAAAATTAAATGCTATATTTCTTCAGTCTTCTTTCTTCTATTCTCTTTCCACAAAGGATCCTCCCTTCTTTTCTATGTTTCCTTTTTATTTTTTCTGTAGACTTCATCCTTTTAAGACTTCTCAAACTGGATTAGTAGATGAAACTTCAAAAAGAAAGAGGTCAGAGTGGAACCAAAAGACTGTATGGGGTAGCAGAGATAAGCAATGGGTCAGAGCTCCTCCAAATTATGCCTTGGGGAAATGAGGCAAAGAAGCAAGAAAAAGGGCTGAGACTGGAAGGAGTGGGGTGGGCCCTGGCTAGGAGTCTGGGTCTGGGCGGTGAATCTTGTGAGTGAAGCTGACTGGGCAATTCTCAACAGTTCTTAGGCTAACAATCTAACTGATGCTACTGAGTTCCTCTGCACATCCATTTCTTAATCACAATCCCCTGGTTCCTTTCACCTGCTTCTATAATCTTCACCTTCTACTCAGGAGGAGTAGGCTACATGTGCCATGAAGATAACAATCATGACTTGAATGCTGTCTTTAGGGTAAAGAAGGGAAATCTTCCTTCTTAGATCTCTTGCGTGAGTTTTGAGAACTACATTGCCTCTGGTTACCTCACTCAACATCCACTGTAACATCTGCCATGGTTCCTTTAAAGGTTATTCTGCCCTTTGATTAAACCAGAGAAAGAGACTAGTGTTTTGAAATATGGTGAGCAACTGAGTCAGGAGGTGGAGGGCAGGATCAGGGACAGGAAGCAGTGTAAGGTTTGGGCTAAAGTTTAGGCAGACATCAGGAGCAGCACACAGAGGTATAATTCTTAGGCCCTGTGGCCAGAACACTGGAGATAAGGTCACCCTTCTCTTCATCTCTGAGGCTGTCCTCTGAATTCTTGCAAGGTAGAACTTCCATTCCCATTCTGTCCCAGAAGCACACTGGCCAAAGGCTGCTGGGCTTGTTGAACCACTGTTCCACAGGGCAAGGGATGAGTGGAGAGGAAGGTAGGTGGTCACAGACAATTGGTTGGTGTCCTGGGGTCTCCCACCCGTACTGTATGCTTCAGACTTCTCTTCAGCTTTGAGTTAGTTTATGTAAGAACAGAAGTCTGGACTTCCAATTCACTCAGGCTCCGTTCCTATCCACCTCCCCTCCTGAATCCACCAAATACTAATTTAAAGTCACTGATGTGCAATCCCTTGTTTGCCCTTTGTCTTGCAGCCGTCTCCAACCTAGACATCGAGAGTAAGCTGAGTGTATACTACCGTGCACCGTGGCACCAACAGCGAAACATCTTCCTTCCAGCCACTAGGCCACCCTGTGTGGAGGAGCTCCATCGCCATGCCAGACAGAGCATGCAAGCCCTGCGCAGAGGTAACGGACCCATGCCTGGGGCTTTCTGGGACAGCTTTGGAGGTTGTGCAATCTAAGGGTTCTCTGTTTCCTCAGTCCCAACATTTCCTTTGAAAGGCCCCCATTTCTGCCCAAATAAAATATGTAAATAGGGTTTGAGAAATGGTTTAGTGGTTAAGGCACTTGCTTGCAAAGCCAAAGGGTTCAGGTTTGATTCCCCACGGCCCACATAAGCCAGTCACACAAGGGGGTGCATGCTCTGGAGTTTGTTTGCAATGGCTGAAGGCCCTGGTGCAAATTCACATTCCCTCTCTCCCTCTTTCTCTCTCTGCCTCTTTTTTCCCTCTCTCTCTCAAGTAAATAAAAAAAAATCTGTATATGGTATCAGCTAGATGCACACACATGTAGAAGTATAATTCTCAGGTCCTGTGGCCAGAAGATTGAATGTCTGACCACCTTTCAGTTCATCTCTGAGGTGATCCTCTGATTTCACACAAGGCAAGACCCCCATTTCCACACTGACCTCCAAGCAGACTGCCCAGAGCCTTTCAGGGTTGATCCAGCAGGAGTGGAAGGTGGTAGTGGGAGTGATAATGATTAAAGTGTGTTATATACATGTTAGAAAATATCATGATGAAACACATTATTATGTTAATATATATGCCAATAAAACTTTAAATTGTCATTATAGTCTAAATATAATAAGATAAATTTAAAAGAAAATTATATTTTAAAATACTCTTTATTTATTAGAGAGAGAAAGTATGGGCATGCCAAGGTCTCTTGCCACTGAACACAAACTCCAAACACATGTGCCACTTTGTGCATCTGGCTTTATGTGAGTACTGGGAATGGAGCCTAGGCCCAAGAAAATTATTTATAATAATATATTTCACTGTGAAAATGCCCAGTGACAACTACTTTAGGTAATATAATAAAAGCAGTTAAATATTTGTACTTTCCAAAATTTGAAAAAGCAAAATAAATTTGGATTGAGAAAACACAGGAGAAATGGCTTTGCAGTTAAGGCATTTGCCTGTGAAGCCTAAGGACCCAGGTTCGACTCCCCTTTACCCACCTAAGCCCGATGTACATGGTGACTGTTGCAGTCAGCTTTGCATTGTTAGCAGAAATCACCCAACCAAGAGCAGATTGTGGGGGAAAAAAGGTCTATTTTGGCTTATAGATAAAAGGGGAAGCTCCATGATGGCAGGGGAAAATGATGGCATGAGCAGAGGGTGGACCTCACCCCCTGGCCAACATCAGATGGGCAACAAGAACAGGAGAGTGTGCCGAACACTGGCAAGGGGAACCTGGCTATAATACCCATAAGCCTGACCCCAACAATATACTGCCTCCAGGAGGGGTTAATTTCCAAATCTTCATCATCTGGGAACCTAGCATTCAGAACACCTAAGTTTATTGGGGACACCCAAATCAAACCACCACCGTGACACATGCATCTGGAATTCATTTGCAGTGGTTTCAAAGCCCTGGCAGGCCCATTCTCTCTCTACCTCTTTCTCTGTGTCAAAGAAATAAATAAAAATAAAATATTTTAAAAAAAGAAAAGACAGTCAGAAGCCACCCTCTATACAAAAGATAAATGAAGGCGCCTTGAGGAACAGGAAAACCAAGTCATGAAAACTGGTACATTCAGTGCATATTAGACATGGACTAAATAATACTTTGGGTTTTCATTAAAAGTGACTTATGTGCTGGAGGGATGGCTTAGCATTTAAGGCATTTGCTTACAATGCCAAAGGACCCACATCTGATTCCCCAGGACCCACATTAGCCAGATGCACAAGTGGGTGCACGCATCTGGAGTTCGTTTGCAGTGGCTGGAGGCCCTGGCATGCCTATTCTCTCTCTCTCTCTCCTTCTCATTTTCTCTGTCAAATAAATAAATAAATAAAAATAAAATATTTCAAAAGTCACTTATATTTGACTCAGAAATAGGTCTAGGCTTTTTTCCCATAGGAGCTTTGGATAGGATGTTCAATATTGTATGGGACCTGGAACTTCTTTTTTTTTTTTTCATTGTGAATTATAGGATGGCTGCCATTCTTGGCACTACCCAATCATTCCAACAGCTAGAACAAGCCCCTCTAGGGCTCTTCTGTTTCTATGACGAGCCCCTGAGCTGATCCAATGCTCCCACACTACAGGGAGGCACAGAGAGGCTTGGAGAAGTGGGAACATTTACTCAGTGCCACACATAGCAGGTTAGTTTCAGTATTGGGACCTGTGTCCAAGCTTCTGATACCCCCCAGCCCTTTGCTGCCTTGCCATGGAATGTATTTCATGAAAATATGTACTCACTTTTATGATCCTCTCAGTGTTGAGAGCACCCTAAGTAGCCATATAGCTATGGAAACAACCTTTTCTTACACTGACTACTTTGCAGAAGAGTGATGGATAAAGAAACCTGACATTGCCCTCTGGCCCCTGCACCTATGCATATGCAGGGCACAGCACATGCATGTACCCACAACGACCAAAAGAGCAAACACAAAATAACACCATGGGGACTGAAGAGATGGCTCAGTGGGCGAAACGCTTACCACCCAAGCATGATGACCTGAGTTTGGATGCTCAGCACCCACTTAAAAATGCCAGGCATGGTGGCGTGCACCTATAATCCCTATTCTGGGGAGGCAGAAACAGAAGGATCTCCAAGACTCCTTGGCTAGTTAGTCCAACCAAATCAGGGAGATCTGAGTTCAGTGATACACCCTGTCTCAAATAAATAAATAAATAAATAAATAAATAAGGTGGAAGAGCAATTGAGGAAGATGTTCAATGTCAACCTTTGCCCTCCCACTGAATGCATATACATTCACATGCGCCCCACATGTATATGTGGGAATGAAAAGAAAAGAAATGAGCATTCTCTTTTTCCCAGCTCCTCAAATGAGGTACGAGAAGTTGTCTTATCACTTTTTCATGTCTTTTCATTCTTGTTATGGAGACAGATGGCATCCACACATTCAGTGCGTTTGTTTCAAATTCCCTACACTCATTTAAGGAATGGTAGTCTATACGATTATTATAATGCAAATAAAATATGTTGATGTCATTGCCAAGAGAAATTTGTAAACATTGTTTCCACTTTATTCTTTTCACATTTGTATGACCGCTGCCTTTCCCTCTATTGTCATCTTTATTATTTTTTTTTGTCTTTTAAATAAAACTACCAAACTACTACTGTCCCTATATTAGTGGCCTCCTAATTTCTAAGGCAAACATATGAGTTTAAGGGAAGAAGAGTGTTTTTCAGCCTCCACTTCCAGGTTCCAATCCATCATGGCAGGGAAGCCCTGGAGACTGGAGCTCCGGGCAAGTGCTCACACTCAATTCACCTAATCACACACATGCCCAGAGGCTAACTTAATCCAGACTGGTTCCAACAGGTGATTCCAAACCCTACCAAGTTGACAATATAAACTGTCACAATCCTTATAGCAATTGTTTTGAAGTTTTCCTGTGAGCTGTTAGTGACCAGATACGGTTACATTTATTATGGGAGTGAGGATGCTCATTACTCACTTCAGCTTCAATAATTGGGTAAAAATGCAACATTTCTTTATTTTTAGTATAAGCTCCTTCTGGAAACCTTCCTGTCTGCTATTGCTGTTCTTTTGCAGCCTGAATTAGGCACTCTTCCCATCACATCCTATGCATCTCCCAACATGCCACTTATAGCTGTCAGTCATCCTTGATCACTATATGTTACCTGCTTTCCACCATTAGTCTATGAGTAACTTCAGGGCAAGGATGATGCCTTATTAATGTATTTTATTCAAGGCATTTTGCATGAACCTAGCAGTTTGTGGTACTCTTGTTCGTGGAACTGAGCCAAATTCTGCAGAAAACTCATTGAGTGTTGGGGGGGTAAAAGCTAACTGCTGTGGAATATGACTGTTCTCACCAAATACTTTCTTGGATCCCGTCACTAGAGAGCTCCAGTAACATTAGCCCTTTAGACATTATTTTTTAATCCCTTTATTATTAATAATCAGTCCTCCCTGATGAGATTTTCACAGATTCAGCCAGATAATACTGAGCTGCTCATCAGCTACCACATTTCACTACTTTGTCAGTTTTGGACTTAATGGCAGAACTGAAGAACAGTGGATACCAATATTGATTTTCTGTGAACTTCCTCCTGGGGGGTGAGAGGGATGTGGGGTCTCCAGGGGTTTAGATGGAAAACTGTGGAGCCACATTTTTGCCCCCCACAGACTGGTTTGCTTTGTGGTTGGCTCAATAGCAAATCTTGGGTGTAGTAGTTTTAATAGCTCTGCAGAGAGCCATAAACAGGAATTATAGGCATCATAGAATTAAAAACATGCAGCGTAGAATTAAAAGTGGAAAGCGACTTTGAAAGAGCCTTTTCTAAGAAACTGTAATTTAGTAGCGTAATCTCCTGCTGCCATCTGGTGGTCATGAATAGTACCAAGCTCCCTGACAATTGCCTAGCTCCCCACGGGGGACGGAGGGCGGGCTCTCTATTGCCACAGCTGGACTCGCCTGGCTTTCAGCAGAAGGGAGAGGGATAATGAAGCATGGCCAAATGAGGCTGGGAGACTGCAGACTTGTGATCATCTCCGAGCTGAGGCTATAAAGAGGGAGCTAGGGGTTTGAGAAGAAACCTAAAAATCGGCTACCTTTGAAATGGAGTTAATGGTAACCCCCTCAACAAGCAGTACTGAACTCAGGCATTATGCCCAAGCATAGGACTCAAAGAGCAATCAAGTATTATCTGTGCCCTCCAACAGAGGAGGACGGAAAAGTAACCAGGAAAGCTTCAGTACAAATGGAACACCGAGAGGAAAGGTACCCCTGGTGCCATGGAGCATTGGGGAAGTAGCCTCTAAATGGGTTTCAAGTTGGTTAGATACCAATTATTGCTTTTCCTTTTCCTTACCCATTCTTTAATGGTCTGTGCCACTAATAACTTTAAATGACACCATCTTTTATGCTCACAAAATAAGGAGGGAGAGATTTATACATGACTATGAAGAGACAGTTCTATTTTAGATTTCCTTCCCTTTCAAGTTTCTGGCTGAGATCTAAATTTCGTTAGTCTAAGGGAATAAGGCTGAAGATTGGCCTGTATTTACAGGCACTCATGGACCAATACTGTTCCTACTTTTCCACTAGCTAAAAGCATTATTAGGGAATCATTCATTTAGGCTGCTTACTAGCCCGGGGCACACGAAGACATATATTTAAGTTAGTGTGGGAGAGCAGTGGTTGAAAGAGAAATAACGCTGTCTCCCTTCAAACTCCACCCCCTTCCACCTCTTTCTAACCAGTAACACCTGTGGTGTGTTCGGCCTGGCCAATTTAGGACTGTGAAGGTTTCTCCTTGTGCTACTCCGCTAGAAAAGTCCACTGTTTGCTTTTAGAAAAAAAAAAAAGTGAAGGTTATCCAGGAGTTGGGCACTTTAACAAGGAAGGCCTTTGTCTCAGCACTTCTTCCTGATAAACATTGACTTTTGAGGTAGTTTAGCACCAGCCACCATGCGGTTTTGAAGGCTTTTCTCTGGTTGTGAATGGGAGCTGGTATTTTTCAAAAGAATCCTAAGCAGAGGAAGGTGAGGAATGCTGCCACAGTTTTCGAACACAGATGCTAAGTCTGTGATGCTAAAAGAGAGATTACGCAATGAGGCCAACAGATAGCCAACTCATAGATAGAAATCAGAAAGCCCGAGAGAGCTCAGTTTATAGTGTAGTGGGCAGCATACTGAATTAAGCAAAGAAGAATGGGGCCAGCATTACAGAGGCCAGCTAAAATAAGCAACAGGGCCTACAACACAGGCCGGTTAAAGCAAACAACAAGGCCAACAACACAGCTCATTATAAATATAGAACAGGGAATGCGTTCTGATCTTTAAAAAACCTAAACTTTACGAAGGCGTCAATTTGTTCAGTCGCTCCAACAATTATTGCAAATCTACTATCATGGATACTGAAGGTTCTCTGATGAAAAGATTAAAAAAAAGTATAGTCTCTGAACTAGGCCTAGTGGCACAAGACTGTAATTTCAGCTACTCAAGAGGCTAAGACAAGGGGATTGTCAATTCACAATCAGTCTGGGCAACGTAATGAGATCCTATCAGAAAAATTATATACTAAAAGGGTTGGGCAATTAACTGGGCTCCATTTCCAGCACTGTTATATGTTTATATATATTCTCTCTCTCCAAAGGCTAACTGATAGTGGAAAGGGTTGACAGAGAGATGGTATTGTTTAAATCAGTATAAACGGGTATATAGGGACTTGAGAGAAAGAGCATCTGGCAGTACATAGTAAGCTCTGTATCCTGGCACAGGTTAAAAACATGTAGGTAGGGCTGGAGACATGGCTTAATGGTTCAGGTGCTTGCCTGTGGAGACTAAGGACCCATGTTTCACTATCCAGATCCCACCTTAGCCAGATGCACAAAGGTGAGGCAAGCACAAGGTTGCACATGCCTACTAGGTGGCACAAGCATTTGGAGTTCAATTTCAGTGGCTCAAGCCTTAGAGCACCAATTCTCTCTCTCTTTCTCTCTCTCTCTCTCTTTCTCTCTTTAAAATAATAAATAAATAAATGGGTTAATAGTGCCTTATAACTTGTCAAATATTCTAAATGCTATCATTGTTCAAAGCATTAAAAGTGAACAAAATATTACCATAACCAAGTGCTAAAAAACCCAAGAAATCTTGCTGTGATGGCTGAGTTATATTTGGTCCTTATAGTGCCCATAGTTAAGCAATATCAAGTTAAAGACATTGGAGCCAAGTCTATGCTACCATTTACTGCACAGTGGTTCATTCTCCCTGAATCTGTTTGGGCATCTACAGAGGAGGCACATCATTAATGCCCACTCTGTGGGGAATTAAGAGGGTGCACTTAAGAGCTTTAGCAAAGCATCTCCAGCTCATAATAAGTACTTGATAAAAACTGGAAATTCTGAGTGTTCTTATACATATCATGAACAATACTGATTTTGAACAATGGAAGGACAGATTAAAAAATTCACTATACCACTTTGTACCTTGATCATGACAGGGAGTCTAGATACTTTAGACTCTGGAGATAAATATAAACTATTTTTTGGCAGATGAGCGGATTTTAGTATAGGAAAGGCTGTTTTTGAGGTTCACAGAGACAGAAGCAAGATTGTGCTCTTGATGCCTCAGTGATATTTGTTTGCATATTTACTAATTGATTTTTGTCATGCTAGATAACAAACTCAGGACCTTATCTCAGTGATTCTTATTATGAAGTCTGTAATACTTGAACCAACACATAGGTATTTCTTAGTTTTTTCCAGTGATAGCTCTTCCCTTAACTAAGAAAAAAATGTTGTCAATGGGGAGGCCATACTTTTCGAGGAGCCTAGGATTTCAAAGCTCTCTGAGTTTTTTGTTTTGTTTTTTTTTTTTTGTTTTTTTTGGTTTTTTTGTGGGTAACAGGATATACATGGTATCATGGTCACCTACATTTGTGGGGAAAAATAGAAGATACACAAAATCCCCAATGTATAGCATTTTTTCAACTTATATGATATATGACATTGCTACTATGGACTACTGCCAGGTCTCAAGGTTGAGAAACTAGCCTCCCAAATCCTGACTCCATAGCAGTCCCTTCTGGGAGCTGGCGTGATCTGGCTCCAATCTCCAGTGTGGTGAGGTCTAATATGTCTGCATATACTTGCCACTCTAGCACTCATGGGAGCAAGCTTTCCAGCATTGTTTTCAACCCCCCACACACATATTGTTTTGGAAAAAGACACATTGAACTCAGTAAGCGAGGGCTCAGGAGATTGCTCAGTGGTTAAAGGAGCTTACTTGAACTTAGTAAGTGAGCCATTTGGAGACCAACACAGAGAACAATCAACTCCTACCAAATCAGATATCCAGAGACCCAGAGGCCCCCAACACCTCATCACAGAAGCAGACCCAAAATGAACCCAACATGGCCCAGGGAAATTTTGCGGAAGAGGGGGTAGAAAGAATGTCAGAGCCACATGTTGGGTCATGATATGCAGAGACATTTCTCCTACCCATAACTGTGAGCTAACTCCACAATGCATGACCCATATGCCTCAACAAGGAGGGGCCAGGGAGAGGGGGTAGGACATGGACGAGCCTAACAATGGTACCAACTTGACTGTATTCCCTGAGTACAAAACTAATTAATAAAAAAAAATGAGGCAAAAAAAATCAAGATGGACTCACAGAAACGGTTGTATCTCCCCCTGTTAATAGTAAATGAAGGCTCATTTAGGAACCACTTAGAAAACCTGGTTTGATATATAAATTAGCTGCATTAAATAAAAGTGCACCTATGTTTTTTTTGTCTTTTTGAAGCCTTTTGCTAACACTCTGATGGGGGAAAGAGAAATTTAAAATGCTGGGCATTTCATTATTATTGTCTTTTCTGCCCCCCTCAGAACACCGGAGCCGGAGCGATCGCCGAGAGCAGAGAGCTGCTGCCCCCCTTTCCATAGCTGCCCCGCCACTGCCAGCTTACCCTCCAGCGCACAGCCAGAGGAGGCGCGAGGCAAAAGACCGCCACTTCCTAACGGTAGGCACAAGGGCCACTGGCAAGCCCTGGGGTTGCTTTCCTTGAGAGTCAGGTTCCTTCCCTCCCGGTAAGGGAAGCTGGGTTGGCTGAGAGAGCAAGTCATGGGCAGTGGGAGCAAATGAATTTTCCCAAGTTCATTCTTTTTTCTCGAGTAGGGATATAGATACTTTTAATTAACTGTTTGCATAATATAGTAAAGCAATAATAATCAAAGACCCACAAATCAGAAAAGAATTTTTTACTTCAAATGCCAGTTCTGTTTACATGTTAAAGGATTTAGGCTGGAAGTTATTTACTTCCTTTGCTCTCAATTTCCTCATCTGTATTAATACTGTATTATGTACAGGGCTTGAGGATTAAATGAGATAAGGCATGTGCAGAGCTTAGCTCTGGAACTGACACAGAGCAGGACTTCCATAAATATTAACCACAACTGCCACCCCTATTGTTACTACCCAAGCGTTAGCGTGATTGACTCCATGGGACGAGCTAGAAAAGATGTGACCCAAAGGATTAGCACTAGAAAAGGAAATCATTGCACGGTTTCCCATTCTAAGTAGGAGGCTAGTTCCCCCGGAGTAACTTATCACTTCCTCAGTGGCATCGTCAACACTGGAGACTTCAGCCTTGTCTGGGTGGATGTGGCTGTACCTCAGTCTAAGTGCCCAAGTGTGCCCCACAGATGATGAAGTTATCCCAGCCTGAGAACACCTGCAAACACGCCACTCCTTCTGGGGCCTCAGGGGGGACAAGTGAACATCTGTGCCTCTGTGTACTTGCATCATTTAAGTCAGTAACTGTGGTTTGGGGACAAAACTAGTCCCAATTGCCTGCAGGCATACCTGCAGTCCTCTCTTATTGTGGTCTGAGACCAAAAACTAAAGAAGTTGCAGCAGTATAAGTATGAGGCGAGGTTTAGGTTTAAAATTGTGTATGCGACTCTAAACCCTGAACCCATATAGCTCATGTCCTATGCAAAAGGGTGAAAATGATTTGGGTCCCATGATGCCAAACATCCAGATGGAAATGGGCTCTACCATTCCATGATGGATTACATCCAGATGAGACCTTGGGTGACATCAGATTATCTGTAGATATTTTTCTTGTTGGCAGCTGAATGGCACTATGACCTTCAGTAATCACTGAGTATGCACTGGGTGCCATGCTGCAAGTTGCCATGCTGCTGGGTAGAGAATGGAAGGTCTATGGTTCTCTTCTTCTTCACATAGAGCAGTTACATGCATTGGTGATTTGTCATAATGACCCCTATGTGACAGAAGTTCTTAGTCCAAAAAAAAAAAAAAAGAAGTTCTTAGTCAAATCATCTTGCTGAAGCATTTGCTTTTAATGAGGCATTTTCTACATAAAATGCTAAAAATACTTTTCCCATTCATTATAATATGTTTTGTAACTCATTAAGTTGGTTTTCTTGGGAAGGGGGTGAGAGAGAAGAATTTTGAGTGTTTACATAAATGACACAAAAATATAATCTTTTCTTACAAACTGCATACTTTTAAATAATGTCTGAATACCAAAATAAGACTCTAAGAAAAGGCTTAAATACTGTGCAACAATGAGGTTGCTTCATTATCCTTTCAGATATCAGTCATAGAATACCCTACATTATACTTCTGGAAGTTTCAGAAATTTTTCTCATCTCAAATGATAATACTTAACATTTCCAAATAACTTGGTGTGCATGGTGGTGGTGGTGGGGTGTTTCATTTGTTCAATTGCCAGGACATTAGATTTCATGAGAAGATTTTCCATTCAAGTTTTATCCCTCATACCTAAATAGAACATGGTTTTGTGCATTCAGCTCAGATGACTGTAGACTGCTTAAGGAGTAGGAACAGGAAGTTTGTAGGTAAATTCCTGGATAGAGAACTGTTCAATGTTGAATAGAGAGCTGTGATTAGGCAATAACAGTCTTTTTGTTGTTGTTGTTCATTTTTTATTTATTTATTTATTTGAGAGCGACAGACAGAGAGAGAAAGACAGATGGAGGGAGAGAGAGAGAATGGGCGCGCCAGGGCTTCCAGCCTCTGCAAACGAACTCCAGATGCGTGCACCCCCTTGTGCATCTGGCTAACGTGGGACCTGGGGAACTGAGCCTCGAACCAGGGTCCTTAGGCTTCACAGGCAAGCGCCTAACCGCTAAGCCATCTCTCCAGCCCAGTAACAGTCTTTTCATCTACGAGACTTAGTTAAGCCATTTTTCTTCCTTTAAAAAGCATTCATAGTAAGATTGTCATATAGGTTTCCACAAATTTGCAGGCTGTTGCACTGTATTCTATTCAATACTGGAATAGCCTATAAAACCAAACTGACTGGATTTGTATACTACCACTTCTAGCTGTACAATCCCACACAGTGAATCTGTGCCTCGGGGATAAGAGAAGACAGTATCTCATAGGTTTGCTACAAAAGATTGAATATTTAAAAACATGTAAAAAGTAACTAATGTATAATAAAGACTCCACAAATATTAGACACCATGATGATGGTTTGTCATTCAAGTCCTTGAGATATCTGTGAAACAATGATATGACCATAGGTTTAAATCTCAGCTATACAATTTTTTTTGTCATATGATTTAGAAAAAGGCGTCTCTAAATCCCTTCCTTCCTTCCTTCTTTCTTTCCTTCCTTTCTTCCTCACCTCTTCTCCTCTTTCCCTCCCTCCTCCTTTAAAAATCTGTTTCTTTATCTGTCAGATAAATATAGTAATTTCAACCTTTTAAGATCATTAGGAATATTTTATGTGATATTATATAAGATTAAATTAGGCTGGAGAGATGGCTTAGCGGTTAGGCGCTTGCCTGTGAAGCCTCAGGACCCCGGTTTGAGGCTCAATTCCCCAGGACCCACGTTAGCTGGATGCACAAGGGGGCTCACACATCTGGAATTTGTCTGCAGTGGCTGGAAGCCCTGGCGCACCCACTCTTTCTCTCTTCCTCTCTCTCTCTCTCTGCCTCTTTCTCTGTCTGTCACTCTCAAATAAATAAATAAAAATAAACCAAAAAAATTTAAAAAAATAAAATCCAAAAAGAAATTTGAGTTAGTTTCTAAAAAAAGATTAAATCATGTGTGTAAAAGTGCCCAGTACAGTGTTTAAAACACCCAAGTATCTGAAACCTATATTCATAATTATTTATTAAAAAACTACTAACATCAAATGAAAAGTCTGTAATAATATATGTTCTCATAACTTTAGAGGAAGTATACATCATTACACCCTTTCCAGAGGACAAAACTGTAAATATTCAAACCCTTTGACCAAGTAATTCTATATCTAGGAACTTACTATAGGGCAATAATCAGTATCTGTGGAAAAATTATTCAGTAAAATGCTCATCAAAGTACCTTTTCAAGGGGAAAATATAATTACACATATTCTGTATCCAAAAGTATGGGCTTAATTTAATGGACCTTGATCTTGATATAGCTTATGTTCTATGTTATAGGATGCAATGCAATATCAAAACTAGTAGTATAAAAGAATAGTTAATGATATGAAAAAATGTATGTATCATTATTAACAATTTTTCAACAGCTTATGAATTTCATATAGTATGATCACGATACATACCTGTGAGTTAATAATCTATGGATAAAAGGCTGAAAAGCTATATATCTATAGCTACCTGACTATATATTTTTTTTAATTTTTTTGTTTATTTTTATTTATTTATTTGAGTGACACACAGAGAGAGAGGCATATATAGAGAGAGAATGGGCATGTCAGGGCTTCCAGCCACTGCAAATGAACTCCAGATGCGTGCGCCCCCTTATGCATCTGGCTAACGTGGGTTCTGGAGATTTGAGCCTCGAACCAGGGTCCTTAGGCTTCACAGGCAAGCGCTTAACTGCTAAGCCATCTCTCCAGCCCCTGACTATCTATTAAGATAACATAGAGTAGGGCTATAAACTTGTAAGGAGAGCATGGGATATTTATGTTTTCCAAGGGGCACAGTATCATTTCTCTGGTGACATCTGGCAAAGGCTTCAAAGAAATCCCACAACTTCTAGAAGTAATAATGGATGCTTGGTTGCTTGTCAATTGACTTGTATTACAAGTTTTGCAAGGAGAATTTACATGAATATGAACTAGCTAACTTTAGCTAAAACGTTCTATTAGCTAAGAATTTGAGGAGTATCCCTAATTAAAGTTCATCTGGGAGTCCTCTGTCATCAGAGTGGCAAAGCAGGTGGTTTGAGGAAGATTCATAAAAATATTATTTCAGGGCTGGAGAGATGGCTTAGCGGTTAAGCGCTTGCCTGTGAAGCCTAAGGACCCCGGTTCGAGGCTCGGTTCTCCAGGTCCCACGTTAGCCAGATGCACAAGGGGGCGCACGCGTCTGGAGTTCGTTTGCAGAGGCTGAAAGCCCTGGCGCGCCCATTCTCTCTCTCCCTCTATCTGTCTTTCTCTCTATGTCTGTCGCTCTCAAATAAATAAATAAAAATTAAAAAAAAATTATTTCATCTCTCCTGCTACTAGATTCTAAAATTCTATAACCAGTGTCTATGTATTTGTCTCCTATTAGAAGACAGGCCAGCCCTGCCTAAATATATAACCTTTAGGAAATCATTTTTAGTAAAAAGAAAAAGATTTATGATAGCAAAAAGCAGATTATAGAAAATTAATTTTAGATAATCTCTTTGGGACATAAGACTGTTGTGGACATGGGCTACAGGGAAGACTGAAACAATCCTCTTCAAATCCAGATTTTCACCAGTATCTGAATCTTTTCTTTAGAAGACTTCACCATAGGAAACAGAGCTTTTGACTTGTCAAGTACATAAGGAGTTGCTTGGGCCTAGCTGGAAGCCAAATGTAAAAAGTTTGTGGAAAAAATATTCTTCTCAATGGCAATAAGAAAGATACATGGTTTGGGATAAAATTATATCCACATGACTTAACTTTTAGCTGTGAATGAATTTTTCAAGTTGCAGGTTACTGATTATTTATGGGAGCAAGAGGGTTAAGGAGAGAAAGGTTGCCCAAGTGGGATCTGTTTGTGTACTAAACAAAAGTCCACTTATTGGAATCCATTTGTTTCCAGGTAGAATGCCTGGGGATTATTTTTCTCCTTGCCTAGGTTGTAATCACATTGGGAATGACAAGTAGGTAACAAAACAGGGCGCATTTGTCAGGACTTCGACAGGTAGTCTGTTCTCTGCAAGTCTAATCATGGGATTTTACTATTGGTGACAACTACTAGAAGTGACTCATGCAGATGTTTTCGTAAGTAGTGATATTTTTAATGATCAGCAGCTGGAAAGCTACATGTTTGAGGAAGTTGAATAGGTGTGTGCATGTGTGTATGTGCGTGTGTGCATATGTGTATGTGGGTGTGCCTCAAAGTATACACAAAAACTTCCAGGTAGCTGAAGACAATGGTGGTATACTAGGTCCCATCTTCCACTATTTCATATAAGATTGATACATAATAGCAACATGAAAAAATGAAGTTGCCCTAAAATACACACCATCGTCACTGGGGATCAAGAATGCACCAAGCATCATATTAAATGTGATGTAACTAAATAAAAACAACCACATCTCTGTACATTTCTTCTTGTTACAAGGGAAAGATAGATTCCTAAACTATTCTGTGGAAAAAGAGAACCAGCAATGGTTGATTGATCTAAACTCCCAGAAAAGGTAAGTCTATACTATACCTTGAAACAGTCAAAAACAAGTGCACACACACACACACACACACACACACACACACACGAAAACACACAGGAAAGGGACTTAAAATTAGGTGTGCTTTGTAGGAACAGTCATATATATGTGAATATTTTGGAAAAGAAAATGGTAAAAAAGGAAGAGAAATTTGGCAACCAGGTGTGGAAAAGAATACAAATGGTAACCAAAATCTTGGAGGACATACTACTTATTCTGAAACCAAAACAAGTATACTAAGATATCTAGATTTTTATATAATGACAAAAGGCGGTGCTATTGAACTAGAGAACTTGTGAAACACATCGTCACAAAAATTAATAGAAAATAAATTATCCAAACCACATAACTGATTGGAAATATTAGTGAAAGAATGTAGGAGGTGAGGATGTTATATCAAGCCAAACTCTGCTTCAGTTATGAAGACTATAAAAACAGTAATTTTAGGGCTTCAGGGATGGCTTAACAGTTAAGGCATTTGCCTGCAAAGCCTCTATCCATCTTTCTCTGTCAAATAAATAAATAAGCAAAAACAAAATAAAAAAAATGGTAGTTTTGATCATAGAGGAACTTAGAGAATTTTGCACCCATGAAGAATCAACCAGAGGATATGCTTCATTCAACCAGAAATAACTGTGAAAAATGTCAGCATGAAAACAGTAAGTGCGGTGCTGGAGAGATGGCTTAGTGGCTAAGGTACTTGCCTATGAAGCCTAAGGACCCAGGTTCAATTCCCCAGTACCCCCATAAGCCAGATGCATAAGGTGGCACATCCGTCTGGAGTTCATTTTCAGTGACTGGAAGTCCTGGTGTGAACATTCTCTCTATCAGCCTCTCTCTCTCGTAAATAAATAAATAAAATATATTTCAAAGGTTAGTGTGCAACATAATACATGTAAATGTAGATCTAAAACAAAAAATATGGGAGGGATGACGTTGGCAAACTAACATATATATATTAAATACTGTGACAGCAGGAATGATAATACTGAAAAATGAAAGAGAATAGGTAAAGAAAAGAAAATAGGTCCATAGAATTTTTTTCTTATTTTTAACCCCTTTATTAGTATATATTCATTGTATACAACACTGAGTTTCATTATGGCATTTTCATGCAAATGTTTCATGTATTTGCTCTGCATTACTTTCCCTTATTGCCTCTCTTGCCCTCTTCTCCCTCAAACGGGTTCCCTTTCTCATACCAAACGGAATTTGCTTGCCTTCTACTATCAAGTCGTGCATTTGCCTAGGTAAAGGATGCCAGTGACAACTAATCAAAATGGACTGTGGCCATTAAGAAAAGTACAAATGATTTTATGAATTTAAAGACTAAAGACACATTTTAAATTTTTATTTTATTTATTCGAGAGAGAAAGACACCCACACAGAGGAGAGAGAGAGAGAATAGGTGCACCAGGAACTTCAGCCGCTGGTAACAAACTCCAGATGCATGTGCTACCTTGTGAATATGGCTTACATGGGTCCTGGGGAATCGAACCTGGCTCCTTTGGTTTCACAGGCAAATGCTTTAACTACTAAGCCACCTCTCCAGCCCTAAAGGCACATTTCATAGCAAAAGAAAACATAAAATAAACATAATATAAGCATATCAAAGTTGTCATATCAAACTAATCTTTAAAAGAAAAAAATCTTCCAATATGGTTTACAAGCATGATCCAACTATATACATTAAACATACGTTAAACATGATGATTTAGCAAGATTTTAAAAGATGTGGAAAGATACAGTAGGCAAATAGAAACAACAAGAAAGATGGGTGGAAATCTTAACATCAGAGAAAGTAGAATTCAAGCCAAGCAGCATGAAATTTGACAAGGAAGAGCACTTAAATTCTAAAAGCAACAACAAAGGAAAACATGAGTATTTATGTGAAAAATAACACAACTACCTTTGTGAAGCAAAAGCTATAGGATATGCAAGTTGTAAATACAATCATACTAATAATTAAAAACTTTAATATAGTATTCTCAACATAAGACAAACAAATAAGGCAACAAAATATGAGAATGAACACCAAAACATTACCAATAAGATTCCAAGCCCTGATAATACAGAATATCCCATCTTCTAGTGTACCATGGAACATTTGTAAAAATTATGAATTAGATCATAAAGTGTCAGTATATTCCATAAACTATTATAAACAGCACTTCTAGTCACAATGCAGTAAAGGTAGACATTCCTAGCAAAAACAAATCACAGAAGTCCTTCCAACTGAATAACTTTAAAACCTTCTGTTAAACATTTTAGGGTGAAAGTAAAAATCTGAACTGACATGACAATTTCTTAAAATATGAAATAAAGTAAAGCAGCAATCAAGAAAATATACATACTACACATGTTATCTGGGAATTTTAAAAAATACATTTTATTTTTATTTATTTGACAAGGGAGGGAGGGAGAGAGAAAGAGAGAGAGAGAGAGAGAGAGAGAGAGAGAGAGAGAGAGAGAGAGGTGAGAATGGGCATACTAGGGCCTCCAGCCACTGCAACCGAACTCCAGACACATGTGTCCCTTGTGCATCTGGCTAATGTGGGTCCTAGAGTAATCGAACCTGGGTCCTTTGGCTTTCCAGACAAATGCCTTAACCGCTAAGCCATTCTTCCAGCCCCAGGAAAAAAAAAATTAAAATAAGTTTCAGAAACACTAGAAAGGAACAAAATAAAGCAAATAATAAGAGGAAAGCAGAAATTAATGAAGCAGAGAATAGACAAACAGAAGACCTAATTAATCAATTAAAATCCTGGGGCTAGAGAGATAGTTCAGAGCTTAAGTCACTTGCCTGCAAAGCCTAAGAACCCAGGTTCAATTCCCCAAAAACCAAATAAGCCAGATACACATGGTGGCACATGTGTCTGGAGTTCATTTGCAGAGGCTTGAGGCCCTGGCACACCCATTCACTCGCCCTCTATCTCTCTCTCTCATAAATAAATGAATATAAAATGGCAGATGTTTAAAAGAAAATCCTGGTTGTTTGCGTAAAACATGACCAAGAAAAAGAGGGAAAAGTACAAATAAGTAAAATAAGTAATGCCCATGTATACGAAGATTGAAACAAAAAGAAATTTCAGCAATTATGAGGTTATTTTGTAGTCCTATAGGCAGATAAACTTGAAAACCTAGGTGGGTAATTCCTTAAAAGAATAAATATTTCCAAAATTGCCCCTTTGATGTTAATAAGCTTATAGGACTAATTTTCATAGGAGAAACAGAAAAGATGAAGGAAACTTTCCACCAGGCCCAAATCGTTTCCCATAAGAATTCTATCAAACCTTCACAACCCATATATACCCAGTGTTCTATAACTTGTTTCAGAGTATTGAAAATGAAGCAAGCTTCCCTATTTTATGATGTAAGTGTAACACTGATACCAAAATTTGATAAGAAAAAGTCAACAAAAAATAAACTTCGCAATTATACCATTCAGAATTACCGGTTATGATTCTAAAATAAGTATTAGCAAGAATACACACAGTTTTAAGAAATTAGTATACCATGACAGAATGGGATTTATTCAATAGTAGGATATCTAGTATGTATCATAGACCATATTAGTAGATTTACAAGGGAAAAACTCATATGATTATCTCCATGGGAACTCCATGGAAATGCCTTAAAGAAAATTCCTTTTTATAGAAATTATTCAAGAAAATAGAATGGAATGACACTTCTTGTATTAGTTACCTTTCTGGTTGTTGGGACAAAATGACTGACAAAAATCAGTTCAAGGGAGAAAGGGTTTATTGTGGTTTACAGTTAAGCCATGGTGTGGCTGATGTGGCAGCAGTAATTACAGCCCCATGGTAGTGGGATGTTATTAGGCAAATATACCAATCCAATATAAATACAAGAGATAAACTGGCATACATATGAAAACCTAAGGTAAAAGTGACACCACAAATCACTAAGGCAAAAGATGGGACCTTTTGCTAACAATACCAGAACAACTGCTAGCCATTTGGTAAAAGAAAACCCTGGGCCCAGGGATATTGCTAAGTGGTTAAAGGCAGTTGATCTACAAACCTTCTGACTGGGGTTTAAATACCCACACCCATGTAAGACCAGGTACACATGTCTGTAATCTCAGCATACCTGCAACAAGGGGAGGTAGAGACAGGAGAATTCTGAAGCTCCTGGGTCAGCTTGCCTGGCCTCCCAGTGGTAAACAGCAAGAGTCTCTGTCTCAAAGTGGAAGGAGATGGTCAACACATTGAGTTGGTCTCTGACCTCCACATGCATGCCCTGGCACACACAGCATGCACCTCCACACACACATCACACACACACTACACATATATGATAGTCAAATAGTAAAAATAAAATGACAAAAGAAAAAGAAGAAATTTGATTAGTTCATCATGTCCCATTGCCATTGTGGGTGAAATAATCCTTTGCTGTGGGATTTGTCCTGTTCACTGTGCAATGTTTAGTGGCATCCTTGGCCCGTACCCACTAGGGGTCAATGACCCAAGATGTCTACAGATATTGCCAAATGTTCCATGTGGGCACAAAATCACCCTTTTTGAGATCATACCTGAATAACATTTAAATGGGTCAGGGGGGCTGGAGAGATGGCTTAGCGGTTAAGCGCTTGCCTGTGAAGCCTAAGAACCCCGGTTCCAGGCTCGGTTCCCCAGGTCCCACGTTAGCCAGATGCACAAGGGGGCGCACGCTTCTGGAGTTCGTTTGCAGAGGCTGGAAGCCCTGGCGCACCCATTCTCTCTCTCCCTCTATCTGTCTTTCTCTCTGTGTCTGTCGCTCTCAAATAAATAAATAAAAAATTAAAAAAAAATTTATTAAATGGGTCAGGGGCCTAGATATTACAATATGAACCACTCATGTAATAGAAGAAAATATAGATGATTTACTCTTGGACCTCAATCTAGAAAAAGTCTTTCTAACTCTGACTTTTTCATGCTCAAACACCATAAACAAAATCAAAATCTAATTGAAGAACTGGTAGAAAATGTTTATCTATTAATTAATACTGCTAATGGATAAACCCATCCTAAAATCTGAGGGACAAAATCTGAGAGCAAAACTAATGGAGAAAAAAGTTAGGAGAGAGATTCAACTGGATAACTGAGAAAACATATAAAAATGTTTCTTAAACTTAAAAACGATTCAAACTCACTCATAATTAGAAATGGAGGCAATACTAGAAAACACATTCTGTTGTGAATACTGGAAAATAGGTGTGTGTGTGTGTGTGTGTGTGTGTGTATGTGTGTGTGTGTGTGTGTGTGTGTGTGCCTGGTCCAAATGCAAATTTATTCAACCTATCTAGAAGAGAATTTGGTAACATTTAATAAAACTACATATGCACTTATTTTTGTACTAGTAGTCCCACTAAAGATACACTTCCAATACTGCAAAAAGAATACTCATTAAAGGATTGTTCACAAGATAGTGGAAATAATCAAAATGGGTATCTATATTAGTGATAGAATAAATTATAAGACTTCCCAAAATGGAGTACTATGCAGTGGTAGAAGAATGAAGAAGATCTTTATGAACCATACATACTAATATCCAGGACTTACTCCTAAGTGAATAAAGCAAAGCCCAAAAGAAGATCTATCATAAACTACTCTTCATGTTAGAAAGAAGGGCATATGAAAACAGGGACTAGGAAGATGGCTCAACAGTTAAAGGTGCTTGCTTACAAAGCCTGAGGGCTCTGGCTCAATTACAAATTGACCCGTGGAGGCCAGACACAAAATATGGTACAAGCGTCTGGTGTTTGTAGTGGCAACAGGGCATGGCACACGTGCCAAGTGTGCACATGCACGTACATGTGCACACACACAAATAAAAGAAAGCACGGCATATGAAAATGTGCAGATATCCAACATCCATGTATTTACATAAAAAGCCAATTTAATAATAACACATCAAAAGTATCTCTACAAATCTCCACACTATGCTAAATTGCACAATGCAAACAAAAAGACTTATGGGGAAAGCAGAGTTGGGGCCCAACACACATAAACATCTATCACACACAGGTAAGAACCATATACATTTGGGTGTATGTATTTGTGTATATGTACACAGTACTGTGGATTAAACATAGGCAAGTACTCGACCACTTAACTTTATCACCAGCCCTCTGTGGGTTTTTTTTTTTTGAATTTTTATTTTTCTTTATTTTTTATTTTTTTATTAATAACATCCATTATTGTAAACAATATCCCATGGTAATTCCCTCCCTCCCCCAACTTTCCCCTTTGAAACTCCACTCTCCATCATATCCCCTCCCCTCTCAATCAGTCTCTCTTTTATTTTGATGTCATCAACTTTTCCTCCTATTACGATGGTCTTGTGTAGGTAGTATCAGGCACTGTGAGGACATGGATATCCAGGCCATTTTGAGTCTGGAGGAGCACATTGTAAGGAGTCCTGCCCTTCCCTTGGCTCTTAAATTCTTTCTGTCACCTCTTCTAAATGGACCTTGAGCCTTGGAAGGTAGGATAGAGATATTGCAGTGCTGAGCACTCCTATGTCACTTCTCAGCTCCATGATGCCTTCTGAGTCATCCCAAGGTCACTGCCATCTACAAAGAGTTTTTCTAACAAAAAGTGAGAGTAGCATTAATATATGGGTATGAACATTAAGAAAAATGCTTACTGAGTTTGGTAAACATAGTATACACATTTAGCTTGAACAGCAACAGACATTACACTCCTAGGGCTCATGACTTCCCCTGTTGTAGGTTTTCAGTATCAGAGATGTATTCCCTCCCATGGAGCAGGCCTCCAGTCCAATTAGAGGGCAATTGATTTCTCCCATAAGAGACATGCCACTATTGCACCCATTGGCTCATTCGGCCTGGATCTTCACTGGTGGTCTCTTTCTCCCATTGAACTACATGCAGTATGGCTCTTTCCAGCTTTCTGTCAGCTGGTCTACATGGAGGAGGCATTCAGCTCAGCTCCAGCAGGAATTCTCAGTGACCTTGCAGCCCAAGTATGTTGAATCTTCAGCAATAGGGTCTTACCATCTATTCCTGGTGGGAAACCAAGGTCCTCAGCAATGGCCTGCAATATTTTGGGGGCATCAGGGACTACCCAGGCCCACAACTCACTGGAAGGTGTCCCATCTCTAGCACTGAAAATTTTCTTGGAACAATCTATGGCTCCTGTGTGTTCCATTGTCCAAAAAAGTAGGTTTCCATATGACTTATTTATATCCTCTTAGATTTTGATTAGCCTTACCTCCACCTTTCCTTTACTCAATCTCTTTCCCTGACCTCACTTGTTTCCGTTGTAGTTTTAGAGGCAGTTTCTCTCTGTAGCCCTCAAACTCACAGTGATCCTCCTACCTCACCCTCCTGAGTACTGGGATTACAGATGTGAGCCATACACTTGACTTACCAGTCCTCTTATTTCCTTTCATTTTTAGATGGATTCTTGCTAAGTTGCATGGGCTAAAATTGAACTTGTAATCCTCCTGCCTCAGCCTCCTGAGTAGTTGGCATTATAGGTCCTTCCAACCAGGCCTGGCCAGAAAGCAAATTAATGGTTAATGAATGCATAAATACTACAGTAAATTGGTACTTCACTTAGAAAAACAAATCCTTGAAATTTGTTTGTATAAGAAGGCATCAGGGGGTTGCAGTTTGAGGGTTACTGGCAAAGGATGGAAGAAGGCTGCTATGAAGTTGGAAGCAAGGTTGTAACACCATGTGTGTGAGTGATTCTCAACATGCAGGGTGAACAGGGATAGCTGGTGGATGTTTGAAGAATGTTTTTTTTTTTCTTTTTGTTGTTGCTGTTCTTACACAGCTCAGTTCAGCTGGATACAAGTCCTGCATTCATCGAGAGCTTCTCATGTATGAAATCATGCATAAGCAGACACGAAATTTACATTATGCTCAAATCATTCTCCTATGATATCAATTGCATTGGAACAAACTCAAATTTTCAAAACAAGCATAGCAGGACTGACTGTAGAGGAAAGATAAATCAGAACTAATGAGGCTGGTTTACCTGTGGATAAGGGCGAAGACGTGTTAGAAAGAATGGAAGAATAGGAAGGAGGCAGTGGAGTTGAAGAGGAGTGACATTTCTCTGAGCACATGATTTGCATTGCTCAGTGCCTTAGTGTCTAGGTAATAGTTTGTAAATTCTCTACCCATAAATAAATAACTGAAATTAACTAGACAGTGAGGAGAACCCCAGGTGGAAAATAGTAACAAATAAGCCTAACCATATACATAATGTGTATATATGTATTCTATTCTATTATATGTATTCAGATGATATAACCTCCTTGGAGGAGGGAGGAAGAAAATAGCTAACATCAGTAACTTTGGAAGACATTTGCTTTTTTTGTTTGTCTGTTTTTGTAGTGTTCTGTGGTAAACAATTATTTGTAGATCCATCCATAACTACAATTTGAAATGGAACAATCAGGTTCCATCATGGATTTGAAAGGTTTGCTATACATCCAAAAATGCAAAACCCAGAGATTTAGGAACTTTATGTAAGTCACCATGTCTCATGTAGCTAACAAATAGCTATTAGACAATTCTTGCTCTTTTAAGATGTGTCTGCATGTGTGCATGTGCCACAGTGCACATGTGGAGGTCAGAAGGTAGCTTCGGATGTCGGTCTTGGCATTCTACCTTCTTTGAGGCAGGGTCTCTCATTGTTCACCACCATGCTCTTCAGGATAGCTGGTCAGTGAGCTTCTCAGAAATTCTCCTGTCTCCATCTCCCTTCTTTCATAGAAATGCTGGGCTTACAGATGCTTGCCTGTGGCATTTACATGGGTGCTGGGGACCTGAACTTGGGGACTCCCACTAACATAGCAAAAATTTTATCCATTGAGCCATGTCTCTAGCCCCAAATTCTAACTTCCTATACAATTTGTACATCACATCACTTGATTCCAATATACAGATGACATATCATAAAGAATTCCTCATTCATTGGTGCTTGAATCACTCTCCCTGCCTCCCAATCCCCACACATTCCCTGCCTATTCAGTGTTATGGCTGCAGGTGCATGACTGATTCTTTAATTTTTAAGCCATTTTCTTAATTACTGTGTACACAGTTTACTTCATATGCAAGTAAGCAATGAGAGCAATGGCCAAGGGCAGATGTATGGATGAAGAGACTATGTAGGCAGACTTATGAATGTCAATAGTCTGACTCAATGGGTCTAAACTTAACTGACTTTGGCAAAAAAAAAAAATAAAATAAAATAAAGAAAAACTGCTTTGGCTCGCTTACAGGTATTTCATTCCAACTTAGGTTGTGCCACATTGCCAGGATCTATGTTCAAAAGTATTAGCAGTGGTTTACATGAGCAGCCATGAATCCAATGGAACCAGGCTATGAGTATGGCTATGAGTTCAAGGCCAGACTAGGACTACAGAATAAGTTACAGGTTAGCCTGGGCTATAGTGAGACCGTACCTCAACAAAAATCAAAAAATAAAATATTTTTTTCTCAATTTTTATTAACATTTCCCATGATTGTAAAAAGTATCCCATGGTAATATCCTCCCTCCCCCCCCACTTTCCCCTTTGAAGCCTTCAAGACCCTAAGAATCTTCTTTAAATATTGGCCAGAATAATTTAGAGCCTCCTTTAGCAGTTAATATTGGAAATGTGAAGGGAAAATTCTAGGGCATATAACACTGAGGCAAAACTGATGCTGCAGAGTGGTGAATACAGGAGAGTTTGTAGGATACCCATCCTCCTTGTCAAAAAACAAAAAAAAAATGTGGCCATGAATGGTGGCCCACATCTTTACTCACAGTAATTGGGAGGCAGAGGTAGAAAGGTCACTGTGAGTTCAAAACCACCCTGAGACTACATAGTGAATTCCAGGTCAGCCTGGGCTACAGTAAGGCCCCTTACCTCAGGAAAAAAAAAAAAAAAAAAAAAAAAAAAAAAAAAAAAAAAAAAAAAACTACGAGAAAGTCCCAAAGCTTATTGTTACAACAAGCATTCTGGTGGTGTGGTACCCCTGAACCAAGCACACCTGCATGCACATGACTGTTTCCTGACAAATCAACAGAGCATTAACGAGACATGCCACATAGGCAGCTGTATGGACCCTGGGCTACACAAGCCATGTGCATTTTGTCTCTCCGCCTCTAATCTGCCATATGCATACCTCCCTCAAACAGTCCTTTAACTTATGGAAGAACAGAGTGAAGGAGACCAAGAGAGACAAATTCCATTCTTCTGGGTGAAGTGAAGGTTCCTGAGAAGTCCCTAGGGAGACAATATTGCAGAGACCCACTCATGGGTGGAGGCAAATCAAAACCTCCATGCCACAAATCCAGCTTTACAAGTTAGAAATATATGTAACAGACATAACTTTCGGGGACGTACAAAGAACAGAGGTGTCTTTATGGTCTAAGGAAGATCAGGGAGGGATGATAGTGAAGGGTAACATGGGTGGCAGAGAAGCAGGAAGCAAAAGATATACATGGAAAAGGCCAAAGGAGATGCTGCCTGTACGAAGGAAGTCAGAATGGCTATAGTCTATATCCAGTGAGAGAGCCTACATGAATGGTCCCTGGCATGACTCCCTCTCTTTCTCAGATTGGATGGACATACAGCGTTCAGCAGTAGAACAGTGGGCATGCTGTTTGGAAATGGGGAACCAGTGACTAGATACTGAAGAGAAATAGACCAAAAGTATCATTCCACTGTGTCTTATTTACACTAAAAACAGGTCTGTGTTCATTGAGCACATCTGGGTCTATCATGCTTCAGCAGTAGTATTGGGAGAAGGAGGAATAATGGAGTGAGGATGGAGCTGATAGCCAGGACTTCCCTTTAGTTTCAATATCTTTAGTCAAGAAACAAAGTGCAGTAGCCTGTTGATTCCACCGTTGAGTAGCTCTGATCCAGTCACATTTTTGCTCTTTGTAATGTCAACATCAGTGGGTCAGAAATCAGCCAAGATTCTCATGAATCAAAGGACTATCACCTGGTCTTCTACATCTGGAAAAAAAAAAAAAAAGATGATGATGACCCATCATCCTAATAGGTGGATGGCAAGTTCTGGAATCTGCAGAAAACTTTCCAGGCTGAGAATCCTATTCTTCTCTCTGTCAAGACTGGTGAAGAAACAGTAAAGGTGGGCAATCTGATTGTGGGTAAAGCTATTCTCCTTCTTGATCATCTCAGCAATTCATTCAGTGGTAACAATGCACCCTGGGAACAACTCCAGTCATGACACTGCCAGAAGCAACAAGCTGAAGCTGATTAAGTTAAAAAAAAAAAAGTTACACTCTAATTAATAAATTGATTTTTCACAAGGGAATGAGTTAGCAATTTTGAATCTATTTTATATGTATACTAAGATTAAGCAAATCAATAAATACACTGTGGATGATGACAGCCAGCTGCTTTACTGTTGGGGACAGGAGGTACAAGTAAAATAAGGAAAAGAAGAAGTCTAGAATGAATCCTGAGGAATAGGATTAGAATCTGAGGTTTTGGTATAAATATGAACACATATTCACATACAAATATATAGATAGACAAATATAACGTTAACATGTTTACATATGTGTAAATGGTAGACATGTATTGTTAAGCTCATCTGAGAAGGCCTTTAGGAATAGTGGAACTCTGGAAAAACTGGTCATATAAAGAGTCTAGATCTTGTTTCCAAATACCATTCTCTAATAAGAGAGTTGCTTGGAGAAATGACTTATTCCAGGAATGAATCAGGAAAAATACAAGATAATACTGGATATTTAAAAAATTATATTTTATTTATTAGAGAGAGAGAGGCAGATAGAGAAGGAATGGACATGCCATGGCCTCTAGCCACTGCAAACAGACTCCAGATGCATGTTCCACCTTGTGCATCTGGCTTATGTGGGTCCTGGAGAATTGAACCTGGGTCCTTTGGCTTTTCAGGCAAATGCCTTAACTGCTAAGCCATCTCTCCAGCTCCAAGTCTGGGCTGGGCTATCTTGTGGTGCCAGAAAGTAAGAAAGTCCTCAAAACAGAGTAGGATGGATGTCAAAAGGGAATAGCAGACAACCTGAAGGAGCTGTAACTATGCAAATCTCGTACATTTTCATCAGCAAAATCAATCACAATACTAATGGATTATAAAACATAGAATAAGATAAGTATCTATGAGTGTATACTGATACAAATAAAATGGGTAAATAAATGAGAGAGGGACATTCTTCTTTCCACAGACTTCTAACTAATATATGTAGAAGTGAGGTTGGAAAAAGATCACCATTAGCCAAATATTCTGGTGATTTTCTTTCTTTCGTTCTTTCTTTCTTTCTTTCTTTCTTTCTTTCTTTCTTTTTTTTTTTTGAGGTAGGGTCTCAGCTCAGGCTGAGCTGGAATTCACTGTGCAGTCTCAGGGTGACCTCAAATTCACAGCAATCCTCCTACCTCTGCCTCCTGAGTGCTGGGATTAAAGGCGTGCGCCACCATATCAGGCTATTGTGATAAATTTTATAATAGAAAGTACATTGAGAAACAGGCTATTTGCATTGTGCTAATGTTTCTCCCTGCTGTATAATGTTCTATTACAAAGAGAAAAATAGTAACTTTAGCTCAGAAACCTGATAGGCACTATCTTAACCAAATGGTGTAAATTAGCATTATCTGCACATAACCTTCTGGTATGATGCATTCAGAGTGCATTTCTACGGGACTCCTGACAAAACATGATCACCTCAATCTCATCATGAGAAAACATCTGACAAGTCTAGATTGTAGGAGATTCTATAAAAGAATCAATTAGCACTCTTCAAAAATTCCAAGGTTATGAAAGACAAAGACAGAAGAGGTAACAGAAATTGAAAGTTATTAAAAAATTTGACAAGTAAATACAATGTATGATACTGGATTGAATCCTAGTTAAGAAAAAGGACATAATGAGAAAACTGGTAAGATTCAAATAAGGTTGAAATTAGCTGATAGTGTTCAGATTAGTTGATAGCATTTATCAACATTAATTTTCCCACTGCAATAAGTATATTATGACCATGTAAGCCATTAACATTTAGGAAAGAGTATATGAGAACTCTACTATTTTACAACTTTAAGTGTAAAATTATTTTAGGATAGAAAGTTAAAGATACACAGCCATCAGAAACACAACATTTAGCCATAGTTATGGCAGTTTCCTAATTGAGACTTAAATCCCCACCCAAGCACCATTATTTCAACTGGGAAATAATTATTTCTGAACTTTTTTTTTTCACCTTAGCAAAATCTAGAAGCCCACAGAGAATGTGATCTAAGGTCATTAGAAGTTGCTACAGTATTGGACATGTTGGCTTCAAGCCTACTGTCATAATACAGGTTTCAGAGTGTGGAGTCAGTCTGACATAGCAGTTGGCTCTCATCCCCATCTGAGTGGAATTTTTAGCTCATCTGCTCCCGTGGGTCATGATTGTTCATCCAGACCCAGATCTGCAAATATTTGGGACATGCACTGACTCTTCCTTCTTGCAAATCTAAGTAGACCCTCCCAATAGATTGCAGCATTTTCCCCACTGAGTCCACGTAGCTGCTACCAGTCAGGGTCAGCACTTGAAATTGCTCAACTTCTGTTGCTACTTTCAGTTTGTAGTAGGGTCCCTGGTGTCTTTTAAAAGAGCTGAAGTCCTTGCTAGATTCCAAGATTTGAACAGACAGGTGAAGAGATTGCTCTCCCTGAAATGGGGTGATAAGCTAGCAGTCTCACCAAATTTCCCTGAAGCTTCAGCAGTGTGAGCCAGAAGTGAGATATCTAGTCGTTGCTATGGTAGTAGTGGATAAGATGCATGGCACATGATAAAGCCCTTATGGCAAATGTTGATTAGGTTCCAAAAGAAGACCGAGGCTTTATCATCAGGACCAACAGTGAAGTTATTTAACATACTGCCTTTTAAATGCCTTGCCAGGCTTGATAAAATTAGCCAGGAATGAATATCAGGAATTCATTTTCATTTCATAGCCTAATAATAGTTTGCAACTTGTCACAATGTGGCATGTGGGGATTTTAAAATAAACGACTGAGATTAAATAACATTTTTCTTCTTAGCAAAGAAGTGCATTTGAGGGACAGACAGGAGCCATTTCAACAGTCCCTTTTTGTTGCTTATATTTATTTATTTATTTATTTGAAAGCGACAGACAGATAAAGAGGCAGTTAGAGAGAAAGAGAATGGGCACACCAGGGCCTCCAGCCACTACAAACGAACTCTAGACACGTACCCCCCCTTGTGCATCTGGCTAACATGGGTCCTGGGGAATCAAACCTCGAACCAGGGTCCTCAGGCAAGCTAAGCCATCTCTCCAGCCCATCAACAGTCTTAATGGAAACTAAGGAAGAAGTCACTCCAACTAGGACCCAAAAACCCTTAGTTATAATCCAAATCTATAATAATGGACAGATCTACTTTTTCATTTTTTTCTACTGAGAAAAATTACTGTATCTTATGAGATAGCAACTCCTAAGGAAAACAGCAACAACACAAAAAAAGATTAGAAGACCCACATTAGAGTTCTAAGCCAGAAAACAAAAGGTCAAAGACTAGAACTGACAAGAGACAATAAGAACTGCCTCACTCATTTTTCCATCCCCAGCTCTGACTTCCTTTACCCATTCCCTCCCATCCTTTTCCTTCTCCACAGGCTCATAGTAGAGACTTCAGTATAGACTATGGTATACAGTTGAGTCAAGTCGTATCTTTTCCATAAAAGAAGCACATATTGCTTCAATACACCAGACACATAGCTTTTACACTTCTTTCTCTTTTTGTTTTCTTTTGAATTTTTGAGGTAGGGTTTTACTCTAGCTTAGACTGACCTGGAATTCACCATGTAGTCTCAGGGTGGCCTTGAACTCACAGTGATCCTCCTACCTCTGCCTCCCAAGTGCTGGGATTAAAGGCGTGTGCAACCACATCTGGCTTTTTTTAAACTTTCATAAAATATCTTCATAATTTTGCAACCTCCATTATATAAACTTCTATCACAACATTGTGTTGTGTCTATCATATTCTAGCCTCTCCCAATTCAGCTTGGGTATTGTTGCAGTCCGGTTTGCATTGCTGGTAGAAATCACCCAATCAAGAGCAGCTTCTGGGAAAAAAAAAAAAAGAGACTTATTTTGGCTTACAGGCTCAAGGGGAAGCTCCACGATGGCAGGGAAAACGATGGCATAAGCAGAGGGTGGACATCATCCCCTGGCCAACATAAGGTGGACCACAGCAGCAGGAGGGTGTGCCAAACACTGGCAATGGGAAACTGTCTTTAATACCCATAAGCCCGCCCCCAACAATACACTCCCTCCAGGAGGCATTAATTCAGCTGGGAACCTAGCATTTAGAACACCTAAATTTATGGGGGACACCTGAATCAAACCACCACATTCCGCCCCTGGCCCCCATAAACTGATATCCATACATGATGTAAAATACAATGCATTCAGTCTGACTTTAAAAGTCCCCATAGTTTTTATCAATTCCAATAATGTTCATACATCCCCATAGTCTGAGATCTTTTAACTGAGCCATAATACCAAAAAATAACCTCAAAAAACCCATAATGGCACAGAATAAATATTCACACTGCAAAAGATGGCATTGGGCATAGCAATGAAACATTCAACCAATACAAGATTTAAAACAACCAGGGCAAACATCAAACTCTGTAGCTTCAAGTCCAGCAACTGTAGCCAGTGACAAATCTTCAAGTCCGATAATTGTAACCAGCAACAAGTCTCTGGCATTCCAATTCTACCCCTCCAGCTAGGCTACTCACAGTCCTGGGAAACTTCACCGGGGCCGGCAGCTCCTCGGCAGCCATCTCATGGTCCCGGCATCTCCACTATGTCTCCACTGCAAGCCACGGTTCATCCTCATGGCCCCATGGGGTCTCCATGCAGGCATCCAGCAAACCCGCTTCACACTGCCCATGGACATTTCCAAAACACAAGACCGTGTTGCAAACTCAATGACCCTCTTTCCAGCATTTCTTATACTCCACGTTACCAAGTAGGGTGCCAATTTGCTAATCCAGGGGGGAATAAAGCAGACTTTGAAGAACAAGACACTCCTTGAGCACTCAGGCCCTTTCAAAAGAGTCTGCATTCTTTTTGTTGCCCCCGCGCAGGTCAGCTAGCCCAGTCTCAAAGGTTGTAATCTCTCACTTGCAGCTGAACGGGCAACAGTTCACCCAAAGATTTTTCTTTCTGTTTCTTATCCCTCTGCTCTCACCAGTTCATTTCTACGCAAAGCAACCCTGCACAACTTCTCAGGACATGGGCACAAGAGCAAGCTTCTCACACAAACTGCTAGCCCAGTCCAAGCAAAGCTCTTTCTCACCCTCATAAGCCAAACCTCACAGTCCATAGTTTTTACTGCATTCAGGTCCTTCAGCTCTGACCAGAATAGTCCATCAAGCTGTACTTACAGCACTGTAAGTTATCTCTTAGGCCAAGGTTTCAAATCCTCACACATTCCTCTTGAAAATCAGCTCCAAAAGGCCAAAGCCACATAGTCAGGTGTTTAGCAGCAACCCCACTCCTCGCTACCACTTTACTGTTGCAATCTGGTTCGCATTACTGGTAGAAATCACCCAACCAAGAGCAGCTTCTGGGAAAAAGAGGTTTATTTTGGCTTACAGGCTCGAGGGGAAGCTCCACGATGGCAGGGGAAAACGATGGCATGAGCAGAGGGTGGACATCATTCCCTGGCCAACATAAGGTGGACCACAGCAGCAGGAGGGTATGCCAAACACTGGCAAGGGGAAACTGGCTTTAATACCAATAAGCTGGCCCCCAACAATACACTCCCTCCAGGAGGCATTAATTCCCAAGTCTCCATCAGCTGGGAACCTAGCATTCAGAACACCTAAGTTTATGTGGGACACCTGAATAAAACCACCACAGGTATTTACTTATATCACAGACATTTTGCTCCTTTAAAGCGATTAAGAAAAATGTAATCCTTGGTAGCGTGATCTCTGACATAAAAAGTTCCTTCCCTACTCCTAAACCTTCTATCCCTCTACTCCACTTAAAGAAGTTTGAAGACATAGTCCAACTATAAGGTTGAATCCAAACATAACTTTCTTTTTTTTTTTTTTTAATTTATTTGAGAGCAACAGACACAGAGAGAAAGACAGATAGAGGGAGAAAGAGAGAATGGGCGCGCCAGGGCTTCCAGCCTCTGCAAACGAACTCCAGATGCGTGCGCCCCCTTGTGCATCTGGCTAACGTGGGACCTGGGGAACTGAGCCTCAAACCGGGGTCCTTAGGCTTCACAGGCAAGTGCTTAACCGCTAAGCCATCTCTCCAGCCCCAAACATAACTTTCTCACAGAACTTTTTGAACAGACCCTAGAACTCAGCAAAACCCAACTAAATGTCCTTCTCCACAAAATGTCCTACACCCTCAAAACAATATCTCCACTTAGCTTGTTCCCCTCTCTATTTAAAAAATATAGCTGGAGCCAGGCATGGTGGCACACATCTTTAATCCCAGCACCTGGGGGCAGAGGTAGAAGGATAACCATGAGTTTGAGGCCACCCTGAGACTACCTAGTGAATTCCAGATCAGCCTGAACTAGAGTGAGACCCTACCTCAGAAAACCAAATATATGTATGTGTGTGTGTGTATGTGTATGTATGTATGTATGGATGGATAGATAGATCGATCGATCGATCGATCGATCGATCGATAGATAGATAGATAGATAGATAGATCGCTTTATCTATCTATCTATCTATCTATCTATCTATCTATCTATCTATCTATCTATCTATCTATCATATCTGGGGCTGAAGAGATAGCTCAGTGGATAAACTGTTCACCTGTCAAACCCGAGTACCCGAGCTCAATCCTCTTCAGACTTTAGGTAAGAAGCTGGAAATAGTGACACACCTTCTATAATCCCAGCATGCTGACAAAAGATAGGAAGAGTAGACAAGAGAATTTTCTGGAAGCTTGTGATGAATACAGCAAATAATAAGACCAACAACAATGGGAGAATCCAGAGAGAGAAACCCTGACTCGAATGAGGTGAAAAGGCAAAGACTACTCCAAAAGTTGTTCTACTGACTTCCACACATGTGCTATGGCATGTGCACGCTCATACATTCATACATGAACACATACACAAATAAAAATGAATAAATATAACCAAACATATAAACTTAATAAGTGTTACAAAGATAATAACATAATCTTTGTCATTTTGAGTTTGTGGACATTGGAGACAATCATACCATATTAAATATAAGGTATTAATACCTCACTGGTATGTGTGGCATTGGAGTGTGACAATGATAGTAAGATTGAACTTCATTGCAGAGGGGGCATTTGGGAATTTTTTGTGGTGTGCAGTAGAATTCTCATATGGACACTGGGAGGAAAAGGATCACAAGGTGAGGAGACATGAGAGGCAGGAAAAGATGATGTATTTACATAGGAATTACAATAACTTGCTTTGTATGGTGCATGGGGTGAGAAAATAGAAGTCATGAGTTGTAGTGTCTTAATAGTCCAGATTGTGAGGAGTCTTGAGGGGCAGACCAAAATGTTTGAATCTATCCTATAAGCTTCACAAATTACTGAAGCATTTTGACTCCAGAAAGAATAATGATCAGAAGAGGCTGTGCTTTATGAAAACAGAGTATGCATTTATAGGATTAATTATGCTAGTCTATAAAAGGTGTTGGTGGCATAGTAAGGTGGAATTGTTTATCTTGATTGTCAACTTGGTTGGCTGAGAAATGCCCAGAAGAATAGTAAGGCACCCTTATGTCTATATGGGCATTTCTCAGGAAGATTAACTAAGGGACTAAAGGCCTTACCTGAAAGGGAAAAAGGAAAGAACCCTCTAGAGCAGACATCCATGATTTGAGCTGTTCAAAATTACCAAGATTATGTTATTAACCTTCTAGCACTGTGAATGGCTAAACATGACTGAAGCCCTGAGGAGGAATGGTAAGGCTGCTTGTGGGAAGTATCAAAATAGGAGATAGCTGAACCAGGTGCCTCAGCCTGGGCTGGGGTAAGTGACCATTACCAGGATGGTGTTAATAGAAGCAGCAAGTGTGGAGGAGAAGGAAGCCCCTCCTTTTTCTTCTAGTCTCCTGCTTGAAGGTCTATTTGCAGAATTTAATGGGAAGCAGCTGTCCAGACAGAAATGTCTTCAGAACCTCAGCATTGCACAGCAGTGTGTACAAAAATAAGTTTGGAGCAAACAGACAATAGCTTCTTAACCACCACAATAGCTGATGAAAGCATTAGCCAATGAGCCTGGTTCATATTAAATATTGTGAGAAAGAAAATGTCTTCTTACAGAATTTAGGTTTGACATTCTTTCTTTCCCTGGCTATGAAACTGTCAATAAAATTATTTGCCTGTATACATCATTTTATAGAATAGTCTCAGGCTGACATTCTCTTACATGCCTGGGACTTTTCCACTTTTTGGAATTTAGATAGGCAGTGGAATACTACTTACAATAAAAAAGACTGAATTATTGATGCACACATCAACTTGGATAGATCTCAAAGGCATTGTTCAGAGAAAAAGAAGCCAGTCTCCAAAGGTTACATACTGTCAGATTCCATTCATGTAACATTTTCCAAGAGACACAGCCATAGTGATGGAGAATAGATTAGTGATTGCCAGTAGTTAAGAGTGGGGGATGCTGTGATTATAAAAGGATAGTAGAGGTGAAGTTAGTGGGGAGGTCATCAAGCAGTTCTGTGGCCTGATTGTGGTAGTGGTTACACAAGTCTATATACATGATAACATCCATAGAGGTGTGCTCAGAAAAAAAGTAGAAGGAAAACCAGGAAAGACAGAAGGCACATAGCTTGTGTATGAAAAGGTCTTACCACACTTACTTTAAAAGTTGGCTAGGACAAGGTCATACAAGACCCTGCTGAGCTTTTTGCATATCTAGCCCGAGTTACCAGCACAAAGTTTCACTGGGGACAGAACTGAGTCAGGCAACATCTTCTTGCCCAATTTGTTCTCTTGCTGACTCCCACTGTTAGCTCTTCTGATGCCCGTGAGAGCATTTGTGCCATGCATAGCAGTTCAAAGACTCTTTCATCCCTGAGCTTCAAAGAACAGCCTGCATTTTCCCCACTAGTATCTTTTATTTGGTGCTAGCAACCTCTGAGGCCTGATGGAGATGAGTGGTCATTGGCAGTGGCTCTACTCATTGGCTGAGCTAGCCATGGAGAATGAATAAAGACCCTCACTGGCACTGACTCCTCAGTCCTCCTGGCACAGTGGGCCCTGCTTTGTGTTCTTCTTGACAGCCTAGGGCAGTTCCCATGAATAAACAACTGAGCTGACCAGTTAGTACAAAGTGTCTCCAGCCTGGGCTCCCTTTAGCCTTCTTATTCATTCATTCCATGAATGCCTCCAAATACGATTCTGTTATATCTTCATGTTTAAAATACTTCATTAATGGGACATGATTAAACAAAGTTTTCCTAAACTTAAAACACATAGAATTGTTTTATGTATTCTTTTATCTTAGGAATTTCTGCCCCATTCCAGCTAAGACCAAAAAAGAGAAAGATGTTTTGCACACTCTTGTTCAGAAAGCCCTTCTTTGGGTTAAAAAAATGAGCCATTGCTATGTCATTCAAGCCTCACTTATGAGGGACAGATTTTATACTGACAATGTCCACTAACAGAACAAGACTCAAAACTGAATGATGGGGATGGAGAGATGTCATAGCATTTAAGGCACTTGCCTGCTCAGCTCAACAGCCCACAGAAGTCAAGTGCACAGGGTGTGGCATGTGGGTCTGGAGTTCGTTTGCAATCGCTAGAGGCCCAGGTATGCCCATTCTCTCTCTCTCTCTCTCATAAATAAATAAATAAACAAATAAATAAAATATTTTTAAGGTGAATGATGACTTGCTTCTTTGTGGCTGGCTCCTTTAGTCACATATTTGTTTGTGAAGGGCTGAGGCTGGAACACAGAGCCTTTGGCATGTTAGAAAAGTGCCGTATTCCTGAGTTACACTCTTAGCCTGCCCCACATACATCCCTGCGATCAGTGTTAGGCTACAGAAATAGTGTGTAGTGTGTTCTTTTGACTACTGTGTGGTATTCCAGTCTAGGAATACAGCACTTCACAACATGGTAATTATTCTATTGTCAGCAGAGATTTGGGCTGTTCTGAGTTGCAGGATTTTGCTTGACATTTTACAAATAAAACAGCCACAAATATTGTTAATTTAATTATTTTTTTATTTTTTTCTCAATTTTATTAAACATTTTCCATGATTATAAAGAATATCCCATGGTAATACCCTCCCTCCCCCCCTTTTCCCCCTTGAAATTCCATTCTCCATCACATCTCCTCCCCATCTCAATAAGTCTCTCCTGTATTTGGATGCCATGATCCTTCCCTCCTCTTATGATGATCTTGTATAGGTAGTGTCAGGCACTATGAGGTCATGGATATTGAGGCCAATTTTTTGTCTGGAGGGAGCACATTGTAAGGAGTCCAACCCTTCCTTTGGCTCTTACATTCTTACATTTTAAATTTTAATTTATTTGGGAGACAGAGAGAAAGATTGAGTATGGGCATACTAGGACCTCCTGCCATTGCAAATGATTTCAGGACACATGCACCATATTGTGTATCTGGCCTTACATGGGTACTGGTGAATTGAACCTGGGCCATCAGACTTTACAAGCAAGTGCCTTTAACTACTGGACCATCTCTCCACCCCCCAAAAATTTGTATATATAACTTTGGGTGGATATATTCAGTTTTCTTCTCTTTATATACCTAGCAGAGATTTAAAGAGTAGACACATTTAATTTTATTAGATACTATCAAAGTCTACAAACTGGTTGTGGCATTTTAAATAGCCTTTTGCAATTTAGGATAGCTGCAGTTGCTAGACATCTTTGCCAGCACTGGGTATTGCTAATTTTCCAATTCATCCTCTCTGCTATCCACTAGTGTTGCCTTGTGGGTTACATTCAAATTGCCCAGTGAAAAATGATGTTTAGTATCTTCGTATATGCCCGTTGGCCTGTTGTTTCTTTTCTTGTTTTCATTTTTGGCATATGTGTATGGCATTTGGTGTGTGTATGTGGCGTACGCACATGTGTGTGCAAATGTGCACACCCTGTGTACATGCAAGTGGAGGCCAGAGGAAGATTATTCCATAGAGTCTCTCACTGAACCTAGAGCTCCCGATTTCTTGGTTGTACTGACTGAACAGGGAGCCCCAGTGGTCCTCTTGTCTCTGGTACCCTCAGTGCTGGTCTTCATACTTGCACAATGAATACTTTTACTCACCAAGGCATACCCATAGCTTCCTTTTGTATATATTTTCTTTTGCAAAGTAACCCTCAGGCGAATTGAGGCGGAGGTGGCTATACTTGTCAGTGAATGTAATAAGAGTAGGAATTGGAAAGGCAGTTTTATCAACGATGAGGAGATGAATAATTAATGTTTTTTTAAACATTTTACCTAGCTATCAGTCCATAAATTAATTAAAAGAACAATTCAGTAAACATTTATTCCCAAATATCTCCCTTTGTGGACCATCACTATTGTCCAGAATTCCTCTTCAGTGACTGACTTATTCCCTTGGGTTTTCCACAAGGAGTTCTTGGCAGCTTGCTGTGTACTTGTGAACTTTCTTCAGCCTCCACCGCTGGCAGGGAGCGTGGAGTGATAGGTGTGGACATGGGATCAAGGGTGGCATGCCAGGTAGGAGTGTTGCCTTTGAGGAAACCGAAGGTTCTAGCTGCTTAGGAGAGAGTGGTGTCAAAGGATAACCCTGGAAAGAAAAGCAAGGCTCAGGACAGCAAAAACAGAGGTTACAGAGGGTGTCCTCTAAGCTTCTTCCTAGTTCCCATTATTTATTTATTCATTCATTCATTCATTCATTCATTCATTCATTTACTGTCATTTATTTTGGTGCTAAGGAACCAACCCAGGGCTTTATGTTTACTAGACAAGAACTCTTCTGCTTGGCTAAATTCTCAACCCTCTCTAAGCTTCTTCTCAACTTCTCATTTTATTGTTCCCCTTGGTGAATATGGGAGTTGAAGAGAAGGGAAGAAAAAGTACACGATGAATTTAAAATGATGTTACTGCTAGGTGTGTTGGCGCCCACCTTTAATCCCACCACTTGGGAGGCAGGGGTAGGAAGATCACTGTGAGTTTGAAGCCAGCCTGAGATTACATAGTGAATTCCAGGTCAGCCTGGGCTAGAGTGTGATCCTACCTCAAAAAAAAAAAAAAAAAAAAAAAAAAAACAAAAAGACAAAACAGGGGCTAGAGAGATGGCTTAGCGGTTAAGCGCTTGCCTGTGAAGCCTAAGGACCCTAGTTCGAGGCTTGGTTCCCCAGGACACACGTTAGCCAGATGCACAAGGGGGTGCACACGTCTGGAGTTCGTGTGCAGTGGCTGGAAGCCCTGGCGTGCCCATTCTCTCTGTCTCTCTGTCTCTGTCTTTCTCTCTGTGTCTGTCGCTATCAAATAAATAAATAAATAAATAATGAACAAAAAATATTTTAAAAAATCAAAAAGTTCTAAAATGATGTTACTAAGTTCAGAACAACTTTGGAAGTTTCTAAATAAGAGCACAGTGCCAGGCACTGGGAGACTGACATTCTTGAGGGTCTAAGTTGTTATGTCATTGTAGTAACAACAGTGTCCCACAAGGAAAGCATTGCCAAACTTATTTAAGCCTTTGAGAAAGATCAAAGCAGTTCATGTTTATGTACAACACATCCACACACACTACTGCACATGAAATTCTGTGGCAGATGGGGCTCTTCCATCTCACAGATGGGCCATAGTGATGTGTATAAATGCAGGGATTGGACACACAAGCCTTGGGGCCTACTGAAAATAGGAGCCTCGATCACCACACTAGGCACCCAGAGTGGCTGGTAATAGACATCTTCACTCTGAGGTTTTACTCCCATATTCGATGCATTATAACACCCAATCTCTAGTAAAAATTGCTCAGGTTTAAGATAGCATGATAGTAATATATCAGTCCTGAAAGTCAACAGCTATAAATGCCATGTGGTATCAGTTAGATCACAAACCAAAGCCAATTTTTTCAAAACATTTCCTGCTGGAATACCCACAACATTTTAACAGATGTCTTTTGGAAAAGTGAAACAAAATAAGCCCCCATCAGCATATAAAACAAAACCAAAAAAAAAGAAAGTAAAATATGGAGCAGGGGGATTATTATTTTTTTTTTTTTCTGGCAGTAAAAGAAAGATTGGGCAAATCTTGAAATCTTTGGAGGAAAAACTTGCTCATAGTCATGAAAGTGAAAATGACCTCTCTCTCTCTCTCTCCCTTCCTCTCTCTCTCTCTCTCTCTCTCATACATACACACACACACACACACACCAAAAGAAAGATTGGGCTTTGTAAATATTTCTGTGATGGTCACTGAAGAAATTTCTTCAAGGAGTATGTTTGTTATTTCTTGTTCTGAGCACAAGTCAGAAGTATAACTCTGACTTTCATGGAGACAATCTTATGAGAAGCTAGGGAAAGGACTTGAAGACCTGATGGATCCAGTGGGAATAGAAATGGAGGGAAGGCATCAAAGTAGAATCTGTTGGTCAGAATCAGATGGACATGATTGGTACTAGCTTATGCCAAAATGTATTAATTGGGCTGGAGATGGCTTAGTGGTTAAGGTGGTTGCCTGCAAAGCATAAGGACCCAGGTTCAGTTCCCCAGGATCTATGTAAGCCAGTTGCACAAGGAGGGAGAAATTGATTTTTCATTTTTATCCAGCAGTTTTTTCCAATATTTTTAACAAATTAATTATGAATTTTATTGTATGAACAAATCATCTGTTGTTCCCATTCACTTCATGTTATCCTCTTATATCTCCTCTTCCCACCTCCATTCCACTGAGGGTCCCCTTCACTGGAGTTATTGGTATTCACCATGGCATTCTGTGTGGGTGGGGTGGGGAGAATTGCCTCAGGATATTCCTTACCATCCTGTGGCTCTTAAAGTCTTTTCACCCCCTCTTCTCCAGTTGTTAATAAAATCTACCTATAGGCCAGAAAAGCTGAAAGAATTATACAGTGAACAAACATATTTCATTTTGAATCTGTTTGTTTGTTTGTTTACACTGGGACTGATTTTAACTCTTGTCTAAGAAATATTCTTGAATGAATGAATGGTATTATAACTCTTCCACATTGTTATTGTGAGTAAACCAGTGTTGTTCACTGCTACTCCTTTACCGAGTGATAATTCCAAAATCAGGATCTGCTTCTTTATCCATTGTTTTGTTTGCTTCTTAATCATGCTGTCTATATGCCCATGCACTATGTTATCTCTGGCTTTGTACTAGGAGTTATATTGAAAAAAATATGAAAATCAAAATAATTTGATGTTATTTCTCTTTTGAAAAGTATTTTCATTAGCATACAAAAATTGGTTTCATTACGTTGTATTTCAAACAAATTTTGTTTTTCATTTCTCTTTCTTCCTCGTTCCTTTCTCCCCTTGCTCGTCCCCCACCCGCCCTCCCCACCAGATCATCATTTCTACTTTCACACTACGTGTTTTCTCTTGTTCTCTCCTATTTCTCATCCTCTTTTGTTCCTCTGCCATGGGGACTGAAAAAAATTGCCTTTTTCTTCTATTTGCTACATTTTCATTATCCATTCAGCACCTGATGGCTATCTAGGTTGATTCCATTTCCTGAGCAAACATGTGCAAGTATGTCTGTGGAGCAGTGTCCCATCCTTTGGGTATATAACCAGGAGTGGTATATCTGGGTTATACAGTAGACCTGTTTTTATTTATTTTTTATTTATTTTTTTAAGAAACATCCGCACTGATCTCCAGAGTGGCTGCACTAGTTTATACTCCCACCAATAAACAGCAAGGAGAAGTTCCCCTTTACCCACAAATGTGAAAGCATTTGCTGTCAATAGTTTTCTTTTTTTTTAAAAAAAAAAAAACATTTTGTTTACTTACTTATTTGAGACACAAAGAAAGAGGCAGAGAGAGAAAGTGAGAGAGAGAGAGAATTTGCACACCAGGGCTTCCTGCCACTTTAAACAAATTCTCGGTGCCTGTGCCACTTTGTGCATCTTGCTTTACATGGGTACTGGAGAATCAAACCCAGGCCATGAGGCTTTGCAAGCAAGTGCCTTCCTTTAACCACTGTGCAGTATCTCCAGCCCTATTTTTCATTAAAATTATTTTTATTCACTTACCAGGAGAGAGATAGAACAAAAACATAGGTACTAGAGAATCAAACCTGGGCTGGCAAACAGGTACCTCTAGACACTGAGCCATCTCCCCAGGCCTGTTATCAGTTTTCTTCCTTATTTTAATTAATTTATTTTAATTAATAAATTAATTTGACAGAGAGAAGAGGGAGAGAGAGAGAGAATATGCCAGGTCCTCCAGCTGCTGCAAACGAACTCCAGTTGCATGTGCCACCTCGTGTATCTGGCTTACGTGGGTCAAGTCCTACCCTTCCTTTGGCTCTTACATTCTTTCCACCACCTCTTCTGCAATGTACCCTGAACCTTGTAATGTGTGAGAGTGATGTCTCAGGGCTCAACAGTCCATTGTCACTTCTTCTAGGCACTATGGTGACTTTGGAATTATCTCAGTAGTCACCATCTGAAAAGAGAAGCTTCACTATCCAAAAATAAGGGAATCATATTTATTTCTTTTTTTTTCCTTTGAACTATTCATTTCATTGGCCCATTTACTGGCTGACAATTTGGGGTATTTGTGTGTTTAATTTCTACCATTGTGTTTTGTCTTTTATTTGAAAGCTGAGCGAGAAAGACAGAGAAAATGGGTGTGCCAGGACCTCTAGCCACTGCAAAAGAACTCCAGATGCATGTGCCACCTTGTGCATCTGGCTTTATGTGGGTACTGGGGAACTGAACCCAGGTTGTTAGGCTTTGCAGATAAGCACCTTAACTGCTGAGTCATTTCTCCAGCCCAACTTTTACGTATTCCAGATACCAGCATCTTGTCTGAGGAATAGCTACCAACATCTTTTCCCATACTGTAGGCTTTCTGTTAACTCTGTTGATAGCTTAATATGCTATGCAAATTTTTTCTTTTTAATTTCATATCGTCCCATTTGTTGATTTTTTTGAACTGTTTCCTGTGCTATTCGAGTCCCCTTCAGAAAGAACTTACCTCTACCTATAACTTCCAGTGTATTTCCCATGTTTTCCTCTAGAACTTTCAGCATTTCTGGCTTTATGTGAAGGTCTTTTGTCCATTTTGAATTGTTCTCTGTGCAGGGAACAGATGCATTTCAAACAATTTTCTTCAGGTAGATATCCAGTTTTAGCAATACCATCTGTTGAACAGGCTGTCTTTTGTCCAGCATGTTTTTGATGTCTTTGTTGAAAATTAGGTGACTGTTGCTGTGTAGGTTGATTTTCCAGTCCTCTCTTCTACTTCATTGTTAATGTTATTTCTTTAAGAGGAATTTTTCTCATTTATACCAGGCACACTGAGATGATAACAATACAACATATATTTTGGAGCATTATCAAATAGTAGTGATATAGTTATGAATAAATAATTGTTAGTATTTATCCGAATAAGCAATAGGGTACATTTAAGTAGAGCTATTAGAGAATAATTTAGTTGATACAAGTTTGATCAAAACCTAGCTTTTTTGAATCTCATCTGCCAGCAACCATTAAGGAGTGGCATTCTTGGTTTACATAACTGTGCCTTGAGTTAGCACTCTCTTGCAATCGAATTTCTTAGATTATTTAGAAGACGTATTCTGTATGTATTCATAATATGAAAATATAATAAAACTAATTAGAGCTCTTTTACAAATACCCAAGAAACAGAACAATTTAAAATACAAAGACCATGGAGTTCATGGCAATTATAAAACCATAACTCATTTACTGTTACAATGACAAATACTTGACATCTATAGGGTCCCTAGTGGTTGTGTCTAAATCTAGGTAGAGGAATCAAAGAGCACCATCCTGCTGTACCTGCTAGGGACCACTCAGTTTCGGCCCTTGCATGCTGGAGGTTGAAGGTACTATTGAAATAGGAGAGAGGTGATTAGTTGAGGAATATAACCTGAGGATATCTTGGCTCAGTCCTGGACATAGTCATTGCTAGGTGTTACCTCATGCTTGTTTAATGGGGCAGGTGGGTTCCTCCAGATGACAGAATATAAAGTACATCCCTCACCCCTCACTGGTGGAAAAATAGTCAGCAGGAGATCCAATTTAGAACATTTATGATGAACTACTAGAATTCATTTATCAATAGTCATATAATTCATGTGATCTTGACCTGTGGTGCCTATTATGTATTTTTTAAAATCCTTTTGTGAGACACAAAAGCCTTTTGTTTCATTTAAGCAGGTTCCATTTCCAAATAAGTTTTATATTGAGGCTTCCTTTTGTCTATTCCCAGGAATTGGGCCACTTGTTTTCATGCATAGTTATAATAGTGTCTTATGTGAGAACTTAATATCATTATCTGTGGCTGATTCTTTGGAAAGAACCAGAGTAGTGTCTGAGCTCAGGCCACTGTATCTGTCAAAATGGTCACATTCAATGAGGGAGCCATAGACATTATAAAAATCTTTAGTCTTAAAAAAAGACCTAGTCAAAGTGAATCAGGCATGAAAGATGGCATTCACTCTGCTTAAAAATTAATAAGAGCTGGAGAAATTGCTTAGTGGTTAAAGTGCTTGTCTGCAAAGGCAGAGGACCTAGGTTCAGTTCCCCAGGACCCCTGTAAGCCAGATGCACAAGGTAGTACATGCATCTGGAGTTCATTTACAGCTGCTGGAGTCCCTGGCACACCCATTCATTCTCTCTTTCTCTCTCTCTTTCTCTCTCTCTCTCTCCCTCTTATAAATAAATAACTGAAAAAATAATCAGAAATCCTACCAGTTAAAAACTTAGACTAACTAGACCCTGAATGTAACTCCCCTCACCTCCCACACATGCCTGCCATTGGCTTGAGAATAACTAGTCTCAGCATTCATTCATACTGAGCCTCTGACAGAACTAGGGGTTTCTGGTGGTTTCTTCTCTGGTTTTATCTATTGAGTTTAAGTCAGAAGGTCTCTTGAGACTCTTGAGATTGTTAGTCTACCTCTTATTTTGTTCAGGTTTCTTATAGCTGCTAAAGCATACAAGGTCAGTCTCATTCAAGTGGCCCAATACATTGGTGAACTCTTACCATGAGGCAGAAACTACTGGCATCATAGACGACTAAAAGAAAAAATTAAACATGGCTCCTGGCTTCTAAGAATTTCTATAGTCTGCTGGATGAAAAATGATACAAACATCCAATGATCATTCGTGCTATATTAAAGCTCTGCCATAGGGTAACTGCTGTAATAGATGCCTAACTGAATCCAAAGCTGATATAGTTTATGTTTAAAAGAATTTCAAGCCAGGTGCAGTAGTCCATTCCTATAATTGGAAGAATCAGGAGGTTCAGGCAGGAGGATGGAAGGTTGGAGGTCAGCCTGAGCCACAGAGTGAAGCTCAAATGAAACAAAATAATTTAATACCCTTTTTAGTATATCCTGAAAAGGGAATATTGGTTACCAACTTATTCTCCAAATAAGATTCTCTACATAGTCATAATTTGTAAAATCCAAAACAAATGAAAATCCAGGGTCTCTTCCTCCAAAAATAAGAATTATAAGGTGGTAGCAGCAAGTAATCCAACTGCAGGGCCCTGTGGACTGCACGGGAGACATACTCAAGAACCTGATGGTCTCTAAACATAGCATATAAGGGAGAAGCAAGTATGAAATTTGAGCAGTCTACAGGAAGATATATATATATATACATATATATATATATATATGCATCTGGAGTTCATTTACAGCTGCTGGAGTCCCTGGCACACCCATTCATTCTCTCTTTCTCTCTCTCTTTCTCTCTCTCTCTCTCCCTCTTATAAATAAATAACTGAAAAAATAATCAGAAATCCTACCAGTTATATATATATATATCTGTCATTAAGCAAGTACAGTTAGTATTTAAAAGATGTGAAAATTATTGCGATTTTCATAGAAATTTTTACAGCTCCAAAAGAAAGGTACAATAACTATAGTTGTAGAAGTAGAGCATATGAAGTACCAAGATTTTTCTAAGGATTTTACATATATTTACTCATTTAATCCTCAAAAAAGCCTTGGAAGATAGATGGTATTATTTTCCTATATTACTACAGATGAGGAAATTGGTCTTAGAGAAGTTGAATGCTTGTATCTGCTCATGTAGAAAATTAGCCAGGTATTTAGGATTTGATCTCGGGAAGTTTGTGTCTAAAATCTGTGCTCTTAGCCATTCATGTTACCTCTCAAAAAATAATGATTTAGAAGGAGGGAAGGACTTCTTCCAGTATATTCATTTGTCACTATCATAGATTTGGCCTAACTAGCATATACTGTGTGAACATTTTTAATTTTTTTCTTTTTTCTTTTTTCTTCTTTTTTTGCATTTCATGTTCATAGTTTAACAGCACCCGTTCGCCCTCCCCCACTGAGTGTTGCCACATGGCCCCATGGAGTAGAAAGGTATTGGTTCTGAGAACATTCCCTCGCAGCCCTACCCTGCTCTTTTCAGACACTCTCCCTTTCTTCTCGCCTTTAACTTTATTGCAAACTCTCTTATTTCAAACTAACAGTAGTCCTTTTAAATCAACTGAAAGCGTGGTATTTTCCTAACTTGAATTAAATAAAACACAATTTAGACAACCATATCATTGGCTTTGTTATCCACTAACGACTCCCCCACACCAAATTATAATTCGCATTTCTGTTCATCATGGGCATGCTCTATTGCTGCTCCTGGACTTGGTAGTTTGGAGGAAAAAAAAATTCCAACTTGGCCTGTATTTATCAGAACTATAAACATTCAGTTTCTCAAATCAAAAAGAAAGACAGAGAGACAGAGAGAGAGAGAGAGAGAGAACAGGATCCCCTTGCAGTCAATTGTCTCTGTTTCCATGAAATGAAAAGTGCTTTTTGGCTGCTGGTCAGAGCCTGGAGTCAGGTCACTGTCCTTTAGTCCTTTCCCAGCCCATTGTTATTCAAGGAAGGAATCGCCTAAATGAGGTCTCTGGTGGTGGGGATTTCTCTCTAGCTCTCTTCTCCCATACTCAGCTCTCATGTGGTGTGCTCGCTCGCTCTTTCTCTGTTTCTGTCTCTTTCTCTTTTTGCATGCACCAAACTTTTTTTTTTCTTTTTGGAAGTTACCTAGGAAACAAAGTCTTTTGTGCTCGAACTTTATTTGAGCTATTCACTTCGCTGGGGATCTGCACAAAAGCTGAAGAAAGAAGGTTGCAATATTTTATTAAAATGTTCATGGAGAACACATTTTTCCCAAGGGGGGGAATCATATCCTGTTGGGTGTGTTGGGGGTTTTTGCAGAAACCTCCAATAAGGTAAGTAAAATGTTGGGGGTTCCTTTAAAAAGGGGCTCTGGGATCTATTCTTTAAGGGGATGTGAGAATGACTCATTTGACAGTCCATGCAATCCTGAATCAACAAGGAATGATATTTCTGAATGTAAGGACTAGTGAATTTTTAATAGTCTTGATTTTAGAACAGAGTATGATTGAAACCTTACTGGAATAAGAGGAAAAGAAATATTTGCTTTATACAGAGACCCAACTTCCTCCAAATTGCCTAAGGAAATAAGACTAGGTTCAGTAGTGAACCATGAGTCTTTTAATAATCTGGTTTAGAAACCCAACTCTGAAGTCAAAACTGGAATGAGGCCTTTTTTCACAACCTGGGCCAGGAGCCCAATGCTAAAATCAAAGTTAGACAATATTAATATTTACCAAAGGCTCAGATAGAGAATTTTCTAATGTAATATAGAAATCAAAGCTTCTAACTACACAGATGGAAAGAAGGTTTATACTGCAAAGGTGAAAGAAAATAAACTAGGACTCTCCTGCCCTTCCAAATTTGAAAAAGGAACCCTTATTGAATCTTTTTCTCTTGAAACAGCATTTTTATTTTCCACTGTAGCTGGTGATGGAAACACCTCTTCATGTTGGCTTTTCTATAGGCACCCACTATCAATGGAACTGCTTTTGAAAATGTGATTCACCAAAGTGTCCTGTAATGAAATTAACTTCTGGGGTTTTGTTTTGTTTTGTTTTACTTTTCTGAGGTAGGGTCTCACTCTAGCCCAGGCTGACCTACAATTTACTACATAGTCTCAGGGTGGCCTCAAACTCATGGCGATCCTCACACCCCTGCCTTTCAAGTGCTGGGATTAAAAGCATGTGCTACCATGCCTGACTTTTAACTCCTGAAGTTTTAATGGCCTCCCAAATTAGGTTGGCTTGTCCTCCAGGTGATATATTCTGAAATAACTCCAGGATCGAGGTTTACAGGCATGGATTCTGAGCCTTACTATGGATATTTAATTCATCCACTTCCCTTAATCCTTGTCACCTATAGATATCAAGATTTTGATAGGAATTTATGGTGACATAAGGAGCCAGAATGTAGATCTACCTTTTACTGGATTAGAAACAGGTGATTTTTTTGATGCTTGAAGTTAGAGGATTTTTGACTATCTCATCTTTCTTCTTAATTCCATTTCACCTGAAAAGCATGTCTCTCTTGCTAATTATTTCCTTTCTGTGTTATTTTACTGTTGAAAAAAAACTTTCAATTAGTTGTGCTGACTACTACCTATTTGTTAGAATGCTTCCTTTGTCCTAAAAGCTTATTTCTGCCTTGTGTTTTGAATGTCAACAATGAAAGCCCTGTGTGCGTGACTGTGTCTGAGCCATGATGGCTGAACCTGAATATACTTTGTTTGCAGTCCCACCCGCCAGACGACGAAGATGCAGATGTCATGTTAGGGCAGAGACCGAAAAACCCAATACACAATATTCCTTCTACACTGGACAAGCAGACCAACTGGAGCAAAGCGCTACCTCTCCCGACGCCAGAGGAGAAGATGAAACAAGATGCCCAAGTGATTTCTTCTTGCATTATTCCCATCAATGTCACTGGTATCGTTTGTGTTTTTGTGTATTTTTTTAACCTTAGGGGAAGTTGGATGGGAATATTCTATGTATAAAATATGTTCAAAAGCTGTGCTGTTTGGTTTACCCACTAAGAATATTGTTGTGTAAATAAGCAACATCTTTTTCACCAAAATACAACCCAGAAGATGTTGAATATGCTTTTGTCCACTGTTGACATCAATTTGCATATGTTCTGCTGAACTCCTTGTTATGTAAATGATGGACAGTTTCTTTGTGAAAAAAAAATCACCAAATAGCTCTTTAGTGATTGATCACGTGATAATGATGCATGGCACCAAAAGAAAGAAAACATCAAACCCCAGGTTTCTAAAACTGCAAGTAAGACCCTGTTGAACAACTAGAAAATCTGTGTCATGCTTCCCAGGATGAAGGTAGGCTTTTTCTAAAAGACCATTCTATATTGATTTTAAGGATTTTTTTGACATAAAACTACACGTATACATAGATGAAGTCTGGATTCTACGTTCAGAGCACCAAGCCCTTCTTCTTTGCACTATATTCTGTGGTGTGTACTGAAAGTGTGAAGATTAGTCTAGGTAGAATTAAAGCCTAACAAGACATTTCTTCAGTTTTTTGGGCAGCAAGTTGAAATTCCAGTGTTGAATCTCAAAACCTTAGTTGTTAGCCAAATAAGGAATTATTTTATTTTTTTTAATTTTTTAAGTAAGTATCCAATGTAATGGATTTCATTATAGCATTTTCATATGTATGTGTCATTATACTTTGTTCTCAATCCCTGGCCCTAAATTGTCTGCCTATTGGTATTTCTTTAAACACTTCAACTAGTTATGTTGTACCTCATTTGTATAATTAAATTTCGAAACCAGCCATGTTATTATTGATTCTCATCTTGGTACCATGTATCTAAAGATCACATGTCCCTTTCCATGCATTTTGGACACAACTATTATAATCCCACTTAGATTTCTCTTGACTCCAGTGGGGAGCAAAGTGACCAGGTATCTGGGACAGATACTTTTTCCCTCTTGAACAAAAACTGAGTTGTAGTTCATTGTCTGGTCATGAGCAAGGACTTAATCTTCCCGATGATCAATTCAGCCTGTAGTGTAAATTATTCTAAACATGTGCACTTATCTGATTTCTATAACCTAAATGTGATGTATTAGGAGAGTTTAGCTGCCAAAAATGGATCATTCTGGCACCCTCTTAAGCTAATTTTCAGTTCTGAGAATATCTGACTCTACTAATACAGTTTCTTTCCTGGCATTGTAAGGAAAATCTTGTTTTCAAATTTAGTACTGTGATTATGGGCCATCATGTGGTGATTAGTAAAAAGAGAAGATTTTTCTTTCAGTTTTATTTTAGGAACTCTCAGACTAAAGTCTAGATTAGATGTTGATTTCAAGAGCTTTAATGAGAACATGCTTAATGGTATTTATATAGCACACAGTGTCTGTATATGGTGTATTCTGTAATCATTAAGAGTCAAATGAAAGATTTGTTTTTGGTTGGAGTCAAGAAAGGAAAATTCCATTAGTATGAATTCTCTGAAAATTTTGTAATCACTTATCACATGACACAGATATTTCAAAGCAAATTCTAGAAACTGATGGCACTGTGATGCTATACAGCTGACCCAAAATTTAACAAGCCATCTAACTCCATGCCTAACAGTTAAGATAAATGATGAGGTGACCAAATTCCAAAGCATAGCATTCTGGCTTTCTGAGCTGGAGCTCACACGGAAAAAAAAAAAAAAATCCATGGTGCATGCCTATACCAGACAGAGTTTGAATTCCACAAATGCTATCACGTTATTCTAGTTTGATAGGACTGCACATAGCATTGATAATGTGACTATGGGAAGCAACTAAGAAGCATACCACTTGCACCCTCATGTGTACAAAAACAGACACATGGTTGTAAAGAGTGGGAATTCCCTCTTTAAAGTTAGTTGGTACAGAATGTAGATCCATTTAACTGCAGGAGTGAAGACCTCTGTATGTTTATTTCATGTTGATGGGACAGCTTGTGTTAAACCAAAAAGCAGCCAATTTGGTCACTAGAAGAAAGTAAACAGACTTACAAAATGATTGAAAAAAAGAAATCACTAAGTTAAAAGTGTGTGTGTGTGTGTGTGTGTGTGTGTAAGAAAGAGAGAGAAAGCTTGGGCATAGAAGGTGGAGGGGATAAAAAACCTAACAAAGGCTCTTTAAATGAAGAAATGGGTCAAGATATTGAATTAGCTGAACTAATTTAGGTTCACATCCTTGTTACTGATCTACTATATCAAGGTATCCATTTCAGAGAACCCAGATATAGACCAGTAAACCGTAATGACTAAATGTTATAAACCCTTAAGGAGCCCTTTCTCTGTGTGAGTGCTTTTCTGATGCCTTTTTCTCTTTGCTGTCTTCTGACTTTCCTCTTATGCTGGTTGCTTTTGGCAGTGCCAGCTGTTGTGGAGTGCTGCATTTAGAAATAAAGCTTCATGCACTGGCGGATCATTTAGATAAGGGCTGAAGAAGAGCTCCTTTATGTTTGCTCACGAGCTTAATCCAAACTCTTCCCCGACTTCCAATCAAAAAATATCACTGTGTTCCAAGCAAATGAAAATGTGTTTGCCATTTCTAAAGGCTAATGAGACCTATCTGTGCGTTGCAGGAGTTGGTTTTGACAGAGAGGCTAGTATACGCTGCTCTCTTGTTCATTCACAATCCGTACTACAGCGCAGACGAAAACTGAGGAGAAGGAAAACCATCTCGGGTATTCCCAGAAGAGTTCAACAAGAAATAGGTGTGGTATAAAAATGTTCACGGTTTCTGTCTAATACAGATTATAAGAAGATAAAATGACTGTCAGCCTTCAACTGGCTTCCTTAAAAAAAATTACATGTTTTAACTTGTAGTGGTTTGGAAATGACATTTGCCTTGTATTCAAGTAAGCCAGGTGGCATTAATTTTCAAGTATCTGTTCTTAACTATGAATGTATAGCCTTATAGACTGCGGCATATACATTCAAGTGTTCTGTGTGAAATATAATATTTTGCTAATTGAAAGTTTCATTAAGGTAGGAAATGTGAATAGAAAGTAGCAATATTCAACATAAGGAATTTTGGGAAGCATTGTAGCTTCTTTAGAAGAAATATACATTTATGAAGTTAATTATTTTAAAAAAATAAAATTTAAGCATATTAAAATATTGAATATTTTAAAACATAATACCCTTGGTTAAATTTAACATTTTTTTCTGGTCATTGTGTTGCACCAATATTTACATATTTAAATACTCAAATATCATGGTAGCATCTCATGTAAGTAAGATTTTACTTTCTTCCAATAAAGTCTATGAATTTTCTTTCACTATGTTTATATTACAAAACACAAATTAAAAACAGTGGCCAAGACTAGGTTTGTGGTTCAGGTAAATACATATATAGATATATAACTTATGAGAGCAAAGTAGTGTGATAAGGAAGAGAAATAATTCTTTTTTAATTTTTAATTTTTATTTTTAAATTATTTTTATTTATTTATTTGAAAGTGACAGAGAGAGAAAGAGGCAGATAGAGACAGAGAGAGAATGGGTGTGCCAGGGCCTCCAGCCACTGCAAACGAACTCTAGATGCTTGTACCCCCTTGTGCATCTGGCTAATGTGGGTCCTGAGGAATTGAGCCTCAAACTTGGGTCCTTAGGCTTCACAGGCAAGCGCTTAATCGCTAAGCCATCTCTCCAGACCTAACTTTTTATTTTTTATAATTAACAACACCCATGATTGTAAACAATATCGTATAGTAAATCCCTCCCTCCCCCCACTTTCTCCTTTGAAACTCCACTCTCCATTATATGCCTTCCCCTCTCAATCAGTCTCTCTTTTATTTTGATGCCATGATTTTTTTTCCTCCTATTATGATGGTCTTGTGCAGGTAATGTCAGGCACTGTGAGGACATGGATATCCAGGCCATTTTGTATCCGCAGGAGCACACTGTAAATAGTCCTACCTTTCCTTTGGATCTTACATTCTTTCCGCCACCTCTTCCACAATGGACCCTGAGCCTTAGAAGGTGTGATAGAAATACTGCAGTGCTGAGCACTCCTCTGTCACTTCGTCCCAACACCATAATGCCTTCTGAGTCATCCCAAGATCACTGCCATCTGAAAAGAGGTTTTCTAACGAAAAAGTGAGAGTAGCATTAATATATGTTTATGAATATTAAGAGAAGTGCTTACTGAGCAGTTTTATGAGCATACAATATACATTTAGCCAGACAGCAGCAGACATTAGATAATTCTTAAAAGATATAAAAGCATATTTTTTTCTCGGTGTGCACATATACATACATATGTAGATATGCATGTGCACCAGCACACATATAAGTGCATACACCGAGAAACAGGAAGAAGCTCTAAGAAGCCAGCATGTAGATTTTACAAAAATCTCTCAAAATGCCTGTTCATCTACTGATATGCAAGTGTCTCATGGTGTTTTCCATGTATCCTAGATTCTGATGAATCACCTGTGGCCAGGGAAAGGAATGTGATTGTGCACACCAACCCAGACCCTTCCAACACTGTCAACAGGAGGTCTGGAACCAAGGACTCTGAGTGCCAAACTGAGGATATTCTGATCGCTGCCCCATCCAGAAGGAGAATCAGAGCTCAAAGGGGTCAGAGTATTGCGGCTTCCCTTTCTCATTCGGCTGGCAACATTTCTGCACTGGCTGACAAAGGTGACACCATGTTCACTCCTGTGGTGAGCAGCCGTACAAGATCTCGGAGCCTTCCTCGGGAAGGGAATAGAGGTGGAGATGCTGAGCCCAAAGTTGGTGCTAAGCCATCAACCTATGAAGAGGGGGAGCCTTTCGTGGGTGACCATGAAAGAACCTCTCATGATTGCAGTGAGGCTCCAAGCAGCCCGAGTGCACAAGAACACCAGCCTGCTTTGGGCCTGGCCTGTTCGCAACATCTGCACAGCCCACAGCACAAGTTAAACGAGAGAGGGAGATCACGTCTATCTCGAATGGCTGCTGACTCTGGCAGCTGTGACATCTCCTCCAATTCAGACACCTTTGGGAGCCCTATCCACTGCATTTCCACAGCTGGAGTCCTCCTCAGCAGCCACATGGACCAGAAAGATGACCACCAGTCATCTAGTGGTAACTGGAGCGGAAGCAGCTCTACATGCCCATCACAGACATCAGAAACCATCCCTCCTGCAGCTTCTCCTCCCCTCACTGGCTCTTCTCACTGTGATTCAGAGTTGTCCCTAAACACAGCTCCTCATGCTAATGAGGATGCCAGTGTCTTTGCGACAGAACAGTACAATGACCACCTGGATAAAGTAAGAGGGCACCGGGCAAACTCCTTCACCTCCACTGTTGCAGATCTGTTGGATGACCCCAACAATAGCAACACAAGTGACAGTGAATGGAATTACCTACACCACCATCATGATGCATCCTGCCACCAAGACTTTAGTCCAGAGCGCCCCAAGGCAGATAGCCTGGGCTGCCCAAGCTTTACAAGCATGGCCACTTACGACAGCTTTCTGGAAAAGTCTCCATCAGACAAAGCTGATACTAGCTCTCACTTTTCAGTGGACACAGAAGGATACTATACCTCTATGCACTTTGACTGTGGTCTCAAAGGTAACAAGAGCTATGTCTGTCACTATGCAGCCTTGAGCCCAGAGAATGGCCAGGGTGTTGGGGTTCCTCCTGGTCTCCAAGACTGTACCTGGCAGGACTACTTAGATCACCGGAGGCAAGGGAGACCAAGCATCTCTTTCAGAAAACCAAAGGCAAAGCCAACTCCACCTAAACGTAGTTCATCCTTGAGAAAGTCTGATGGAAACACAGAGGTTTCTGAGAAGAAAGAACCAAAGATAAGCAGTGGTCAGCACCTGCCTCACAGTTCCAGGGAAATGAAACTGCCTCTTGATTTCCCCAACACGCCTTCTCGAGTGGAAAATAACAATCTTCCCACCAAGCAGGAACCTTCTTGGGTCAACCAGAATGAACATGGGATTAAGGAACCTCAGCTGGACACTGCAGACATTCCACCATTCAAAGATGAAGGTGCCGAATCCACTCACTATGCAGACCTCTGGCTTCTAAATGACTTGAAAACAAATGATCCCTATAGATCTTTATCTAATTCAAGCACTGCTACGGGTACCACAGTTATTGAATGCATCAAATCTCCAGAGAGCTCTGAATCCCAAACTTCACAATCAGAATCAAGGGCAACCACCCCATCTCTTCCTTCTGTTGACAATGAATTTAAACTGGCATCACCAGAAAAACTGGCTGGGTTGGCATCTCCATCAAGTGGCTATTCAAGCCAGTCTGAAACACCGACATCCTCTTTCCCGACAGCTTTCTTTTCAGGTCCATTATCTCCTGGAGGTAGCAAAAGAAAACCTAAAGTTCCAGAAAGGAAATCCTCACTACAGCAGCCCTCTTTAAAAGATGGAACCCTATCCCTGAGTAAAGATCTGGAACTCCCCATTATACCTCCTACCCATCTTGACCTAAGTGCTCTTCATAATGTTTTGAATAAACCATTCCACCACCGACATCCATTGCACGTTTTTACTCATAAGCAAAACACAGTAGGAGAAATGCTGAGGTCAAATCCTCCACCTCCACCTCCACCATCTCTTGCAATTACACCAACTGTCTTGCAATCTGTTAACCTTAGGTCCATCAACAAGTCTGAAGAAATTAAGCAAAAAGAAGGCAACAATACAGACCTCCCTTACTTAGAGGAAAATGCTCTCACAATGGCTGCCTTGTCTCCAGACAAGATTAGGTCACACCCAGGGAAGAAATCAGTATCACCCCAGTCATCTGCTGAAGACACCACACTGCCCAATTTGGACTCCTCTGCAGTCGAGATAGGACCAGATAAGCTACATGTGGAAAAGAACCCTACCTTGGATGGAAAGAGTCGCTGCAATCCAGAAACCTCATCAGGTAGCAAACTTCTAGATTCGATCGTGATGAAAGATGAAATGCAGGTGGAGAATGAACCTATTCCAGAAAACACACCAAGTCAAAACTGTGGGTTTTCTACAGAAGGATTTCAGAAGGTGTCTGTTGCCCGTCCCAGTGATTTGGGTAATAAAATCATACAGTATGGAGCTGGTCACAATGGAGCTCTGGAGCAGGTACAGAAGATATCCTCTGGAATTTGGGAAGAAGTTGCCCAAGTGGACTCTATGGGTGGAATTATAATTCAGTCCAATTCACCAACTAGGGCAACAGACCTAAGCAGTCAACGTAAGCATCAACTTGTTATGAGCCGCCACCATGACAAAGTGCCTGTGACTACCCGCTATGAATCAGAGATATCAACTGTAAATTCATCCCCTGAAAAATGTTCTGAGCAGGAAATTATTGCTTCAGGTATTTTACCCAAAAGTGCCTCTGATAACAGCAGAGCAGAGGAGACCCAAGGAAATATGGATGAAGCTTCATTGAAAGGTCAGTCATTGATACCGTTGCAGGAAGGAACTGTGTCCCATTCCTGTTCAGCCCTCTGTGTTGGTTTCCCACACCCATTTCTGTTCATTTATTAAAATAATTGAGAAGAACTCTTCTGTTATTGAGGGCCTAAAATGTGACAGATATCTCTCTCATTTTTTAAAAAATTTTTTATTTATTTACTTGAGGGTGACAGACACAGAGAGAAAGACAGATAGAGGCAGAGAGAGAGAATGGGCGCGCCAGGGCCTCCAGCCTCTGCAAACGAACCCCAGACACATGCGCCCCCTTGTGCATCTGGCTAACATGGGACCTGGGGAACCGAGCCTCGAACCAGGGTCCTTAGGCTTCACAGGCAAGCGCTTAACCGCTACGCCATCTCTCCAGCCCTATCTCTCTCATTTTAAAAATGGTAATAAGGCAACTTCTGTTTGTTTGACTTCTATTCAGTGAAGCAAGGTTATAAGCTGTGTAACTCCTCTTAAAGATGCTTCTCTTCTTCTTTTAAGAATCATCCCCCAGTGACGACTCCATCATTTCACCACTTAGTGAGGACTCTCAAGCTGAAGCAGAGGGTGTGTTTGTGTCTCCAAACAAACCTCGAACAACTGAGGATTTATTCGCTGTCATACACAGGTGAGGCAGTGTTTACCAGATCCCCCCCCCCCCACACACAAACAAAAGGCACAGAGAATGTTTTGCTTCTTAAACTGCTTCTTGTCAAATGCAGATACAGGAAAGCAATCATTCAGCCAAAAAAAAGCAAGCAAGAAAAAACCATCATCAACTAGAAAACAAATTAGCAGACTTGTATGTATATTGATATGTATGAAACTATATATGTTTGTGTGTGTGTGTGTGTGTGTGTACCTTCATCTCTAAATTGAAGTTTATCTAATTATACACACATGCATATGTATATGTTCAATATATAAATACATAATATATAATACATTATATACAGATATATATATATATATATATATATATATATATATATATACAGAGAGAACATTGGCCTTCACAACTATACATACATATATACATGGATGCATTATGTGTATGTGTGTGTGTGTGTGTGTGTGTGTGTGTCTGTCTGTCTGTCTGTCTGTCTGTGTAGACTGAGAGCACACAAGAGGGAAAATTTAATAAGAATCACTGGGAGGAACAAATTTGTATGTGAAACAATTTGCTAAGTGAAAGTTCAAACTCCAGTGTAATTTATGACTTTATTTATGTATTTGTTTATTCATTTTTGCAGAGTTAGAAATCAAACCTAGAGCCTTACACCTGATAGGCAAGCACTCTGCCACTGAATTAGACTCCTAACCATCTGACTTTTTTTTAAAAATTTTTTTTTGTTCATTTTTATTTATTTATATGAGAGTGACAGAGAGAGAAAGAGACAGATAGAGAGAGATTGAGAATGGGCGCGCCAGGGCATCCAGCCACTGCAAACGAACTCCAGACGCGTGCGCCCCCTTGTGCATCTGGCTATCGTGGGTCCTGGGGAATCGAGCCTTGAACCGGGGTCCTCAGGCTTCACAGGCAAGCGCTTAACCGCTAAGCCATCACTCCAGCCCCTATCTGACTTTTAATTTAAGTCCAAAAATTATGCTCAAAGCTATAAACATTCACTAGCAGAGACCAACAGAAGTTGATTTATGAAAACCATCAGGGTCACAAGTTCAGTCATACAGGTTAGAACAACTAAAAACTGTTTCCTTTCATTCTCTTTTCTTTGTAGACAGGGATAAATAGAGAGGGAGAGACAGAGAATCCAGGGTCCTTTACTACTCATGCATGTGCCATTTTGTGCATGTGGCTTTATGTGTTGTGGCAGTTACATTCTTGTTGTAGGGACATATGCCCAACCAGAAGCAGTATTTTGGAGGAAAGGGTTTATTTTAGGCTTATAGATTCCAGGGGAAGTTTCATCATGGTGGACAAAGCTGGCTCACTCTATCATAAATCCATAGCAGTGAGAAAACTGCCAGCACAAGCAAGCACAAACAGCCAGAGCTCAAGTTGACTCTACACACTTCTTAGGGTTGGACTCAAGACCTACCCCCAGGGATACACCTACTCTAGCAGAACTCTACCCGATGAAGACTAATTAAAAGGAAGATTAATTAAAAATACATAAGTCTGGAGTGCCGGGCGTGGTGGCGCATGCCTTTAATCCCAGCACTCGGGAGGCAGCAGTAGGAGGATCGCCGTGAGTTCGAGGCCACCCTGAGACTCCATAGTGAATTCCAGGTCAGCCTGGGCTAGGGTGAGACTCTACCTCGAAAAACAAAAAAACAAAACAAAACAAAACAAAACAAAAAGCATAAGTCTGGGCTGGAGAGATGGCTTAACGGTTAAGATGCTTGCCTGCAAAGCCTAAGGACTCATGTTCAACTCTTCCCATGTAAGCCAGATACACAGTGATACAAGCACACAAGGTCACACATGTACACAAGGGGGCGCACCATCTAGAGTTGAATTACAGTGATTACATGCCCTGGTGTGCCAATTCTCCCTCTCCTTTGTGTGTGCAAGCATAAAAAAGGCTAGTCTGTTGGGCTTGCCTCAAAACAACAACAACAAATACCTAAGGCTATGGAGGACAGATATTAAATTCAAACCATCACATGTGCGTACTGGCTGGTAGACTTTGTTAGCAAGTGTCTTTAATTGGTGAGTCATCTCCCTAGCCCCAATTCTTTCTTCTTATATATTAAATTTCTTTCATACTACTAATATTCGTCTTTAAAATTAAAGGCCATATTTCAAGAATAAGGGATGTTCTCTAGATTCCTTTCTCAAGACATAGTTTGGTCCTTGCTACCTATGTACACTTTCTCATTGTCCTTTTCTGCTCCCTGATCAGTGCCCTATATTGACAAGAATTATAAGTTCTTTACCTCTGGTGATCAAAAAAAACAGAGAATGAACTAGTCCTCAGAAAGGCATTCCACTCCTTTCACATATATTACTGCCTTCCAACACCTGGCTTTGGGAACTTAGATAAAATTCCCAAAAGACAGAAGACGGAGATATTTTTCTGATTTTACAGTTACTATTTTAATGCAAATTCTTTGTAAAGGAGCTTGCAATTTTACTGCCCCTTCCCATTGCAGGGTTGGAAGGACTTCTCTTTTCTGTGAATGTTCTTCACCAACTGTTTTTTTTGTTTGTTTGTTTGTTTGTTTTCAAGGTAGGGTCTCACTTTGGCTCAGGCTGACCTGGAATTCACTATGTAGTCTCAGGGTGGCCTCGAACTCACGGCGATCCTCCTACCTCTGCCTCCCGAGTGCTGGGATTAAAGTCGTGCGCCACCACGCCCGGCTTTACCAACTGTTTCTTTAAGCAATGCTTTCTTTGCATACTTTAGCAGGCACATACTTCCCCACTACTAGTAAGGTGAAGAATCACATTTATTTTCCTCCAGTACATATTCTAAGCTCTAATTTTATTCCCCCTCTACTCCAAACTTTATCCTCAAATCCAGGACAAATTACCAATGTGCTGAATAAGTGGAAGAGCCAAGTCTTCATGTTTGAAAGACACTTATGCTGTGTCTAGAATAGTGGACAGGTCACAAGTAATAGACTTACAAAGAAATCGATCTGAATCCCAACTCTACCGGCTTGTATGTAGTCTTGATTAAGTTAAGTTCTCTGAACCTAATCCCTTACTGAAGTGGGAAGACCTGTTGCTCACATATTTGATTTGAAGATAAAATATTCTGTGTATAAAATATTATAGATGCTAAGAACATCTGCTACTCAAAAATTCTACCCTGTTAGGTTGCCAGACACTGGCGTGTGAAGATATCAAACACAGAGGTTTCTGTGAGCCAAGTAGGGCTTTTCTGCAATTGCGTAACTCACATTTTCTTTACCACACAGATTTTTAAGTTGACAAAAGAGCATGTCAACAATACCTAGCAATGACTGAATTATGCTGAAGGTTTATATCTTGATGAATCTGGAAGTTCAATAGACTTAAGGAGTTTGATAATCTTAGATCTGCATTCATGTCATGTTTGCTTGTTTATTTATTTATTAAATCACAGTGGCAAGAGGTATTCTGCTTTCTTGAGAGCTTATAATATACAGTGCCTAAGAGCTACAAAGATGCTCTAGGTTTTCAATTCCTTGGATGGACTTGTCTGACTACTTAATATGCTGTTGATGTTCCTAGTCAGCTATGGGACATGATATTTGAAGTTAATGATGGATTAAAAAGACAGACATTTAAATAACTTTTGAGTGTAGGAAATGTGAATTTAAAATAGTTTAGTATATCCCCTGTATCCATCATCCAGGGCCATCAGCTATCAAGCTAAGGGCAATCCTGTCCTCACTACACATCCATCCACTTGCTGCACTTAGTATTATTTGGAAGCCCATCCTGAATACCAGGCCATTTCATCTATGCTATCCACACAAATTTAATAAGAAAAAGCCATAGTCATTCATCATGCTGCAACCAGAAGTAAAATATTTTTCTTTCTCTGTTTTAAAATAAAATTATTTATGAGAGAGAGGAAAGAATGAGTGTGCCAGGGCCTCCAACCACTGACCATGAAGTCCAGATGCATGTGCCCCCTTGTGCATCTGGCTTATGTGGGTATTGGGGAAGTAAACCTTGGTTCTAAGGCTTCAGAGGCAAGTGCCAAAACAGCTAATCCATCTCTCCAGCCCCAGCATTTTTTTTTCCTTAAGTTCTTGAACACCATCTCAATGAGTCTCCTAGAACTCCAGCCCTATCTACAATAGCTATTACCTAAAAAAGGTAATCACACCAGGCGTGGTGGCACACGACTTTAATCCCAGCACTCAGGAGGCAGAGGTTGGAGGATCGCCAAGAGTTCTAGGCCACCCTGGGACTATGTAGTGAATTCCAGGTCAGCCTGAGCCAGAGTGAGACCCTACCTCGAAAAACAAAAACAAAAACAAAAACAAAAAAAAAAAAAGGAAAAAGGTAATCACAAATTAAATGATGCTCACAGGTTATCAGAATTTTCCCAAGGCTATGAGTGCCAAAAAGGCAAGGAATGAACCTTACCCTTTATCTCTATGACTCTAAATCTTTGTATCCTACCATGCCAGATGCTTTGAAATAAGTGCGGGTGTTGCAGTCAGGTTCACATTGCTGGTAGAAATCACCCAATGAACAGAAGCTTGTGGGAACAAGAGGTTTATTTGGTTTACAGGCTCAAGTAGAAGCTTCATGATGGCAGGGGAAAATGATGGCATGTGCATAGGGTGGGCATCACCCCCTGGCCAACATAAGGTGGAGAATAGCAACAGGAGAGTGTGCCAAACACTGGCATGGGGAAACTGGCTATAACACCCATAAGCCCGCCCCCAACAATACACTGCTCCCAAGAGGTGTTAATTCCCATATCTCCATCAGCTAAGAACCTAGCATTCAAAACACCTAAGTTTATGGGGGACACCTGAATCAAACCACCATACATGATGTAAAATGCAATCCATTCATCTAACTTTAAAAGTCCCCATAGTTTTTATTGATTCCAATGATGTTCATACATCCCAATAGTACAAGATCTTTTAACTGAGCCATAATACCAAAAACTAACTTCAAAAAACCAGAATAAACATTCACACTGCAAAAGATGGCATTGGGCATAGCAAAGAAAAATTCAACCAGTACAAGATTTAAAACAAGCTGGGGAAACATCAAACTCTGTAGCTCCAATTCCAACAACTCTAGTCAATAACAAATCTCCAAGTCCGATAATTCTAACCAGCAACGAGTCTCTGGCATGCTAATTCTGCCCCTCCAGCTAGGCTACTCACAGTCCTGTAAAACTTCATTGGGGCTGGCAGCTTTCCTTTGCAGCCATCTCGTGGTCCTGGCATCTCCACTAGGTCTCCACTGCAACCCATGGCTCATACTCATGGCTCCATGAGGTCTCCATGAAGGCATCCAGCAAACCTGCTTCACACTGCCCATGGCCATTTCCAAACCACAAGACCGTGTTGCAAACTCAATGACCCTCACTTTCCTGCATTTCTTATACTCCACAATACCAGATAGGGTGCCAATTTGTTAATCCAGGGGGAATAAAGCAGACTTTGAAGAACAGGACACTTCTTGAACACTCAGGCCCCTCCAAAAGAGTCTACATTTTTCCTGTTGCCCCAGTTCAGGTCAGCTGGCCAATTTTAAAGGTTGTAGTTTCTCAAATAATTGCAGCTGAATGGGCAGAAGCTTCAGCCCAAACATTTCATTCTTTGTCATATCCCTCTGCTCACACCAGTCCATTTCTATGCAATGCAACCCTACACAAATTTTCAGGCCTAACAGCAGGCTTCTCACACAAACTGCTAGCCCAGTCCAGGCACAACTCTTTCTCACCCTCATAAGCCAAACCTCACAGTCCATAGTTCTTAGTGCCTTCAGGTCTTTCAGCTCTGACCAGGATAGACCATCAAGCTGTACTTACAGCACTGCAAAGCATCTCTTAGGCCAAGGTTTCAAATCCTCCCATAGTCCTCTTGAAAATCAGCTCCAAAAGGCCAAAGCTACAGTCAGGTGTCTAGCAGCAACCCCACTCCTCGGTACCACTTTACTGTTGCAGTCAGGTTCGTATTGCTGGTAGAAATCACCCAACCAAGAACAGCTTCTGGGAAAAAGGTTTATTTTGGCTTATGGACTGAAGGGGAACCTTCATGATGGCAGGGGAAAATGATGGCTTGAGCAGAGGACATCACCCCCTGGCCAACATAAAGTGGATCATAGCAACAGGAGAGTGTGCCAAACACTGGCAAGGGGAAACTGACTGTAACACCCATAAGCCTGCCCCCCAAAATAGGCTGCCTCCAGGAGGTGTTAATTCCCAAATCTCCATCAGCTCGGTATCTAGCATTCAGAACACCTAAGTTTATGGGGGACACCTGAATCAAACCAGCACAGCGGGAATGGGATGGGATACTTCTTGATTCATAAAATTGTAAGTTGACAAAAAATTTGTGCCCCATTTTCCCTTTTCTTAAAAGATCCAAGCGGAAAGTACTTGGAAGAAAAGATTCTGGGGAGATATCTGTGAGAAGCAAATCAAGAATTCCCCTTGGCAGCAGTAGCAACAGCTCCAGTTCTCTCACTTCACCCAGCAGCAATGTGACAACTGGGAACAGTCAGAGGTCTCCAGGTCTCATCTACCGAAATGCCAAAAAGTCTAACACATCCAACGAAGAATTTAAGCTGCTGCTGCTCAAGAAAGGCAGTCGCTCTGATTCCAGTTATCGCATGTCTGCCATCGAGATCCTGAAGAGTCCAGTCCTGCCCAAGCCTCCTGGGGAATTCACCCCAGAGTCTCCACAAAGCCCGGATGATGCCCATCAGGGTTCACCTGGGGCTGAGACTTTGTCCCCACTCTCGCCATGTTCCCCACGGGTCAACGTGGAAGGGTTTTCCTCAAAGAACTTTGCCACCTCAGCGTCATCACGGGTTGGACGATCCCGGGCGCCCCCTGTGGCCAGCAGCAGCCGCTACAGTGTCCGCTGCCGGCTGTACAATACGCCCATGCAGGCCATCTCTGAGGGAGAGACGGAAAATTCCGATGGGAGCCCGCACGATGACCGCTCCTCTCAGAGCTCCACATAGGCTGTCTGGGCCAAGCTGTTCCCAACCGCCCAACCCCTTACAAAAAGACTTTGTAATGCCATGGAGTGATCAGAAGTGGTCACCCAGGTGGGGTAGCATCACTGCTTGGCAAAAAAAATTCTGAATATGTGCTGAGGTGACAGAAAGTGGTTTAGTCATTTTTGATTAGTTTCCATGTTTTAAGTAGCTGTCATGGTTTTCTTTAGTTTGATTTACCCAGTCTCATTCCCTGTGATAGATAATAGAGAGTACAGAAATATCTAATTTTCATGAAACCAAGACAAAGTTTTCCCAGAGCTGCCTATTCAGAAAATAAAGCCCTCACTGTCATAATTCTTTAAGATGAAATTACTCTGGAGGTTTGGTATTTTTTTACATTAAAATGAACTAAAGCGAAATTTAGAAGAAAGAACTACACATATGTAAATATCATATTTTTGATAAAAATATGTAAATAGATTTATCAATGCGTGGACATGTGGCCAATTATCTACCACACACCAACTGTTTATAAAACACACAAAATAAAGTATAATAACTGTATTCTGTGAATACCATTTTCATATCAAACACCATATTTAAATGTCCACCAATATGATTTCTGAGAGTGATAAACCTCAAATATGAATTTAAAACTGGTGAAATAAAGGAGATCTTGAGGTCATATACTGAAATGTGATTAACTTAAAATAATGAATTCAGACCTAATCATTGTTGTGACAAATTATAGCAGAAACAAGCAAATTGCAACATGTGCCTATGATTTGCCATGTGGCAATTTGGACAGAATGAAAAGCATGCTTTTGATTACTTTTTAATCAATGAGAGAAATCATCATTGTCAATACAAAGCCCCCCAAAACAACATTTGACAGTGTCCTTTAGACATTACTTCCTTCGATGGATTGCTTTACAAGAATGAGTAGAGAACCGGTAGTTAATTTTATTTTATACAAGGCTACTGGGGACAAGAACATAAAGGGATGACTGTACTCTTTAAACTTCTTCAACAGTCTAGCAATTAGCTCAAGGTTCTTAAACTAACAGAAATCAAATCTAAGCATGCCACAGTGCTATAGACTTCTCAGTAAGTACTTACAGTGAGATTTCAGCAAAGCTTTCTCTCTGTGCTGATGAGTGAGATTCATGCTACCTAAAAATTAACAGAAATGACACTGTGAACAATGTAGTTGGGAAATAGGTATGTGTATATGCATTATTTATATTCACTCTTAAGTGGGGAATGGGGAACAGCTCTGGTTCACAATGCTACATACAACTGATTTTTCGTCTGGTTTTACTATATCTGCTTGATGGCAAAAGGGGAGGGTGGCGGGTGGGTAAGGAAATGTCAGAGCAAGTGCTCTGATAAAATGAAGGCAGGGAAACAAGCTGAATTACTTGAAATTACTTGAATTTTCTTGTCTTAAAACTGAAAAAAAAAATATGTACTAACAAGTTGAAATCTGTAAGTCGCTTTCACACCTCTGATTTTAATATGAACTGATACTAATGTTTGGAATCATATGTCAGAAGTATAAGCAGTTATGTATTTAGAATAGATTTTTGAGTGGGAGAGGTAGAAATTAGAAAGAACTGAGAAGGGATATGACCTATGAAAGGCTAGAATGTGACTACAATGATAGAACACACCAAGGTTAACAAGAAACTGATAAGCAGTTGGCTTTATGCCTATGCAAGTGGTATTGGGGACAGTAGAAGTATGCACGAGGGGTTGCAGTTTAGGACTTACTCTTGCAACAGGAAGGAGAAAGCCTGGTCTAAGAAGACACTATCTTTCAATAGAAATGTGTTTTAATATTTACAGATTAAGAATTAGAGAATCTGATTGCTGTTGGTGTTTTATTTGTTTGGAAAGAAAAAAAAAATGTCTGGCTTATTCTACTATTTGTTTTTATTGCCAAATTGTGTTACTTAATCTGTTGTCATTCTTGTATGTAAAATGGGTGTTGGGGGTGGAGGGGTAGAGGAGGAGATTGAGAAAAGGGGAGAGAGAGTGAGAGAGAATGAGCGCAAGTGTGTGCTGGGGATAGATAAATGACCTGGTAAAGGGTTTAAACGTATACAAAGTGTTATAATTTTATTAAAAGAAAAAAAATGTTTGGGGGTTTGAAAAGAAAATGGACCATCATTTCTCATTGGAAAACATTAATTAAGAAAACCAGCATGGTTTGACACCACATGGGATCATGAACAAATCTGTCTCATGCTTTGAAAAGTACACGTGGCAAAATTTTAAAAATAAAAGTTTTTAGACAAATGTGATAAGAAACTGTCATTTCCAGTCACAATAGGTGATCGTTTGTAATTTTCATAAAAGCAGTTCGTTTGCAGTATGACTTTTGTGTAGCTAGGGGTTTTTTAAGTGTGAAGAAAGGTATGTGGGCTTTAAAAGTGATTCTAAATCTTGAATAGAAACACATGAATTGGCTTTAATAAAAATGTCACCTTTTATTATTGACATTAATTTAAGTAATGGTACCATATATATATTTTAAAGTACATTTTTGACTTGAATTGTGAGGCAATAAGATATCTTCTATGTAATGATCATAGAACTAACCCTTATAATATAGTTTTACTTATTTTGTTTACTCTAAAAATCTATAGCAGAGTTTCTCTATTTTATATTTCATAGATTTAAAAAAAATCCCAAATAAAGATGGATTTTAAATTCACTGTGGAAAATAATATTGAGTAATAAGCAGTAAAAAAGCAAGCAATTCTTTAATAATTTGGAATATTCTTCATAGCTTTATTACATAACAAACAAGAGCAAGATTTAGGGCTGTGTTTAACATCACTGCCAGCTTGAAGCAGGGTACACACATTAGGTATTGTAAAAAAAAAATAATAACAAAACAATCTAAACTTTTCTTCTGTTGTTTGCACTGATGCTATTTTTTCATGTTTGTTCCAACATGTTTATGTTGTGTGGGGGAATTGTTTTTCTTTTTCTTTAAAAAAAAGTGGTTTTTTTTCTTTTCTTTTCTTTTTTTCTTTTTTTTCTTTTCTTTTCTTTTCTTTTTTTTTTTTTTTTTGGCTAAGTAGAGGACTTGGACTAGTTGTGGCAAACAAAACATGCTGTTTGCTCTTGCCAAAGGTCAGTAAGTGAGGACACTCGCTACACTGGTGGCACGTGGAGAACTAGATGGTAGCATAGATTTAGAACTATGAAGAAGGCTCAAGTGTAATTATTTTGGTACTAGAACCAGTTCATACTGGCCAAAAAGACAATGGTTTGTGGACTTGCATCCATTTTGTATTTTTGTAATATTTGTAAATATAAACTTTTTAAATTGTTGCAAAGATGGTTTCTTTTGTAAGATGTTTTCAACGTTTACATTCAATCCAAGCCTTTGTATATTTTAGAGCTGTGCAACACTTTTCGTCTTGTATTTATTTTTAGTAAAAACGGTGACAGTTTCATTGTGAACCCCTCTCGAAAAGTATATCAGAAAAGTTTGATTACCTAGAAAGTGTGTATAGAAACTGCAAATAAACGTGACTGCAATGAAACAAATGGGTTTTCTTTTCATTGTTATGAGACTATAGTCTTGGAGTTTCACATATGGAATATGCATTATAGGCAAGTGGACATAAAGGAAAGATTTATTAAAGCAAAAGCTAATATAGTGTCATTTTTTTGAGAAGAAAAGATGAATTTCCAGTACCTAAGCTGCATTATGTGTAGCTTCTTTCTAGGTCAGGTTAGGATATGTGGTTTTAAGTTGAGACCCTTATCTGCTTTGCTTCTGAGTGTTAATATCCATATGACATTCAACCCCTAGAAAATGTCACATTCCCTCTATTACATGGCACACTTGTATGTTGGGTAGGAAACGCTTAGTATACAATAACAATAGCTAAAATAGCTAATGTACTTTCCATAGTGTGCCTATTTTAAAACAGTTTTATTCACTTTTCTGTGTGTGTGAGGGGGGAGAGAATGAGTGTGCAAGGGGCTCTTGCCACATAAGCCACTTTGTGTGTCAGACTTTTACATGGGTACTGGGGAATTGAACCTGGGTTATCAGGCTTTGCAAGCAAGTGCCTTTAACCACTGAGGCCATCTCTCCACCCTCCAGTATGCCTAGTTTATTGTGTGGGACACAACACAGGGCTAATATTTGGCTTGCCCAAAGCTATAGAACTAGTAAAATATTTTGTTTAAAAGTTTATTGGGCTGGAGAGATGGCTCCGCAGTTAAAGGTTCTTGTTTGCTTGCCATGCTTGAAAGCCCAATGAGTTGGGTTTGATTCACCAGTAAACCACATAAAGGCAGATGTAAAAAAGTATCACTTATGTCTGGTGTTCATTTCCAGTCAGGGTTCCTCTGGAGGGAGGGCTACTTAAGAGTGCACAGTAGAACATTCTAGCCTGGTGGCCTGCTTGTGGGTACTGGAGTGTCTCTGTATTTTTGACATTTGGAATTATAGCTAAAACCTTGTGTGTGTGTGTGTGTGTGTGTGTGTGTGTGTGTGTGTGTGTGTGTGTGTGTAACATCCTTGTAAAAGATTGATCCTAAGGAGAGAGCTGCCCCAACATACCTCAAAAGGGGCCCGACTGAAACTAAAGAAAATTGGCAAAACAAGCAAGGGTGCTGTTTTCCTGATGAACCGGATACCAGCACAAAGGGGAAGGAGACCAACACAGAGAAAAATCAACTCCTACCAAATCAGAGAGCCAGAGCCTCAGAGGCCCTCAACACCTCAGCACTGAACCAGACCAAAAATGAACCCAACATGGCTCAGGGAAATTTTGCAGAAGAGGGGGCGGAAAGAATGTCAGAGTCACATGTTGGGTCATGATATGCAGAGACATTTATCGTACCCATAACTGTGGGCTAACTCCACAATGCACGACCCATTTACATCAACAAGGAGGGTCCAATGGGAGGGGGTAGATCATGGATGAGCCTAAACAATGGTACCAAACTGCCTGTATTTGCTGAAAAGAAAACTAATAAATTAAATTTAAGAAAAAGATTGAAGTTCATCTCAAAGTATGGGGTGTTTAATGTTGTGAGGTAAGGATGCTCTGTACTCTATGAGAAGTGTCAACAGCACAGCTTCTTTTGGGTTCCCCTTCTTATAAACTTTCAGGCTTTAGAGAGTGATCAAGGGGACACAAGTAGATAGATTGTCAGAGGGCCATGTGTGTGGAGGGTTGATTGTAAATGAAAGATCAAGTTAAACAGCAATTGAGTACACAAGGCTTAAAGATGGACAGAATTCCTATTGGAACTACTAAATACTTGTGCAGAGGTTCAATCCCAAAGTATATGAATCCAGGATAGGTTAGTTCTCCATTCCATCTTGTATTTGTTGGAAACTGGAAATAACTGTCTCCATGTTCCTAGCTGATCAAGAAAAGGTGAATTGTGAAAGGCTCCACCCCTCTCCCCATTCAAATTTAAGCACTGATGTGAACAGTTCTAACTTGGTTAATTTGAACATCTTTGGTGCATCACAGGGGAAGAAGGGATAAGAGTACATGTAAAGAATAACATGCCACAAATAACCAAAGTATTTGCCCAACATTCAGAGAACTGGCCCCTTGAATCACCTTTGGGACTGGAGATTGGGTGGCCAAGCACAGAATGCCATGAAGTCCCAGAACCTCTACAGGAGAGGCTCTTGTCACACTGCTGTAGATGCTGCACATCCTACATGCCTCAGGTTATGTAAATTTGGAACCTCATGTCTAGCTTTGAACATTTTGAGGACCCTGACTTGCAGAAGGTAGGAAGGCCTCTCTACACTTCTGTCTGCCTAACAATGCTTTTCTTCTACTCTAAGCCTCGGTGCTCCCCTTTAAATAGACATTTGGGGACTCTCGAGATTTGTTGACAAATAACCATAGTGAATGACTACCCTGGCCATTATTGCTCTGCAGAATCACGTCACCCATTACTGGCCTGTAGAATGAACCCATTCCTGATTGGTCAGGAGAACCACACAACCCATGATTGATCTACAGAATCATCCTGCCTATGATTGATCTGCAAAACCACCCCACCCTGGATTGGCCAGCAGAACCATCTGAACAATGTGTAGTCAGCATAATGAACTGACATGTGAATGGTCAGCAGAACCATTTGGCCCATGATTGGTCAACAGAACCACCCAGCCCATGTGAGGTCAACAGAGCTACCAGGCCTGTGATTGGTCAGCAGAATCACCTTGCCCATGTGTGGTCAGAAGAAGCACCTGGCATATGGTTGGTCTGCAGAACCACCCAGCCCATAATAGGTCAGCAGAACAATCGAAACAGTGATTAGACAACAGAACTAACTGGCTTATGATTGGTCTTCAGTAGGACCTTGCCCATGTGTAGTCAGAAAAACCACCCGGGGATAGGGAAGTGGCACCAGTTGAGGCATTTGACTGCAAAGCCAAACACACAGGTTCAATTCCTGGGACTCTCATAAGCCATATGCCCCAGATGGCGCATGCGTCTGGAGTTCGAACAGCTGAAAGCCCTGGCTCCCCACTATCTCTCTGTCTGTATCTATGTCTTCTCTTAGACACACATGCACACACAAATAAATAAATAAAAATTTTAAAAAAGAAGAACCACCCAGCCCACAATTGGTCAGCAGAACTACCTGGCCAATTAGTGGCCTGCACAAACATCCAGCCAACCAAACTCATGATTGCTCAACAAAAATACCCTGTCTATAAGTGGGTAGCAGGACTATGACCCATTACTGGCCCAACATTGGTCATCAGAACCAGTCATGACTGGTCAAAAGAACCACCCTGCGATTGGTCAATAGAATAGGCTGGGTCATGCATGATTGGTCAGATGAGCCACTTGGCCTCAAGCGCTAATTGGCTTATGTCGCTGTCGCTCATACCCTGTTTCCGGCACATGGACAAATAAAAGGCGTCAAGACGTCCACAGACCGTTAACGGTCTTAACGGTCGTTGGTGCTAGAGGTGGGAGCTTTGCTGCCGCAGGCGATTTCCTGGCGCCTTTTTAAAGCTGTTGTGGTGGAGTGTACTTCAGAATAGGTCTGTTTAGAATTTTTTTTCTTCTTCTCTTGAGCTTTCCAGTCAAGGGTGGGCGGACGTTGCTTGCGTGGAGTCCGTAAGTTATCTCTTCAGATGTTCGGGGCTCCGTGGGGCTGAGATGGCGGCAAGTGGGTGCACTTTAAAATTTTTTTTTTGTTCACTCTTATTTATTTATTTGGGAGTGACACAGAGAGAGAGGGGGAAAGAGAGAGAGAATGGGCGCTTTTGAGATTTGGCCTCTGAGGAAGAAGTTGGCGCTCACTCCTTGAGTGAACAGTCATTTTCAGCCCGTCTTCCGGGGTGCTGGGGAGGGGGTGAAGGGAGGGAGGGCGAATTTGGGGTGAGGGTGACGGTGAGGAAGAACTGAAGGACTGAGACTCACTTTCTCATCGTCACCCACGAACTCCCCAACTTTCCCGATCATTTCGAGAACGCGTGAGACAAAGGAGGGGATTTGCGACCCCGAGGCCTAGCGGCGTGCAATCAATACGGTTACAAGCTCGCTGGTTGCCCCTAAGTGCTTTAAACAGAAGTGTGTAAGGGGTGGGGAAGGGAGGGGGATAAAGGTAAAGGCGGTTAGTGGAACCTTACTATCGTAAACGCCGGCATGAAGCCGGGGCGCCTTCGATGTGGGCTCCAAAACCGGACTTTGACAGAAAAGCTTCGAAATTAGTCTCACATAGCTTGTGCTACTGGCTGTCTCTGAATTTGGACTGCTTTGGGGTTTTATATGCTGAAGCAGACAGATTTTAAAATTTTTGTTTGTTTGTTTGTTTTTATTTATTTATTTAAGCTCAACAGAGAGAGAGAGAGAGAGAGAGAGAGAGAGAGAGAATGAGGGTGCCAGGGCCTCCGGCCACTGCAAACGAACTCCAAACATGTGGGCCCCCTATCGTGGGTCCTGGGGAGTTGAGCCTAGAACCGGGTAGCTTAGGCTTCACAGGCAAGCACTTAACCGCTTAAGCCGTCTCTCCAGCTCCAGCTTTTAATGTTGAAATTTGCCTCGTATGTTTTCTAGGAGATAGTATGGCTGAAGCCTCATGTTTCGCCCTCATACTTATTAGAAACTTACAGGCTAGGTTGAGGGCAAGTGACTCAGTATTTGGACTGCTTTTTTTTTTTTTTTTTTTCAAGACAGCAAGAAAGAAAGAGAATTGGTGTACCAGGGCTTCAGCCACTGCATTAAAACTCCAGACGTTTGCTCCACCTAACGGGCATGTGCAACCTTGTGCTTGCCTCACCTTTGTGTGTCTGGCTAACGTGGGATCTGGAGAGTTGAACATGGGTCCTTATGCCTCTCAGGCAAGCTCCTTAACTGCTAAGCCATCTCTCCAGTCCTGCTTTGGAGATTTTACATCTTGAGTGGAGAGCTTTGAAAAAAAAATACATACATACATACATACATACATATATATATACATATATATATATATATTTGGGGGGGTGGTTTCTAGAGTGTCTCACTCTAGCCCACGCTGACCTGGAATTCACTATGGAGTCTCTAGGTGGCCTCAAACTCACGTGATCCTCCTACCTCTGCCTCTGGAGTGCTGGGATTAAAGGCGTGCGCCACCATGCCCTGCTGAATATGACAATTTTTATATCTTTAAGTGATCATAGGGCAAAAAGGATGGTTGTTAGCCCTTACAGTTGTTGGGAAGCTATGTTTTATGGGATAGTTTGATGGCAAGTGACTCTATCTGAATTTGGGTTGTTTTGCAATTTTATATCTCAAAGCAAAGGGTTTGGGGTGCACTTATTTGTCCTTTATGTTTTAGATCTGGGGGTTGAAGAGTCATTCTTATCTACCATAATCATTGCAAACTATATCCAATAGGATAATTTAATGATTGGTGACTGTGCAATTGGGCTGCTTTGGGGTTTGTTCCCAAGAGTGGGAATTTTTTGCTGTAGAAATTTATCCTGTATGTTTTTAGGATATCTTGGGGCTAAAAGGTCATTGTCAGTCTTCTTAGTCTTTAGCAACTGTGCTTTATGTGATATGTTGAATGCAGGCAACTCTTTGAGTTTGGGCTGTATTAGAATTCGATATCTTGACATGGTAATCTCTCTTGTATGTCTTTAGGAGATTTGGGGCCTGAAGGCCTACTTTCAGCCCTTGCAGTGTTTGGTCATGATGCCCTATAGAATAACTTGTTGACAGGTGACTCTGAATTCTGGCTACTATGTCAATTTATATTCTAAAGCAGAGTTCTGCCAGTTGAAATTTGCTTAGCATGTTTTAGGAGATCTTGGGCATGAAGTGTCATTTTCTGTCCTTATAGTCATTGGGAACTATACCCCACAGGATAAGTTAATGGAAGGTGATTCTGAATCAGACTGCTTTGGTGTTTTGTATCCTGACATGGAGCTCTTTGGCTGTTGTAATTTGCCTTATATGTCTTGGGGATATGTCTGGAATGGTTTTAGAACTTGTACACAATGTGAATTATCTTTAATGGGGTACCAATGGCAGGTAAATGGCTTGCACTTTATGCTATGACTGACTCGTAAAATATCTTTTAAATATATGCAATGTCTAAAAACAGTCTTTGGGGCTGGAGAGATTTCTCAATGGTTAAGACTCTTGCCTGAAAAGCCTAAGTACCTGGGTTTGATTCCCCAGTACCAATGTAAAGCCAGATGCATGTGGCACATGCATCTGAAGTTTGTTTACTCTGGCTGGAGGCCCTAGCATGCCCATTCTCTCTATCTGCCTCTCTCTCACTAATAAATAAAATAAAAAATACATAAAACTGTCTTTCAAAAGTCATGTGGTTTCTTTTTATGCTGTTATGTGGAACTTGAATTAAATCTTTAGGTTGAAAAGGTTTTCTTAGATTGACAGATAGTGAGTATTGTTAGTAAGGTAGGATCAGAGCAAGAAGCTCAAAGAGTGCAATATCAGTATTGATCTGTAAATGTACTAAAGATATCAAACTGTTAGGAGGGCAGTAGCAGGCTCAATGTGCACTGCTCCCTGGGCCTACCTGTGGCCAAGTATTGGCAACATTGTAATTAATCCAAATAAACCACTTTATGGCTATAAGAGCTTATAATTATGATGGATATATTTTGTCTACAAAAAGTTATATAGCAAATATTTTAGGCTTAGAGCAAGGAGAAAGTGGTCTTTATAAAATAACAACCTTGTAGACTATGGTAGAAGTTTATATTTTATGGGATAGTGTGGATAGGACTCCAAGTGACTTTAATTAGAAGTAAAGAACACATAGCAGCATTTACTAGCTACGAGGCTTAGGTGTATTAATTTGTTCGTTCTTTGCCTTGGTTTTCTCAGGAATGAAATGGGATGATAAGAAAACTTACCTGATAAGTTTTTCAGTAAATTAGCATGATATTTCTTTAAAAAGGAAAAATCCAAATTAAATTAAAAACGGTTTGATCTAATTTTGTTACATTTCTGAAATTATAACTTTTCATTATTCTGGATAAAAGCAGTTTCTTAAAACAAATTAAGAAAATGTGGAGCAATTTGAATGGTTTATTAGTGAAGGAAGAACTTAGAAAATGTTATGGCATCTTGCTCTGAATAATTTTTTTGTTGTTGTTATCTCTGGTTTGTTCCTAAAAGCACAGACAGGGATGGAAAGGCTTTCTAGTTACTTTATAGAGCAATTTTGACACCAAGAGCTAATAAAAATGTAATAGTTGTTGGTGTATCAATTGTGGAAAATGAGTAAAAAAATTTCGAATGTAGATGCTCTGATTTCTACTTTTTGACCCATTGTTTCCACTTCTAGGAACTTATCCCGAACTTCTTGCACCAGTTCAAGACCTCTCTGCATTATTCACTGTAAGAATTAGAACTGGAGGTTTGATATATATTTACTACAGTGGCCTGCATTTATCTCACTTAGGAGTTAACCTTCCCATCTTTCTCATATCCATTCATTTATTTATTTATTTATTTATTTATTTATTTATTTATTTTGTCTTTGTGCCTTTGTCATCGCAACTATAGATGGAGGGGGAATGGGAAAGAGAAGAAATCCAAATCCCTTCGTTGTGGCAGTCTTTGCTGCTCTATCTCAGGAGGGATAAAGTGAATTCACTTTTTGTGTTAGTGTGGCCCTCCAGTATCTTAACTGTGGCACATGTTCAAGTCAGACTAAAAGGATGGAATCATTGCAGACAGGTGTCTCTTTCAACTCTAGTAATTCAATGACTTGGAGCTAAAACAGAACTTCAAAATTCTAGATTTATTTGGCTTATGTTTCACATCCATTTACTTAGGTTTACTATAACTTCTAAATAATATGGTAGTCATGATTTTGGAGTTCCCACAGACACTGGATTTGCAGTGCGGGTGAGGAGATGTGGTCCCTCTACCCACAGAGGCGGCAGCAGCAGCAACGGAGGCGGCAGCAGAGGTGCAGCAGTAGCAGCAGAGGTGGAGGCAGCAAGAGATGGTGTTGGCAATGTAACTGTGGTGGCAATGGATAAAACAATCTCCTGGGGCAGATTTTGGATGTAGCTCAATGGTAGAGTGCGCGCCTAACACAGTGAGGCCCTGGGTTGCAGGCCCAACAGCACAAAACAAGCAAACAACAAAACAAGATTTATTTTAAAATTTAAATTTCTTGTGTACGAATTCTTGTTTTGTAACTAAAATCCTACCAAAACACCATTCATTTTGATGCAGTAGTCTGAAGACATATTCATGTTAATGTGACCTAGAAGTGTATAAAGTAACTTTTTATGCATTGCTTTTCAGGAGTAGAAGGTTTACCTGTCTTAGGTGACTAGGCAGTTTCACAAACCCTCTAGCAAATTTAAACATAACTAGCCTGAACTCGGAGGAAGTGCAATTTCTCCTGCCAAATGAAAAAGATGTCTGCTGTTGGCTCCAGTGATGCTTCTGTGGTTTGTATTTTGAATTGATGGTCTTTTCTCCTTTTATTGTGCTGTAGTTCTTTTTGAATTGGAGTTTAATTTCATAAGTTGAATGTATAGATGAATATTTTTATCATGAGTTTATAAAACTGGTTTATAAGCTAACAGTTTTTATAAGACTGGTTTATAAAACTTCTCTGCCCATTCATGCACATTTTGTAAACATGCATTGGAGGTGGTACCTAAAAGTTAAACTGCAAAGTAGTAGAGTTGATTTAAATTAACTTTCTGGGAAACTGCCAAATAGTTTTTCAAAGTAGGTTGCCATTCTTTGCACTTATGTTACATTATGCTGTTTCTTAGTACTTGAAGTTGAGCCAAAATATAAATTATTGAACTACATATAATTTGGCCTAACAAATTTTATGTGGTTACACTAGGGGCATATGTATCAATGTCACTTGAGTAGTGTTGGAAACACTTAGCTTCTATCAACTGTAATGTTTTTCATCCTTGGGGATAATGTTAACAGTCTATTAAGAGTAATTTTTGGCATAATTATGTGAAAGTACTTTTTAAAAGTATGTATGTATGTATGTGTATATATATATATATACACACACATACACACACATACATACATACATATACATACATACATACATACATATATACATATATATGTAAAGTTATATGTTTTTGCAAGAAGTATTCTATAATATAATTCTGTGTTATTTTTTATTAATCAGTACAAGGCTAATTCAGGTCATTTCTATCATGTTTTTAAGTAAATTGAGCCATAGCTATCAAGAATGTTTATTTTAAAATTATTCCTTGACGTCATAATTTTTATTAGTATAGGTAGTTATTTTTACTGAACTCTAACAGTTATTTATGATCTCTTTATGTGTTTATGCCCTGCTTTATTCCAAATAATGTTCTAGGTGATTTAGTAATTATGAAAAATAAGTGCTTCCTATTTTGTCCATTGAGTGGCACTGTTGCATTATTTAGAAATCAAAAAGGTCATACAATTCTTTGGCTCAATTTTAGAAACTTGCTTTTAAAGCAGTTTCTACATTGATTCAAGAGTAGTCTTTCTGTACTGAAGTAAAAATGGGTTAAAGTCAACGGCAAAGGATGTCTCACATGTAGCTGAATTAATGAGAATATCGTTCTTCCAGTTCACCTTTTCTCTCTTGTTTTTTTGAGACAGGGTCTCTGGTCAGGCTGTCCTTGAACTCACTATTTTCCTCTCTCAGCTTCCTGATTCTGGAATTGTACGCATATGCTACGTGCCTGACTGAAGTACACTTTTTCACATTGGCATGATATATACAATATGCAAAGGTCCTTTGCTAACATAATAGAACTTCAGGGTTCTGAAAAGTACATTTAAACTTCTTTTAATTCTTTTAGTTCTAGCATTCATTAAAAGTTCCTTTTAATTTGTTAGGTAATCTTTCTCAGATAAGAACACAAATATCTGACTATGTTGATGATAATACTCTTGTTTATACATAGTAAGCAAACATATTTCAAGAATGTAAGTTATAGCAATAGCTAGTTTGCCCAATATATTAATATTTACCATATTAAAAAGGAAGGTTTAGATTCCAAATATACTTTGGAACACATCTAAACGTAGTCTCTTGTTCCCCCAGGAACTGGAGTTGCAAGTGCATGTGGCCGTATCCAACTGTTTATGTGGGTTCTGGAGATTTAAACTCTAGGGGCTGGAGAGATGGCTTAGCGGTTAAGCACTTGCCTGAGAAGCCTAAGGACCCTGGTTCAAGGCTCAATTCCTCAGGACATACCAAATGCATGAGGGGGCGCAAGCATCTGGAGTTCATTTGCAGCTGCTGGAGGCCCTGGCGTGCCCATTCTCTCTCTAACTGCTTCTTTCTCTCTCTGTCTGTCACTCTCAAATAAATAAATAAAGATAAACAACAACAACTTAAAACTCTGTCTCCCTCAGGCTCTCATGTTTCTTAAATAAGGGCACATAACTGCTCAGCTCTCTCTCCAGCCTAAGACTTCCCTTCAACAGTGAGCTCTTTCAAGTTTATGTCTTCCTCTTTGATTATAGAGGAAGGAAATTGAGGGCAATTTTGTACTAGAACTCTAAACTCGGATTTTTTTACTTTATTATTTACTTATTTACAAGCAGAGAGAGATAGAAGAGAGAATGGATGTACCACTGCCTCCAGCCATTGCAAACAGACTCCAGGTGCATGTGCTACTTTGTGCATCTGGCTTTACTTGGGTATTAGGGAATCAGACTCAGGTCATTGGGCTCTGAAGGCAAGCACCTTAGCTGCTGAGCCATCTCTCGGGTCCAAACCTAGAATTTTCCCTGATAAATTATTTCCTTGTTCTTTTACTTGACAAGTATAATTTCCATATTCATGTAAACATAACTTTTTGTTTTATCTATGCTTTAAATTTAGATGTTTGAAAAGTTAATGAAAAGTAAAAAACAGCTTAAATAGAAAAATATGGGCTGTGCAGATGGCTTAGTCCAGGAAAGTGCTTGCTGCACAAGTGGGAGGATTTGAGTTCAGATTCCCAGCATGCATGTAAATGCTGAGCATGGCAGTATGTATTTATAATCCCAGTACTTAGGAGAGAGAGAAAGGCAGTTTCTCCCAGAGGGCTGGCTAGCTAAACTAGCTGAACTTGAGCTCTGGGTTCAGTGATAGACTCTTTCAATAAGTAAGGTGGAAAGTGACCAAGAAAGACATGTGATATCACCCTCTGGCCTCCATACAAATGTTCGCAAACATATTTGCACATCTGCACATATACATATACATATACAGATATACATATGCCTACACACACATACACATACCAAAAAGGTTGTGTGTTGTTCCATACTATTCAATGTGGCACTAACTAAATTAAAGCATTTACTTACTTATATTGTGGCAGGAAATTATCCCATCTGAAGGACCTGAAGAAGAAACGGCATTGACAACTGTTACGGACTATTGTCAGGTATGAAAATTCTATTTCCCTAGTGTGGTCTTTAAAATATTACACTGAAAACACTTTTTATCCAACATAAAGAGGAATCATATTGCTTATGATCATTCACCTCAGTGTCAGAATTTTAGCAATTACAGAAGCATTTGTAGGTCAAAAAATATTTAGCTTTTAGAACATAATATTGGTTAAATGTGGGTATATGTCTCTTCCTTGTGGATTGTTCAATAATGAATTAATTTTCCCTATGAAAACCTTTAAAGGAAATGGATTTCGATGCAGGTTTAGTATATGCCTAATTGCATATCATGATATCTGAGGGGCTGGAGCTGGGTTGGGCTCTGTGGTTAAAGGCACTTGCTCCACAAGCCTGCCAACCAAAACTCAGATCCCCAGCATCTACATAAAGCTGAATGCAGGTGGTGCACAAGTCTCTAAGCCCAACATTTCTATGACAATAAGAGGCAGAGTCAGGAGAATCCCAAGTGTGAGGGCCAGCTAGCTTGTCCTTTCTAGCATCAAACAAGAGAGACCCTGTCTTAAACAAGAGTGAAGGAGAAGACCAACACCCCGAAAAGTTGTTTGCAGAGCTTGAGAGACATGTAATTTTCAAAGATTTAATGAGCTGCATACCTCAGGAGTAGTGCAAGTTTATAATATATGGTTCATGGCCTTGCAAGATGGCTCAGCAGTTAAGGCACTTGCCTGCAAAGCCTACTGACCCAGGTTTGATTTCCCCACTACCCATGTGAAGCCAGATGCACAAAGTGTCACATGCGTCTGGAGTTCATTTACAGTGGTTAGAGGCCCTAGCCTGTCCTTTCTCTGTGTGTGTCTTTCTCAGTTTCATTCTCTCTGCTTGCAAACAAACAAACAAAAATTAATGGTTCTTAGCTGGGCTTGGTGGTCAAGCCTTTAATCCTAGCACTCTTGAGGCAGAGGTGAGAGGATTGTGTGAGTTTGAGGCCAGTTTGGGACTACAGAGTGAGATCCAGGTCATCCGGAGCTAGTGTGAAACCCTACCTTGAAAAAAATAAACCTGAAAAACGTGGCTATTATCCCATAAAGTTTCCAATATAGAGTGAACTAACAATTTGAAAAGTAAAGATTGATGGGCATATTGTCTTTCAGGTTGACACTAGTAAGGACGGAAGTGATACTGAGAGATCCTAGCATTCTGAGGAAGATATGTGCACACGTAGGAAAAGCCAGTTGGGGCTGGGATGCCACGTGGCTACTGGGACCTTAGCAGGAAGAAACCTGGAATGCATTGCTCAGCCAGGGGCCAAGCAATTGTACAAGCTGGGTAGGAAATGGCACTACAGATAAGAAGTGCCTAGGTTCCCAAAGTGGCTCTTGAGGCACCTCTCTACTTCTCTGAGTTTGCTCACCTCCTTCCTTACTTGAGTCATGTTGAGCAAAGGCAATAATAATGAAAATGATAATGACAATGATAGAGTACTGAGGCTGTTGCACCTGTCACGTAGTGCTGTTGTTAATATCAACACATCAGCATAATATATATTTAGGAGAACTATGAAGACATATTTTTAGGGATATTCTGTATGTGTGGAAAATGAAAGGTAAGAAGTCAAGTAACTTGCTTATGGTCACACTGCTAACAAGCAAAACTCTGGTATTAAAGCCAACCATGTGCCCTTAGAGTGCACTGTTTACCTCGGTGACACATCCTTGGGCTTCTCCCACTTGAGTTTTGATCGAGACCCCCCCCGGGGGCTTGTTAAAGTCCAGCCCTTTGCACCAACTACATTTGTTCAGTAGATGGGATGAGGCACCCATGACTCTGCATTTCTAATGAAGTGCAGGTGGTGTTGATGCTGCTAGTCACTTACTCTGCTGAAGTGCATGGTCTCTTTATTGGGTCTCTCTCTAGCGAAGATGAGCATTCCTTTAGGACAGGATCTTTCTTTTGCATGGTTTAGTTGTTATTTGCTTTATTTATTTATTTATTTATTTATTTATTTATTTATTTTTAATATAGTGCACATTGGTCATATTCCCATCAGGTTATATACTCCTATGTTCCCTCCCCCACCTCCATTCCACTAAGCGCCCTCCTCAGTGGGGTTATTGGTATTCACTCTGGGGTAATGAATGCACCAGTCAGTCTCTGTGGGTGGGTGGGTACACAAGGCCTTAGGATACTCCTTCTCACCTGTGGCTCTTACCATATTCCTGCCCCCTTCTATGCAATTTTTAATGTCCTTGGTCCCAGCACCTAGCAAAGCAGTTCAATAGGGATGCTACCATCCATGTTTATTTGAGGGAATGAATGAGGAAATGTTTCTGGTGTTTTAGAAGTATGTTCTTCCCCTAAAATTTCTGGGTATTTTAAGAGCTCTGTGTCTTTTATCAGTGGTGTTACTGACTGACAGCAATGTGCTCCCAGTGGATGAAGTTGTGAGAGTTACTGGTGGATGCATGATTTTGAAGCCCTCTGGAGCAGAAAGTCACGTTTTCTATTTGGCTCCATGGTCTTCCAGAGCAAGAACCCACTGTCATAAGCTCACAAGTCATGGTATGGAAGGTGACTCTGACCCTTAGCAGATCTGAACTCTGCTTTCCTTGGTGAGAAGTGGCTGCAACAGGTGTGGATGTCCCTGGGGGGCTGTGATACGCTCACCTTCTGTCACTGAAGTTCCTCCCAATGTGCACATGGGTCAATGTGGAGGCAGGTCAAGACTCCATGTCTCAGCCAGGTAGGCTCTGTCACCTACAAGCAGACCTCAAGTAGGGAATGAAGCATTTCTGACCAGTGAAGAACTTCCGTTGTGCCTAGCTGTTAAAACCTGGCATAGTAAATTGTCTCAGGTTTTGCTTTTCTTTTGAAATAGTAACTAATAATACCTCTTATTACAATAGGCTATATATGAAGCTGTTCGATACCTGGAAAAGAAAACCGATGCCATTGATAAAAAAGTCTCCACAATCCAGCGTTCTCGTTCACTGTCCATCGGGCCCTATGCTGTGAGTGTTGTAAAATATTCTTACAAGTTTGATAAGTCTGGTGTCTAAAGAGGTCAGTCAGTTCCAAGTGATAGAGAACTAGTAACTGTGAGATTAGCAAAATTTATCTATACTTGTAGGAACAGATTGTCATGGGAAGCTTTTTAAGAAGAATACTGAAACTCAGGCTTTATAAATATGTGACAATGAGTATTTTTTTTTGTTTGTACCTGTATTATGTACAATAAATTAAAATTTAGGGTTAAGGGGATGAATCAGCAGTTAAGAGCACTTGTCACTTAAGCTTAAGGTCCTAGGAAGGGCCTGAGACCATCTAAATCCAATTCCCTCAGAACCCTCTTAAAAAGGTAAGTGTGGCCATGAAAATCTGCAACCCCAGTCTGCAGAGTGCAGAGACCAGAGAACCACTGGGGATTGTAACTGAAACTGGCAGCTCTACGTTGAGGGAAGAGACCCTGTCTCAAAGAAGTAAGCTGATCAGCAATAGGGAGAGACACCCAAAGTTTTCCTCTGGTCTCTGCATGCATTTTTTTTTTTTTTGAGGTAGGGTCTCACTTGAGCTCAGGCTGACCTGGAATTCAGTATGTATTCTCAGGGTGGCCTTGAACTCACAGTGATCCTCCTACTGCTGCCTCCTGAGTGCTGGGATTAAAGGCATGTGCCACATGCCTGTTTACTCACAGCACACACACTTGAGCACACACATGGGCATACACCACACATAACACACCAAACCAGACATTCTCTACACACATGTGCACTTGCATATATATGGTAAACAAAATAAACTGTAGAACTAAAAAAAAATTTTAAAAGCCACACAAAAGGAAACATTTGGGTTTGGGGATTTAATGCAATGGAAGAGCACTTGCCCAGCAAGTGCAATGTCCTGCATTCAGTCCTCGGCATTGAAGAAAAAAAAAAATATTTCATTTTCATGACATAAAACAGTGTTATATTAGAAAATATTAATGTACTGATACACATTTTATTTCTCTTTTGATCATGAAGCCTTTTGGGTCTGTAACCCGCAAATATAATTACCTGAATTCTAAAAGATTTAAGTCCATGAAACGGAAGAAGATGACCAGTGAAAATCTCTTCTCCTATCCTGAAAGTTACAGTCCAACCTCGCCAGTCCGTAAGCCAGAAGATAATGACACTGAGAATGACATTACAAGTGCAGATTTTCACTCTGATGATTCCCAGGACATCATTCCTGAGTCTCCACCTGAGCCGGTCCTGAGTGATACTCCTCCATATCGCACCATGCGCAGCTATGCATTACAGACATTTTACAGACCTAATGACAACATAGATGATGTTTCTCAAGTGGCCAGCAACAGAAGTACTAATGCACCCAGCATGAACACCAGTTTCTCTGCTAGTACTTCTTCAGTAGTTTCTCCCAATACGCCGAGCTATGCACCATACAGTGACACGAGGAATGTGGCTTTACAGAGGCCTCAGTATAATGTGGAACCTCTGCAAGCAACTGATTTTGGTGAGTTTGGAACAGCACCTGTTAAAATCATCCATTTCCTCTGGGAAAGCTAGTGGAAGCTGTTTAGTTCTTATGTGAGAGCTGGTGTATCATGTGTATGTGTTAATCCACTAAAATCACTCTTTGTTGATCTTCATAATGACACCATTGCAATTTTTTTGTATTTTTTTTAAATTTAATTTATTAGTTTTCTTTTCAGTAAATACAGACAGTTTGGTACCATTACTTAGGCTCATCTGTGATCTACCCCCTCCCATTAGACCCTCCTTGTTAATGAAAATGGGTCGTGCATTGTGGAGTTAGCCCCCAGTTATTGGTATGATAAATTTCTTTGTCATTTCTCTTGGTAAATACTCAAAGTACTTGCAGGTGACTCTAACTAAAATGAAAGGATAGAAAGGATGTGTTTTGGGATAATCCACACTGAGAAAGATAAAGTTTGTGTTGACTCTCAGAGAAACAGATTTTCTTGACAAATTACACCCTCCATCAGTTGTCATCACACACTAACCAGGGAGTTGAACACTCTGCTTGAGTTGAGCATTTTCCTGAGCATATATAAATTTCTATAGAAATGTAGTAAATGGCACAACTAAAAGCATGTTGAAGTACAAACAACCTAAATTGTTTCACATCTCAGTTATTTATTAACCATATAAACAATCTAAACATTAATTATGAATTACATAAAATGGTTTAAGCTAATTGTGTCCTAGAACAGCAGGAAAAAAAGTGTTTTCTTTAAAATTCAGATTAATGTTTAAATATGTGACATGAGACTCTAAAGAGCAATGGTGAGGCTAAAAGATGTCCATATTGCATATATGAGAGTTATTTGATCTAAAAAAAGCTAATCTTGTTCTCTAAGGTGATGAAGGCATTCAAAATTATTCATAAAGTAACCCAACTTAAGTGATCATAAACCTGTAAACTTGCAGGAATTTGATCATATTTAATGCAATGAACCTAATTTAAACAGTATACAAAAAGAGAGCTTTTCAAAAACTTCATTTAAACCCTTAAAATAAGGGAATAGTGGGTGAGGTCAGGAGTTATCCTAATTTCATCTCAGTAAAAGATCTTTTCCTGTACTTTCCCAAGAGGCCGTGGGTGGCTGCATCTCTTATGATTATTGAAGCATTAGGGTACTCCCTGAAGCTGCTCCTGCTGTTTTTTGTTTGTTTGTTTGTTTGTTTGTTTGTTTGTTTGTTTGTTTTGAGGTAGGGTTTTACTCTAGCCCAGGATGACCTGGAATTCCCTATATATTCTGAGGGTGGTATTGAACTCATGGTGATCCTCCTACCTTTGCCTCCCAAGTGCTGGGATTAAAGGCGTGCACCACCAGCCCGGCTGCTCCTGCTATTTGAAGGAGGTCAAATAGGACAGTCTTAGGGAGCTCTCCTCAGATTATTTTCATTCTGGGTGTCATTAAATTTTACAGTTGGAGCCTTGATTCCTTGCTTGGGGACATAGATGTTTCTGAGAGTGAGACCATTTCTGCCTATGTTGTTCCCCAACCCCACTGAAACTAAAAGTTCACCAGTTGATCTTCACCTTCCTTTAGCAAAAAACCAAGAAACTGAGGACCCTTCAACCTGGACCGTGGATGATGTGATCATGTTTATGAACCGTACAGATCGTCACATGGCAAGCTCCCTCTATGACGTCATCAGAAAACATGTAATGTATCTCATGATCCACTATTCCTACTGCTCTAATACCTTTGTATGATGTCTATGCAGGCCTTTCAGTTGGATGTTGAATTGTGTAGAGGGTGGGGAACCCTGTCAACTGATTTTTCCCTTTTAGAGAGAGACTTTTGTCTATCATTCAATCCTTAAATGGCAGGTTAATGATGTTCTTTAAATAGGCATCCAAGTACCTAATACATAAAACATCAAATTCTAAAGAGATGTTGTTTCAGGATCACAGTTCTAACTTAGAACACCCTTCTTGTCATGACAAATACAATAATCCGTGCCCTCCCTGCTCCCCATGACCCCCCCAATATGTAGCAGGGTAGCTTTTTCATAGTGATACCCAGTGAATCCAGCAACTGATTCCATTTGGCTCAGTTCTGTGAACGTTATATTATTGATAATGATTTGTGATGTTAATGTAGGCTACACCAGACATTTATAAAGCAACATCATGAGTGAAGTACTTTTCCCCTATTGTCTTCTTCAATGTCTTAAAATTTTCATTCTAGAAATCTTTCACCTCTCTGATTAGGTTTATTTCTAATTATTTTGTGAAGCTATTGTGAATGGTATACTTAATTAATTAATACCTAATTTCTTTCTTTGCAAGTTTGTTACAAGTATAAAGGAAAATCTTACTGATTTAAAAAAAATGTTTATCATTTTATTTATTTATTTATTTATTTATTTGAGAGCAACAGACAGAGAAAGAGGCAGAGAGAGAGAGAGAGAGAGAGAGAGAGAGAGAGAGAGAGAGAGGGAATGAGAATGGGCATGCCAGGGCCTCCAGCCACCGCAAACAAACTCCAGACACATGAGCCCCCTTGTGCATCTGGCTACTGTGGGTCCTGGGGAATGGAGCTTTGAGCCGGGGTCCCTAGGCTCCACAGGCAAGGGCTTGACAGCTAAACCATCTCTCCAGCCCAATCCTACTGATTTTTATGTTAAGTTTGTGTCCTGCAACTTTAGTGAAAGGTCCAAGTATTTTCCAGTGTAATCTATAATATCTTTTACTATATTCTGTCACTGCAAATAGGGATAAGTTGATTTCTCTTTTCCTATTTGTGCCCCTTGTATTCATTTTCTTGTCTTATTAACATGAGGTAATTTTAAAATTTATTTTTATCAGATATAGACATATTTAGTATGTAAACAACACGTGTTGGTGCCATCCTTTCCCTCCTCCCTACCCATTTTCTGAAGAGGGCTTCCTCATTGAGGATGCAGGTCAACCCCATGGGGATTATGAGTCATGCATTATGGGGGCAGCAGTCAGCTATGGGGGAGAGGCAATGTCTCTGTGTAAATTGTCTTAACTTGTGGCTCTAGCAATATTTCCACCCCCTCTTCCAAAAAATTCCCTGAGCCATGCTGGGAGCCTTTTAAGTCTTCTTCAGTGATGGGCACTTAGGAGCCTCTGGATCTCAAGTTTGGTAGGTGTTGAGTGTCCTCAGTGTCTGTCTCCTTCACCCTTGTGCTGATATCAGGTTCACTGAGAAAGCAGCACTGTTGCTCATTTCCCCAAGTCCTCTGTGATTTCAGCTAGGGCTAGGATGGAGTGTGCTGAGTCATTTACTTCCTCAGGTATAGCTCCCCTCTGAAAAAGAGAAGTAGATTCTCCAATGGAGAGTAAAGTCAGCACCAATTAAATGAGATAACCCTTATTAATTTAGAAAGAATTTAAAGGGCGTAAACCCTCTTATAGCCCAAGATTAGTGGGAGCTTAACAATGGAAAGCAGAATCATTATCTGAATATGATTCTGACGTATTTCCCAGTTCCGGATATGGTTTCCTTTCCACTGAGCGATGTTAGCCAATCCAAGAGCAGTTGGCTGCCCACCATGGCTGTATGCCACTACTGTACTTGTGTGAGCATCACTTCAGGTTGTTTGCTTCTGAGTCTCTTAGATTTTGAGTTGCTAAGACAGATGTTGGTCACTTTCCCCTAGTAGCTCATGTAGCGCCATCCAGCACTAGATGAGCTAATTGTCTGGGGACTGGCTCTTCATGAGGTAAATTTTATTAAGTTCTATATCCTTAAATTTATAGTTATATTCAATAGTTTTATGATGTAGATGCATATTCAGAAACTATACATCTAGAATTAGCTGCTCTAGTTTTATATATTCTTACATATAAAGAAATAACAGCATACCAAATATGGCAGTATTATTAATTATTATAAATTCCTTTTCTTGATAGGAAATTGATGGGAAGGCCCTGCTACTTCTCAGTCATGACGTTATGATCAAGTATATGGGGTTGAAGCTGGGAATAGCCGTGAAGCTCTCCTACTACATTAATCAGCTTAAAGAAGATAAAGAACTCTTCCATTAAAAAAAAAGTCTGCAGAAATTTAAATTGGTTCACCAATTACTTCTTAATACACAGGCAGTTCCCTACTTTTCTTAGTTTTTGCTTTGTAGAATTTTCCTCTAAAATATTTTATATCTAGAATTACAAAATGACATTATAGTCAAGTGTAACATCTGTAAATTGATTTAACATCTTAATATTAACATACTCTAGTTGGATGTTTATTTTTCATATTTGTGTTATAGATTTTACTTTGTATACTCTATGAACACACTTCACATAGGAAACAAAAATGGTCCTTAGATTTGGTTTCAGTTTTATATATCATACAAAAGCAGCTAAAGAGAAAACATAAAGGACAGAAAACTTCCATAATTAAATCCACGAGAATTTTTTTTTCTCAAAAGAGAACTTAAAAGTGAATCTGTAGTTGTATTTTATCTTGTTTTTAACTGTACTATTTATGTTCTACTAATTTTCAGGAAAAAAAGTCTGTAAAATTATTCTCCTCTCTATTACTAAATCTTTGTATGTTTTATTTTATTCAAGTTTATAGGGAGAAAATGAAGCTGAATATTCTTACCAGCTCTTTGATAAGTAAAGATAGATAGCCATTTTATGCAAGATATTACTACTGTGGTTTGGAGGGAGTTCACATTTTTGAGATAAATATTATTTAAGCTAGTTTTTCAAAGATAAATATTGTATTTATATATTTATTCATCCTGTGGGTACTATTTCATATATTTTATTTTGTACCCCAAATACCATGCAAGTCAGTCTTTTCTTTTTGAATTTAAAATGGCACATTGCAATGCTGTAGGGATAACAGTGACTACATACCAATGAGCTGTTCTTATGCTGTGAATAATATGTGCATCATTTCTCATCACTAGTGCCTCTGAGCTTACTCTTTAAGAAATCCATTGTCCTATACTATGTTGTGAGCCATAAGGCAGCTAGCTACTGCCATCACATTTATAGCTATAAAATTGGCTCTAATAATACCAACTGTTCTTATAAAAGTCAATGGAAATTTCAACAGGGGAAAGAATGTACATTCTGGTTTTTTTGGAAAACTAAGTGTAATTTGTGACAAATACAGCTATTTGTTGGTTTAAAGGATTGCTACATCTGTGTTTTTCATCATGTGATGAGATGAGATTCTAACCTAAACTTGACCTTCTTGCAAATTGTTTGCATGAAGATGATGTCCCCAGGTGAACAAGCATTAGGTATCTGAAAAAGACTTTGCTTTGCTGTTTATATTTTAAAATAAAGTTTAATAACCGTAATAATTAATGCCAAAGTCTCATATTTTATTTCACTTGTTTTCACCATATTGCCTTAATGCATGGATTTATTAAAGTTGAAAGGGGGAGCTGGAGAAGTGGCTTAGTGGTGAAGGCATTTGCCTATAAAGCCAAAGGACCCTGGTTCGATTCCCCAGGACCTATGTAAGCCAGATGTACAAGGTGGTGCATGTGTCTGGAGTTTATTTGCAGTGGCTGGAGGCCCTGGTGAGCCCATATTTTCTCTCTCTCTCTCTGTCTCTCAAATAAATAAAACTTAAGAAATAAAAATAAGTTGAAGTAGCCAGGCATAGTGGTGAACACCTTTGATCCCAGCACTTGGGAGGCAGAGGTAGGAGGATCTCTGAGAGTCCAAGGCCACCCTGAGACTACATAGTTAATTCTAGGTCAGCCTGGACCAGAGTGAGACCCTACCTCAAACAGAAATGTTGAAGCCGGGCATGGTGGCACACGCCTTTAATCCTAACACTCGGGAGGCAGAGGTAGGAGGATTGCCGAGAGTTCGAGGCCACCCTGAGACTACATAGTGAATTCCAGGTCAGCCTGAGCCAGAGTGAGACCCTACCTCGAAAAAACAAAAAAAAAAAAATGTTGAAAAGGGGCAGTCCAGTAGATTTTGTGCATTTGTTTATTTATATATTTATTTATTTATGGTGCTTAGAGTCATGTACAAAGCACTCAGCTTCATCTTCAGCCCTCTTTCTACTTATTATTATTTTTTTAAATTTTTAAAAAATTTTTATTTATTTATTTATTTGAGAGCGACAGACACAGAGAGAAAGACAGATAGAGGGAGAAAGAGAGAATGGGCGCGCCAGGGCTTCCAGCCTCTGCAAACGAACTCCAGATGTGTGCTCCCCCTTGTGCATCTGGCTAACGTGGGACCTGGGGAACTGAGCCTTGAACCGGGGTCCTTAGGCTTCATAGGCAAGCGCTTAACCGCTAAGCCATCTCTCCAGCCCCTCTACTTATTATTTTTAATACTTAATTTTATTATATAGGCATCTGGATTTACAAAAGTAAAGCAGAATTAAACCTAAGCCAACAGGCTTTGCAAGCAAGCACCTTTAATCTCTGAGTCATCTCCCAGCCCCCAAATTTTGCTATTTATTTATGGGGGTGTCGTGTGTGTCATGGCACATGTATGCATATCAGAGAACAATTTTGGGATTGTCCCCACCTATCCCCTCATTGAAGGCAGGGTTTCTTGCTCTGGATTATTGCTCTGCTGTTCTTTGGTGTACTTCTCATGAGCTTCCAGGAAAATCTCCTGTCTTCTATTCCTACCTCCCATTTTACTGTCAACTTCACCATGCTATGATAGCAGAAGCCTGTCATGGATTCCAACTTCCTATGTGAAATCTGGAAATCAAACTCAGGTTCTCCAGCTTGAGCATTAGGCACATTATCCATTGAGCCATCTCCCTTCTAAAACAAGGTCTGACCTTTTTGATAAGTCTGAACATGAGCTCACTTTGTATAGCCCAGGTAGGCCTTAGGCTTATGGTACTCTTGCCTCAGTCTCCCAAGTGTCTAGGATTATAAGCAGGCTTCTTGTAGACAGAAAATGGATGGATACATTTTTCTGATCCTGCCTTGTAAACTGTCTTTTTTTTTGTTTGTTTGTTTTTTTTTTGCTTTGCGATGCAGGGTCTCACTTTAGCTCAGGCTGAGCAGGAATTCTCTATGTAGTCTCAGGGTGGCCTCCAAATCACAGTGATCCTCCTACCTCTGCCTCCCAAGTGCTTGGATTAAAGGCATGTGCCACCACTCCCAGCTTTTAAATTGTGTCTTTTGATTGGGGAGTTGAGTCCATTGTGTTTAAAGTTATAACTGTGAGGTGTGAGTTAATCCCTGTTGTGGTAGTTTGAATAGGTGCTCTCCAATAGATTCAGGAGTTTATTAAAACTTTTTCAATGTCCAGTCTCCTGGCTGGAGGAGGTGTTGCTGAGCAGTCAAGCCTTAAAGTATGGTGGTAGATTTGACATTGCAATCTAAAGATACGCAAAATACTGGAGTTCCACCTGGTGTTCCTGAAGTGTGCTATGTGGTGTTCCCCCCTGCCCTCTCTCCCTTTCTCTCTCTCTCTGCTTGGTCCTTTAAAAAAGAAGCTAGCTTCTTCTGACATTGTGGAACATCCCCTGGATCTGTAAGCTTCAATAAATATCTCTTCCTCCATAACTGCCTGGTTTGAAAGTTCATCTCCCCGAACCTGAAGCTGTCAACTACATCTGTCATGTTGAAGGCTTTGTTGAACTTGGTGTTTTCTTGATCTTTATGTGTTTCTGTATATGTTCTACTTTTGATGGTTACTTTCCCCCTCCTGTAGCTTCTTGAGTATGCTTTTTCATCTCTTCATTGTGAAATAGTCTCTGCAGAATTGGATTAGGGCTCACATAATCACAAAGCTAGCTTTAATCATAGAAAGGTTTTCTTTTGCCTTCTATTATGAGGGATGATTTTAGTTAGTATAGTAGTTTGGGTGGGCAGCCATTATCCTAAAATTTAAAATACTCAGGCTGGAGAGATGACTTAGCAGTTAAAGCTTTTGACTGTGAAGCCAAAGGACCCAGGTTCAATTTGCCAGGACCCACATAAACCGGATCCACAAGGTGACAAATGTGTCTGGAGTTTGTTTACAGTGGCTGAAGGCCCGGCACACCCATTCTCCATATCTCTGTCTACCTCTTCCTCTTTCTCAAATAAAATAAATTATTAAAAATTAAAAAGTAAAAAAAAAAAAATTAAAATACTCCATTACAAATCCTTCTGGCTTTTTGGGTTTCTACTAAAATATTAAAGGTAATTCTGATGGGTCTACCGTTGTAGATGATGACCTATTTTCTTCTGTAGCTTTTAGTACTCTTTGTTTTCAGTGTTTAGAGCTTTAGCTGTAACGTGACATGTGTAATTTCTTCTGTAATCCTGTCTATTTGGTGTTTTGTCCACCTCTTGTACCTGGATAGGCCACTGTTTTGTAAGGTTAGGAAAATTGCCTTCAATAATTTTATTGAAAATATTATCTCTGCCATTGGCCTGTCTTTCTTCCCCTTCTTGTATGACCATGATTCAAACATTTAGTCTTTAAAAGGTGTCCTACATTTCCCTCTTATTTTATTCATATGAGGTTTGAACTTGTCATTGCTTTTGGACTCCCAGTCAATTTCTTCTTTCTTGTCCTTAAGTCTATTTCTTCTCCCTTTCCTCAGGTTCTGATAATTTGTCCTTCACATGGCCTATTCTGTTGGTGAGACTTTCTTGGGAATCCTTTAAAAGAGTTATTTAAATTTTATTATCCAATACATTTTTCTTCAGGTCTCCATCTTTTTGTTGAATTGCAATTCATTACTTGTTTTTTTTTTTTTTTTTTTGTCTTTTGGAATTCATCCCTGCATTTGATCATGTCCTCATTCAGTTTATTCCACTGACCATTGAGTTTATTGTGTCTTTTAAATTTTCTTCTTTTATTAGTTATGTACACAGTGGGTATACAGCCATGTTGGTACCATCATTAGCCTCCTCTGTGTTCTCTTCCCTCCAAAGGGACCCTCCTTGTTTGGAAATGTGAGTGGTGCATTGTGGGGTTAGCCATCAGTTATAGGTAAAAGGCAATGTCTCTGGGCATAATATCCCAACATGTGAGTCTAACAATCTTTCTGGCCCCTATTCTGTGAATTTCCCTGAGCTATGTTGGGTTTGTTTTAGGTTTACTTCAGTGATGGGGTCTTGCGAGCCTCTGTGTCTCTGAATCTTTGGTTAGGTAGGAGTTGAGTGTTCTCGGTGTCTATTGCTTTCACCCTTGTGCTGGTACTAGCTTCACCAAGAAAGCAGCACTCTTGCTCATTTTCTCAATTACTCTATGTTTTTAGCTGAGGCCCTGGTGAGGTGTGATAGGCTGAATCTCTCCTCAGGATCTGCGTCCATCTGAAAAAGAGAAGCAAATACTCCAATGGAGAGTGAAGTCAGCACCAGACAATGGGATAACCATTATTATTTTAGAGAGAATTTAATAGATGTAGGCCCTCTTTTAGTCCAAGATTGGTGGGAGCTTGATAATGGAGAGTGGACTCATTTTTTTTTTTTAACTTGGTTCTGACATGTTTCCCAGAACCAGCTATGGGTTCCATTCCACTGAGCAGATCCGTTAGCCAAATCAAGAGCATCATGTCAGATTGTTTGCTGCCAAGTAGCTTAGACAACGAGTTGCTTGGACTGATTTGGTCATTTTCCCCTAGTCACTCATGTAGCACCTTCTGGCACTAGACAAGCTAACTGTCTAGGGACTGACTCTCTTCCAGATTCCAGCCAGGTCTCTCCATGCTCATATTAACAGCAAGTTTATTGCTTTGTTGATTGTCTTCCATTTCATTTACCCATCCACTAAGTTCTTTTTAATTCTCAAACTTTATTAAGTTATCTATTGATAAGTTTTTTCTTGCTTCTCTCCTATTTCATTCAGGTGTCTATTGAACTCTTTTTGCTGATTTTCTTCCATTCTATCCATTGTGTGTTCATGGCCTCATTAAGTTTGTTTAATATGGTTATCATAATTTCATTTTGGTATTCTATCTAGAGTTTACTCTAGTTTTTCATTGAAAGCTTTTATAATGGGACTCATCATTCTTGCTGGGTATCTCTCGGCTTGGTGTCTTGAATTTTTTTTTTTTTTTGTATTAGGGTTTGCCAATCTCCAAGTAGTCATCTTGTTTTGCTAAGAATGCAGCAATAGTAGGTCTTGTGGAATATGTTAAATAGTCTGGCTGGTTTTGATCAAGGTGGGAGTGAGATGATGGTATAGCTACAGGTTTGGGCTGGTTAGGTATCCTTGAGTCTGAGCAGGGTCTTCCTTGTGTGTACTCCTAGTGAGTCTTGGTAAAACCTTGGGTGGTCTGGCCTATTCAGTGAACAAAGCTCTTTTCTCTTGGTCCTATTCATTTCCCTATCCCTTGTGTAGAAATCATCTCAGGGACCCTCTTAGGGGGTGTGCTGCCTTCTAACACATGCATGGTATGAAGGGGAAATCCATGTTCATAAGGCCAGGCCCAAATCACTGCAATTGTGGGATTATTATGGCAGTAAGTGAGATCCTCTTATTGCCTGAATCTTACTCACCGTGGTTATGGGGCTAGTGGTGCAGATACTGTGGGAAGGGAGATCTGTGTAGTGGGGCTTAGGCCCAGTGATCATAATTGTGGAACTGGAGGCATATATACTGTGGGTAGGGAGAGCTAATTTTGTGGGCCGAGCCCTAATTTCAGAAACTGTGATACCAGTGGCACATGGGGGGAGAAAGGTCACCTGGACTTGGGTGCCCAGTGCTACTCAATTTCTGGTCCTTTGGATTGGGATCAAGGATCCTCCTGTGGGTTGTGGCAGTGCCTGGGACTTTAAGTCTCCATTCCTAGTTCTCTTCAGGAGAGTATAGTTACAACTGGGTCAGCATTGCACTTTGCTTTTGCCCTAGTTTCTTTTTTATGGTGGTGTTTTTATTTAAGATTTTTCAAGGCCACTGTGGGAAGGGGAGTACCTTCCTTATAGTTCTACTGTTGCTGGCTTAGGCATGGCCTGCCAATAGAACCAATTCTCTTTGGCTGCCAGCTAGCGCTGATCCTTGCTGATTATGTTATTGGTGGCAGCTCCAGCTAGCTACCTATTATTTCTCTTCTGGGGACTCCCTTGGGCTAATTCCTCACATGTTTACTTTTTGGTGGAAGAGTGTGCTATGTGTTACCTTGACTCACTTTTCCTGGGGGTTGTTTGGCATGGCTCCAATTCTGCAATATTCACTTTGCAAAATTTTAGTATATTAACAATAAACATTTATATGCCTTTCTAGATGTTTCTTAACATTTGCCATTTAACACTGAGAACCATCAGTACTTTCTAATGTGTTAAAAAGAAAACATGTTTGGGTGCTGGGGTTTCAGCTCAGTGCTACAGTGCTTTACTGACATGTTTGAAGCCCTTGGTTTGATCTCTGGCATGGCAAAATAACAAGCAATAGATGTAAAATAATACTGTATATTGTGTAAAAGAATTTCATTGTCATCAAATCCTATGAGGAGTCATGTAGAAAATATCACAAAAAGTGGAGAAATAAATAGTAAGATAAGTTACAGTGTGGTTGTTTTGGGAGCCTGATTGAATATACAGATGTTACACAAACATGTCAGCTAATTGAAATACGTTTTCTGGAAGGAGTGACTATCAGAAAGGGAAGATCCTCATCTCCCTACCATGTGACCACAGTCTTTCCTCTCAGTAGGTATCTCTTCACCTCCCACACTTCTTGGAAAATCCTTCCATGTACTGGGTCTCATTTCTTGTAATTATAACTACTATCTCAATTTGTTCATCCAGTTGTAAACTCATATGCATATTTTCTATACATACAGGGAGGTTTATTTCTTATTTCATTTTTCATATATTCAGTTTTCTTATGTATAAACACATCTCTGGTTCATATTCCCCATATTCACAAGTCTTGCCTTTTTGCCTATCTATCTTTGACTTCAATCAATCTCAACATAAATGATTTCATTATTAGATGAATTTCCATATGTCATCAAAAATCACAGTTTTCACCCTGGTTTTTCATGTACTTTGTAAGAGCAAGACCTTAGTTTAATTGTTCTAATCAGCCCTTAAAATTTTGTTTAGCAGTGGCATCACTGTGACATAAGCCAGACTGGCTTTTGCAAATGGATGTTCTGAGTACATCCTCCCTCCCACTCCATCCCAAGTTCTTTCTCTTCTGTAAGTAAAGAACCTGCCAAGTAGGAATACTTTGGGGGGAAAAAACATGGGTTAGGATACCCTTGGTTACCATTAGCAATAAATCCAACACATACTATGTCCATACCACACCAGCAGCTTATTTCTTGCTCATAATCCAAAGAAGATATATACTTCCCTACATTAAGTTGAGATTCAAGGCTCCTATCTTATAGCTCCGCCATCCCCTAAGATTTTGGGATCCTTTGATTTCAGGTGGTATGGCACACATCACCTCTGTTCCCATTGGAGTTGATTTTTGTCAGAAGGCCACTCCTCATTGTAACTGGCCAGAAACCAAGAAGCCAATGAAACAGGTCTTTGGATAATAGCTAAGAATCTCAACTATATATCACAATCCTAATAGTACAATGTGGTGCTTTGTTTCAGGTGGCCCCCATAAATGTCTGGGTTCTGAATGCTAGGTCCCCATCTGGTGAAAATTTAGGAATCGAAACATCCTAGAGGTGCTGTATTGTTGAAGCTGGGCTTATGGGTGTTACAGCCAGCTTCTTCTCCTTGTCAGTGTTTGGCACACTCTCCTGCTGTTGTTGTCGATCTGATGTTGGCCAGGAGGTGATGTCCAACATCTGCTCATGCAGTCGTTTTCCCCTGCCATCATGGAGCTTCCCCTCAAGTCTGTAAGCCACAATAAACACTTTCCTCTCACAAACTTCTCTTGGTCAGGTGTTTTCTGCCAGAAACATGAAGCTGACTGCAACACACATTAACTGATGCATGCCTCCATTAAGTCTATCTGTTCTCCTGTTACATTCCTTCATCCCTATGCAAGTGTATGCCTGGCTTCCCCTAATCTCTGCCTTATTTTCTCTATACAACTTTACCTTGTAGTTGGTTATATGATGTTTTTTCCAGTTGCTGGTGCTTCCCTAAATAGGATAGCACAACCATCCAGAACTCTTGTTTGGCCAATGGATCATAAGGACCTGAAGAATAGAATATCCAGTCAGAAGCTTTACACAGGTAATGAATGAGTCCTTCATGCCTTTTCTTCTGCCACAAAAGAGATGTGCACCAAACAGAAGTTGATCCTTAGGCTGGGGTGTGGAGTCAGGCAGAATATGGGGCTGCGCCAAAGCCATCCTGACATCAGATGTTTATTTGTACATTGGATGTCTTCTGCCACTACAATGAACTCTTAAGGGGCAGTGAGTCTCATTAGCATGATTCCTGCTGTCTCTAGTGTTTAGATTGAATGAATAAGTTTGGACATCAGATTTATGCTGATGTTTTAGTACCAAATACATACTGAACCTTTCCATAAGTATGAGAGGTCATGCCATAAATTGCTATTTTACCTTGAGATTATGTTCTAGTTGGTTTTGCTTCCTGTTTTACATACATACTGCTTGTTCCTGAAATTATAGGAAGGAGTCCCTGAAAAAGATAGGGACTTTCAAGAGTGTTAAAACTAAAATTCTGCCGGGAGTGGTGGCATACGCTTTTAGTCCCAGCACTCAGGAGGCAGAGGTAGGAGGGTTGTCATGAGTTCAAGGCCACCCTGAGACTACATAGTTAATTCCAGGTCAGCCTGGGCCAGGATGAGACCCTACCTTGAAAAAACAAAAAACAAAACAAAACAAAAACACTAAAATTCCTAATCATTCATCTGGCTTAACATGACATCTTGCTAGAAGCCATTGAGTCACTCACTCTTGTATTCACAGTGTATACCTGTAAGAAAATGGAAATGATGAAGCCACATGTTACTCCTAAAAAGCAAGATTGGCAGGCAAGATTTCACTAATCTGTGAAGTATTATGTAGTATATGAATATGCCTGACTTCTAGATGTATTTTACCATTGCAACATCTTCAGATTCTGTGAGGTATGATTATTAGTGGCTTGGGCATGCTTTACCTCATGATTTTTCCTTCTTCCAAAACACCTAATAAACTCTAGTAAGGAGGAAAAGGAAACTGTAGGAGTTTTTGGAAATGAAACATGGGGTAGGGGACATGCATCTAGCCCCTTTAAGCAAGTAGTTCACTATGAGTCGAAACTAAAGCAGCACAATCTCTGCCAGGGGAAACAGCTTTACTGTGAATTTTATTTTTTTCAAAAAATGATCATGTCGGGCTGGAGAGCTGGCTTAGTGGTTAAGTGCTTGCCTGTGAAGCCTAAGGACCCCGGTTCTAGGCTTGATTTCCGAGGACCCACATTAGCCAAGTGCACAAGGGGGTGCACACATCTGGAGTTTGTTTGCAGTGGCTGGAGGCCCTGGTGTGCCCATTCTCTCTCTCTCTCTCTCTCTCTCTCTCTCTCTATCTGCCTCTTTCTCTCTGTGTATGTCACTTTCAAATAAATAAATAAATAAGAATAAAAAAAAATTTAAAAACGTGATCATGTCAAGTAACTAGGAAGTTAGGTAGAAAAAAACCCTCCTCTCTAAAAGTGTAAATAATTACAGGCACTTAGCATAAAGAAGTAAACGAGATACATTAAGCCCTGACCTCAGGAAGCTTGTAGTCTATCTAAGAAGATAGTGTTAAAGCTAAAGATGCCTAAGTCATAAGCATTGAAAAAGTAGCAAAAGTGAAGTGGCCAACGAGTGATACATCAAATGACAGTTGCCTGAGTGTACCTGAGGAAGTGTTTCTGCCAACACTTAAAGGATGACAGGCAGTTGTAATAGAGGTATATGTAGAAGATAAATGACACTTAGCAAGATTGAGATTTGATACTGACCTGCATCTCCTCTAATAAGCGTGCAGGGTTCCTTTTAAAATGTCATAAGCATAACTAGTGATCTTATTGAAAAACCTGTATCATTTTCCCTGTGTTAAGCCAATTGTTCCATTGACCAAATAATCCATCTCTTCCTAAATAGTAATGTTATCACCATTATTCTATATTAAATCCTTACAAAATATTTCCAAAACAAAGTGTATTTGCTATTTGTATGGAACAAAATTTTTCCTTATCTTAACATAAAAGAACCAATACTTGTGATCTCAAATGGTGCTTTTGAAAATTTTGTTAACAGCTTCCATAAGTATAGACAATAAAACTATGATAAGTCCCTCCCTACATTGCCATTCCTCCCCTCTCAAATCTACCTTACATTGAATCTCCTACACCTTACAATTAATCTCTCTTTCATTTTGATGTCATTATGGCTAGAAGTCTTTGAAACGCTTAGTTGGTTGGTGCTACCCAAGGATATTTATAAAAGCTTACATGTACTATGTCAGTTAGTACTGTAGTAATCTGAAGGTGTTGTCTATGACTGAATGATATATTCCCAAGATGGCACTCTGGAGAGTGACCAATTCATCCCAGTTTGCCTAGGATGTTACTGGTGTTAAGCACCTAAGTCTAGAATCTTAGATAGCCCTTCAGTCTCAGGGTGATTAGTCACTCTAAACACATTGCACTCGCTATTGACAGGAGGCTACAGTTATTCTCATAGAGCTGTTCTCTCATGATGATAGCTAATTATCTCCAGAATTGAGGCTACAAAGTCTGAGGTGACCGAAAAGAGGAGTGGGACATCTCAGAATTTTTCACAAAATTGCATGCACTTTAAGTTACAAAGAATATATGACTTACACAAAGCAAGTCTCTTCTATCATTAAGTATGAGGCCACAGATAGTTACATCTGTCATATTCTATTTGTCATGCAGATCAACCTTGATTCTTCAGCAGAAGATTATACACACTGTGACCACCAGCAAGTCCAGACCACTTGATGTTAGCTTAGCAGTTGATGCCATACATGAAAAATGTTGAGGGCTGGAGAGATGGCTTAGCAGTTAAGCGCTTGCCTGTGAAGCCTAAGGACCCCGGTTCAAGGCTCGGTTCCCCAGGTCCCACGTTAGCCAGATGCACAAGGGGGCGCACGCGTCTGGAGTTCGTTTGAGTGGCTGGAAGCCCTGGCGCGCCCATTCTCTCTCTCTCCCTCTATCTGTCTTTCTCCCTGTGTCTGTCGCTCTCAAATAAATAAATAAAAAATGAACAAAAAATATTTTTAAAAAATGTTGAACAGAACCAGTAACTAAAGAAATTCAACATAAGGTTACTGGGAAAATTGTTCAGTGGTTAAAGGTACTTGCTTGAAAAGCCTGTGGGAATTCAATCCCAAGGCAATCATGTAAGCCAGACAGAAAAAGTGGCACAAGCATCTGGTGTTCATTTGTAGCAGCAAGAATATCTGACATGCACACACACACACACGAGAAGAAAAAAATATAAATAAATTATTCATTATATTGGCATGTTATAATATACATGTTTGCTTTCCTTTTACAAATTTAGTGCAGGTTAAAAGCTCATACTACTCATGCTAATAGGATATACATTTGGTATAACACATCTAGAAGATAGTTTGACATTACATGTATAAAGCCTGGAAAATTGCCTATGAATAATTGCACTATTTCAAGTTTATCCTAAGGAAATACCTAACTGCTCAAAGATTAAAGATTTAGTAGGTCAATTTGTCACAATATTGTTCAGAATAACAAAGAGTTAATAAGTTATTCTACAGTAAAGAAATTGCATAAATTGTTACATTCATTCAATGGGATACATTACAACTTAAAAATTACATAGCGGAAAGTCATTTACATGGAAAAATATTCATATTATATACTGAACAAAGCAAGTCACAGATGAGAATTTGTAGCATTACCTCTCTAGAGTATTGTTGTATGTTTATATACATATATCTACATATCTTAAGGATATTCTAGCCAGGCATGGTTGTACACACCTTTAATTCCAGCACTCCAGAGGCAAAGTACGAAGGATTGCCAACTTAGAGGCCACCCTGAGACTACACAGTGAAATCCAGGTAATCTTGGGCTAAAGCAAGACCATACCTCAACCCCCCCAAAAAAAAAATTCTAGAAGATACACATAACCATGTTTATAGTAGGTATCCTGGGGCAAATGGGATTCTGGGTATATATCACTTTATTTTATTTATCTTTGCTTTCTGATTTCTCAGAAGTGTATTGCTTTTATAATAATTTAATTATAAAAACACAGCTACATCATCTCTAAATCACTGTGTAAGATAAAAGAATATAAAATATGGCCATTTAGCAGGAAACAGGAAGAACAAAAACAGAAAAGCATGGTATATGAGAGAAAATTAGTTTAATGATTTTAATAATTATAAGTAATTAAATGCCTACATTAAAAAATTCAAAGGTTGATTTTTAAAGCAATTATACATTTGTACATACATTTTCATTTGCCTTAAACATTAAAAAAATAAAGGGATCAACAAAAATAAATTGCAGGCAAACAAAACGAGGTTACAGTTACACTACTGATCTAGGCAAGGTAGTATTAATCACAAGCAAAATACAAGCAGTGCAGTAGGACATGGTAAAAGGTTCATGTAAAGGATCATGAACTTGTGTACAATGAAATACACAGAACCAAAAAGGAGAAAGCAAAATCATTTAGACCATATAGAGAATTTGATAGAAATACAATAGGTATGGAACATTTTTAGTTTTGGCCTCTAACAGAAAAAAAAAATGCAGATATTGATATAAAGACAAAGTATTAATAGATCTCAGATTAAACTAAAGAATAGACTTCATCAGGTATAGTGGCCCATTCTTGTAAACCTAGCACTTAGGCTGAAGCCTGAGGACCATGAGTTCCCATAAAGCCTGGACCATAAAGTGAGTTGACTCCCCCTCCAATAAAGAACTATTTATGAGTCCCTAGAACTTTCACAATTCGGAATGTCTGTTTTGTTATAACAACCACTGTGACTAACAGAAAACACAGGCTACAGTCTGAAATATTCATCTAGAAGTTAATGAGACTCTTCTGAGGGACTAGCAACAAAAAGATTGTCATCACCACTACCTTTCTAGCCAAAACTTCCTTCCTGAACTTTTGGAGTACCAGACGTGTATTCAGCTGTTGGCATTGTCCAACTTCATGTCCTCAGACAATTCTTCAGCATCATTCTTGGATTCTTTCCCATATTTGCCTTTCCAGCTCATCCCTTTCCAGCCCATGCTCTCCAATTGACAGCACCTTCACCTACTCATACATCTAGTGTTACAAAAGAGTGACTGCCAGTATCTGCCATTGCCCCACAATACTGAAGTCACCAGGACTCAGGCAGTCCACCTGCAATTGAGTACTCTGGGTTTCTATACTTCTAGTACTCTCTTCCTGATCTTAGAGCCAAGTAGACATTTCAGAAATGTTAAGTCCTACCTCATGAGCACATCCAGGGGCTCTGTATTTGTTAAAGTTATCTAAAGGAACAGAACTGATACAGTGAACATTGATAGATAGATAGATAGATAGATAGATAGATAGATAGATAGATAGATAGATAGATAGATATATGGTCAAAGGAAATTTATTAGACAGGCTTACATGGTACAGGTTAGATAATCCAAAATAGCTGCTTGCATGTTGGAGAAGCTAAGCAGCTAGAAACTGCTCAGTCCATGAGGAAGGATGTCTTAGCAACCCCAATCTTGTTTGGAAGGCCTGGAGGATTCCTGAAGAGCCATTGCTTTTCAGTCCAGGTTGGAAGGCTGAAGAAACTGTGTTCCAGTGTCCACAAAGGAAAGCAGCAACAGGAGAGAGGCACTCACCAGCAAGGTACAAGAACAGGTAAGCAAAAGCATTGCCTTTTCCTAATAACTCTTTGTATATAAGCTTCAACCAGCAAGGCTGCCCACTGTGAGGGAGGGTCTTTACCCTTCAGCCAGTCCTTCCTGAAAATGCCCTCACAGATCTGCTCAAGAAGCATGTCTCTTACTTGAGTATTTTTTAAAACATTTTTATTTATTTATTTATTTGAGAGAGAGAGAGGGAAGAAGAGAAGCAGACAGATATAATGGGTATACCGGGGCCTCCAGCAACTGCGAAAGAACTCCAGATGCATGCACTGTTTTGTGCATCTGGCTTATGCAGGCCCTGGAGAACTGAACCTGGGTCCTTAGACTTTGCAAGCAAACACCTTAACTGCTAAGCCATCACTCCAGCCCTCTTACTTGATTCTTAATCCAATCAAGTTGACACTAGAGATTAACCATCACAGATCACAGGCTGGTATGTTTATTTCTCCAGTAGAGGAAAGTGGATACTTTAGGGATGATATTTAAAGGATTCTTCTTGAAAACCTAAGTAGACAGCATAAAGAAGATTGCTTTCCATCTTTGTCTCTACATCTCTCTCTTTCTCCCTTCCTCCCCCCACCACACAACCAGTTGTTAGGCTCTCTTGCTTCCTTCTCCAGGAAACAACTGATACTCTTCATCCCTTTTGGTCTCATCATTTTATTTTTTACTTTATTTTTATTTTTATTTTTTTGGTTTTTCGAGGTAGGGTCTCACTCTAGCTCAGGCTGACCTGGAATTCACTAGGTAGTCTCCAGGTGGCCTCGAACTCAAGGTCATTCTCCTACCTCTGCCTCCCAAGTGCTGGGATTAAAGGTGTGCACCACCACACCTGGTGGCTGGTCTCATCATTTTAGATAATAGCTACCTGTGTTCATAGTCAATAATGATAAATGTCTGTTTCCAGGATATTATTCACATAAGCCTAACACCATTCTTTTTCTTTTTCTTTTTTTTTTTTTTTTCCCAAGGGAGGGTCTCACTCTAGCTCAGGCTGACCTGGAATTCACTATGTAGTCTCAGGGTGGCCTCGAACTCACAGTGGTCCTCCTACCTCTGCCTCCTGAGTGCTGGGATTAAAGGTGTGCTCCACCACACCCGGCTCCTAACACCATTTTTTAGGTTACATGAATGCTAGTGATAATCATAACCCTCAATACTTTAAGATGACTCTAGCTTCTCTGGCCCTCCATTTCCTGCTACATAGTCGTCCTTGCCCTCTATGACAAATAAAGGATCTTTATACTGTTCCTCCTTTCTAAACTCAGCTCTTCTTCTCACTTCCAAATATCTACAGTTACTCTTTTCTCTCAACTAGTAAAAATATTCCATTCACTGTGATTCCTGCTGCTTAGTATCCATACCCTTGTTGATCTCTTCCAGTGAGTTTGAGCTGAATTTACTGATGCTCCTGAATGACCAAATGATGTAAATTCTGGCGTGAGACTTCAATGACTTAAGTTTGGTCTTAGGCAATTGCTCCAATCCCTTGTTTTTGGAGAAGCTAGCTATCATCGCATGAAGCAGGCCTTTAAGAGGTCTCTGAAGAGCCCACATATGAAGTCCTTGTTCAGCCTACAACGTTGGCAGTAAGCGGGAAAGTGGATTCCCAATCCATCACCCATAACAACATTATAAGAGATCTGGGCCAGAATCACCCAGCTGAGTTATAATCAGATTTCTGACATAATATGTTTATTAATACAAAGTAAGCATAGCTAAAACAATGGCTTTCAATTTCTTCTCCCTTACTTTTAAAGGCAAAAATGGTGTTTGATTATTTATTCTCTTTTCTCTAACCATCAACGCCAAGCCACCTTACCTAATTTCCTCTCTTTACCAATACTAACAACCAAAACTGGTAGAAAGCTGTTGCCTATTAGTACTACGATATTCTTGGTGAAGTACTGATCTCTCAAATCTGTACTCCGGAAATGTTAGTCTAAAACCTAAGTGAGACTTTGAAAGAGTGAATGTATTTTTTTGAAATGAAAAAAATAAGGCAGTTTCTTTTTAGTGCCTTCAATATTTAATACGTACAACCTGTGCTGACAGTTTATTTTTTTTAGGAACTCTCTGTTGTGGAGTGGGTGGGTCCTATTTTCACTTGTCTTTCAAAGCCTGCTTATGGCTGAATGATCTCAATTCCGAGGAAGAATAGGATTGTGAAAATATGTTTGGGAGCAGTTATGTATGTACATATAGATTTTATTTGACCTTTTCATATTCTCGTTTTGGCTCTTTAAAAAGAACTGTTTTCTTTAGGAAAACATGTAATTTAGATTTAACTAAGAAACACCCCAGAGAATTATGTAATAAACAACTTTATTTTAAAAATGTTTTATTTTATTTATTTTAGGGAGAGAAAGAGGCAGAGATTGTGTAAGAGAGAAAGAATGGGCACACCAGGGCTCCTAGCCACTGCAAATGAACTCTAGACATGTGCACCGCTTTTTGCATGTAGATGTACATGGGTGCCGGGGAATCAAACCTGGGTCCTTAGGCTTTGAAGGCTAGTGCTTTAACTACTGAGCCATCTCTCCAGCCCATGGCTGATCTTTGAAGGCAAACACCAGGTATTCCCAGAACTATGTGCACCCCACTGAAGTATGAGCAGACTGATGAAGACAAGGATGCTTAGTGACCTCAAAATGATATCTTTAGTAGGTTTTTTTTTCCTTTTAGAATTTTTCCCCAGTGTTCTGAATATCTACCTTAGCTGTGCAAGAAACAATTCTGTGAAATAAATGAAGCTGGGTAGCTTTCCTTTGTGCAGGGGGAGCATTATCTTTGTAAAGCAATTGCACTGGCTTTCTTCGTGGGCTAGCCATATGGTCTTGTCTCTGCTCAACTTTTCCAGGACACACACACAGTTCAGGGAATCTAATAATGGATTCCAGCTATCCTCTGGGTCATTATGCAAATAAGAATATTCCAATGCCCCTCCTCCAAATAATCCCCTAGGGCACTCTGTAATTCATTAACTTTTGTTTTAAAAACCCACACATACATTCCCTCTCACGGTGTTAGGTGGTCTTAATAGTGCACTATTTTAGAGTATGGCTCTACTTTGAGGGTTAAGAAATGCATGGTTTTATGACCACATTTACTTAAGTACTTAGTCTCATGAAGCTCTTAAAATAACTGATCATAAGGCCTATTCCCCCACCCATATTTACACACTTTATTTAGGCAATTTGATTAGGTGTATATAAATTAAGATTATTTTATGTCTTTGAAGAATTGGATGTTTATCATAATCTAGTAACTCCTTCTAACTCTGATAATACTTTTTTTAAGTATTGAAACCATTGCTTAAGTTAGTTCATGAACTTGAAAAGGAGAGAATGCTTCCTAATTCCTGCCATGAGTCAGCATTACACTAATAGAAAAACTTGACAGTAACATAACAAAGAAGAAAATTATAGACCAATATCCCTGATGAACTTAATAAAATTCTTGTAAATCAAATAAAGAATACTTTGAAAATATTATCCACTTTGATCAAGTAGGTTTCACTCCAGGGAGGCAGGGATGGTTAAACATATGGAAGATAATAAATGTAATACATATGACTTAAGAACAGAAATCACATTATCATCTCATTAGATGCAGAAAAGACCTTTAACAAATCATCTCTTCATGATTAAAATAGTGGTGGGCTGGAGAAATGTCTCAGTAGTTAAATGCACTTGTTTGAAAAGCCTGATGGCCTGGGTTCAGTTTTCCAGTACTTCAGCACATGCCTGTGCCACTTTGTGCATCTGGCATTTATTTGCAGTGGCAAGAGGTTCTGGCATGTCTATTTAATTCATATTCTCTCTCTCCTTGCAAATAAATAAATAAAAATGAAAAACAAACATTGGTGAAGCTAGGGATGGAGGGATCCCATCCCAACATAGTAAAAGCTATATACAACAACCCTAAAGTCAATATCATGCTAAATGGAAAAAATAAAACTTGAAACATTTCCACTAAGATTAAGAATATGACAAGGGTATCCACTCTCCCCACTGCTATTTAACATGGAATTTGAAGTCTTAGCTACAGAAATACAACAAGAAAACAAGAGAAAAAAATAAAAGGCATACAAATTGGAAAAGAAGAACCAAACTACCCTTATTTGAAGATGATTCTATACTTAAGAGATTCTACCAAAACCTCCTAAAGCTAATCAACACTTTCAGCAAAGTGGTAGGATCAAACGTTACATACAAAAACTCAATAGCCTTCTGATATATTAATGAAAAACATACTGAGAAATAAATCAGGGAAACAGTCCATTCACAATAGCCACAGGGGGGAAAAAATTCTTGGAATATCCTTAACCAAGGAAGTGAAGGACCTCTTTGGTGGTAACTTTTTAAAACACTCTTCTCTCTCTTGCTCTGCCTTAAATAAATAAAGAAATAATATATTAAAAATGAATCTACACCCCTTTCACCTTGCACAACAATCAACTCCAAATGGATCAAAAATGGATGAAAAACCTCAACATAAAAGATAATACTCTGAAATGACTAGAGGAAAAAGTAGGGGGAATACTCCAAGATCCCAACATAGAAAATATCTTTTTTTTTTTTTTTTTTGGTTTTTCGAGGTAGGGTCTCACTCTAGCCCAGGCTGACCTGGAATTAACTATGTAGTCTCAGGGTGGCCTTGAACTCATGGCGATCCTCCTACCTCTGCCTCCCGAGTGCTGGGATTAAAGGCGTGCGCCACCACACCCGGCTTGAAAATGTCTTTTTCTAGTAGCCCAGAGAATAAGACAAACACTCAACCAATGGGATCATGAAAGTAAAAAAAAAAAAAAAAAAAAGCCATTATAAAGCTAAGGAAATCATCTCTCAAGCCAATAGACAGCATACAGAATAGGAGAAAATCATCTCTAGGTATGTGGTAGTTTGAATATATGGCCCCGAATATATTCAGTGTTTTGTTAGTTTGTAGTTTGCATCCACAGCCACATGGCTAGAGGAGGTGTCACTGGGTGAATCTTAAGGTGTGTTGGTGGGTTTATGATTTCAACCTAGTAAAATCAGAGATGAAAAAGGCACCATCACAACAGATACCAGAGAAATTCAAAAAATCATAAGGATATACTATAAGAACATATACTCCACTCAGTTTGAAAATCTGAAAGAAATGGATGATATCCTTGATTTATATAACCTAACAACATTAAATCAAGATTAGATTAAACACTTAACTAGACCTATAATAAGTATGGAGATCCAAGCAGTTATCAAAAATCTCCCAAATAAATAAAAAGTCCAGGCCCAGATGGATTCGCTGGTGAATTTTACCAGACCTTCATGGGAGAACTAACACTAGTGTTTCTTAAACTTTTCCATAAAAAAGTAAACGAAGGAATCCTACCAAATTCCTTCTACAAAGCCATCATCACCCTTATACCAAAACCAGGCAAAGGTAGAACCAAAAGGAAAATTACAGACCAATCTCCCTCATGAACATAGATGTAAAAATTCTCACCAAAATATTGGCAAACATAATACACGAATATATCAGAAAGTTAATTCACCCTGACCAAGTAGGCTTTAACTCAGAGATTAAGGGATGGTTCAACATATGCAAATCTATAAATGTAATATATTATATAAATAGGCTGAAGGACAAAAATCACATGATCATCTCATTAGATGCAGAAACAACACTTGACAAAATCCAACATCCCTTCATGAGAAATGTCCTACAGAGACTGGGAATAGAAGGAACATATCTCAACATAATAAAGGCTATTTATGACAAGCCTACTGCCAACATAATAGTAAATGGAGAAAAACTTGAAGCTTTTCCACTAAAACCAGGAACAAAAAAAGGGTATCCACTGTTCTTCTTTTATTTAATATAGTACTGGAAGTCTTAGCCATAGCAATAAGGCAAGAGACACTCATAAAAAGGATACAAATTGGAAAGGAAGATATCAAGTTATCATTATTTGCAGATGACATGATTCTATACATAAAGGACCCTAAAGACTCTACCAGCAAACTTTTAGAGCTGATAAACACTTATAGCCATGTAGCAGGATACAAAATAAACACACAGAAAACAGTTGCCTTCCTATATGCTAACAACAAACGCAGAGAATAAAATCAGAGAATCACTCCCATTCACAATGTATCTAAAAATAAATAAATAAATAAATAAAGTACCTTGGAATAAACCTAGCCAAGTAAGTGAAGGATCTTTATAATGAACACTTTAAAACACTCAAGCAAGAAATGGCAGAAGACACTAGGAAATGGAAAGACATCCCTTGCTCTTGGAGTGGAAGAATCAATAATTTGAAAATGGCAATCTTACCGAAAGTAAATTACACATTCAATGCAATCCCCATCAAAATTCCAATGGCATTCTTCACAGAAATAGAAAACAATCCAGGGCTGAAGAGATGGCTTAGCAGTTAAGCACTTGACTATGAAGCCTAAGGACCCCGGCTTAAGGCTCGACTCTCCAGGACCCACGTTAGCCAGATGCACAAGGGGGTGCGTGAGTCTGGAGTTCATTTGCAGTGGCTGGAGGTCCTGGCTCATCCATTCTCTCTCTGTCTTTCTTCTCTCTCTGTCTCTGTCTCTCTGCTTGCAAATAAATAATTTTTTTAAAAAGAAAAACAATCCAAATATTCATTTGGAAGCACAAAAAAAACCCTCAATCTAAAGATATGCAAAGTGTTCCTAGCTGACGTTTTTGAAGTGTGCTGTGCTTTATGGCTTTTCACTCTTAGACTTGTGCTTCTCTATCTGTGTTTGGTCCTGTGAAAGCAGACCAGCTTCTTCTGCCATTATGGAGCTTCCCCTGGATCTGTAAACTTCAATAAATCCCTTCCTCCATAACTGTACCTGGTCTGGAAGTTCATCTCAGCATACCCTAAGCTGTCTGCTTCAGAAGTTGGTACTGAGGAGTGGGCTGAGATGAACCTGACTATGTGGATGTTGATCTTTTGGAACCTTTGTTTTGGAGGAATGGGCATGGACTTGGTTTTTGCAACTGAAGATGTCTTCTGCAGTGGTAAGCCAAGTTTTATGGACTATTCTGATGAGAGTTTGAGAACGCTAAATGCAGACAGTATTGAACTTCGAGGCTTGGCTTATGAACTTGCTTCGGGGAAGGAAAGACTGCAGTGGACTTTGTTGAAATAGGGCTACTGGCTTAAGGGCTGACTACTTCTTGCTGCCCAGGCCCAGAGAGTTTGAGCAAGGTTAAGTTTGCAATGGACTGATGTGCTTGGCTAAAAATAATTGGACTGTTAGATTTAAGATTTTTAAGTTGGAAAATGAGACTGGTCTCAGGTTACTGAACCTATCGTCAAACACATTAGCAATCTTAAGGAAGATGGCCCAATTGCTTTATATTAAAACAATGGAAAGGATGTCTGAAGAAAGACTGTCATAGAAATGCAAACTCTTCTGGAAAGAGTTGACTGGAGTAGGAACCTGCTTTTCAAGGTTAACATTTATTTCCTCCCTGAATTAAGAATATAGCTATTTCCTGCAACACCTAGTATTGGTTTCAGAAGCATGAAAAATGGGAGAGTAGTGGTCTTGAATTGCACATCATTCCAGGAGCAGCTGCTGAGATGCTGCATGAAGCAGGGCCTGATGACCTGATAGCCTGAAAGAGCCTTTGGAAGATGGACCATGGCTTGCATGGAGACCGAAAGAGGCTTTGCATATACCAGGACTTACAAGGGCTACCAAAGAGCATATTGTTGGCCTGGGATGGAGTGTTCCCTGGATATTCTGTCCAGCTGGAGAGATGGAATTGGAAAATCTTGAAACTGTCAGTTTCTGATTATATTTAACTTGAACTGCAGAAGTATGATGTTTGTTTGATGGTGGTTGAGTTTGCATTGTTTCAGTCTCTCCTTGCTATGCATTATACCAGTTGAGAAAATGTTTACCCTGTGCCTTTATATGTTGAAAGTATTTAACTTGTTTGATTTTACAGGACTTACTATCTTAAATTGGTCCAAGACTAAGGAGAACTTTGAAATTGGACTAAATACATTTTACCATGTGTGATGTTTGAAATCTATTGAGGGTCAGGGGCAGAGTGTGCTTATTTCGAATATATGGTCCCCAATATATTCAGGTGTCACTGAAATGATCTTAAGTTGAGGTGGTAGGTTTCAGATTTCAATCTAAAGATAAGCAAAGTGTGCCTAGCTGGAGTTCCTGAAGTGGGCTGTGCTGTGTGGTTTTGGCTTTTTGGCTTGTGCTTCTCTGTCTACTTGGACCTGTGAAAGCAGGCCAACTTCTTCTGCCATTATGGAACTTCCCCTGGATCTGTAAACTTCAATAAATCCCTTCCTCCATAACTGTGCTTGGTCTGGAAATTCATCTCAGCGAACTTGAAGCTGTCTACTACAAGGTACATATCTGACAGAGAATTAATATCTGGAATACACAAAGAATATAACTCAACAGCTCCCTCTAGTCTTTTTTCAGGGCTCTAACCTGGCTTAATAAATTCCTTAAGGATTTGACTTTTGCTTACAAGGGGCAAGAAAGAGAGCACTGTAGGTTATCTAGCCTCCTCACCCCTACCCCTTCTGCTGATTTTCCTATCCTTCCATCTCAACGGGACTCTGGGCACAGCTTTTTAATGACTCCCTTTCCCATTTGCTTCCTCACAATTGAAATGTCAAATATATGTATACCGAAATGCCTCAGAAAGCAGGACTAATAGTGACCTGGATTCAGGACTGTAGAGTCCCCATTGAATGGGCCACATAAGCAGAATGGCCTGAACCTGGATAGAGGGCAGAGTGCCATGACGCCTGCCCTCATGGAGATTGGAAAGGGTGAGGTACAGAAGGCTGCTTCTTCACCTAAGCAGAGGCTCTCAAGGATGCCACATGTGACAGTCAGGAAGTCTGGTGGGGTATGAATTCCCTCTGGAAACAGCAAGTGAGAAGCCTGAATAGGAGCTGTGCAAGTGTCATCCATCAGTGTGGCCTGCCATTATGGGAGGAGGTGACAATTAGGATCACTTCCAGATAGGAGCTCTCTGATGATGCCCCCATTTTGCGACACAAATAATCCATTTTCTGGACCATTCTCCCTCAGGGGTCATAAGCCCTGAGACACAAATTAAAATTCTCAGCAAATTCTTTTCTACCTGAGACTACCTGTTTGTAGGTAAAATAAACGTGGGGAGTATGTGCTGAACCTCACCATCAGGATCCAATTTCACGGCTCTAGGACTCAGCCTCATTGTGTGTGCTCCAGCTCTTCTGACAATGACAATGTGATCTTATTCAAGGTGCTCCCTCTGGTTTGCCTTGTCGCTTGCCCCCTCTGCACAGCCCACAATGGAACCCCAAAACCCACTGTGGAACCAAGGAAGGCAAAAAAAAAAACAACAAAAAAAAAACCTGGAAGAATACCTGGGCTTGGTTGGACTGTGGATTCCACCCCTTGGTGCAGCTACCAGAGCTACATCTAGGAAAACACTACTCCTAGGGACACTTGGTGCCTTACAATGGAAGCTCAAAGGGAAGGTTCTTGCTTTCATTTGTTTTGTTTGTGTTTTGAGGCAGGTGTCCTCTATGTAGCACCGCTTGGCCTGGAACTCTAACACAGCCTGCTTTCGGCTGCCTCCTCCTGAGAAATGGGATTGCAAACGTTTGGGGTCACGTCCTGTCCACTTGTGGTACTTTTTGGGAAGGACCTACAGAGAGACATGACCCAGAGTCCAAGGTATGCATTAACTCCACCTAGTGGATTTGTAGGAGCCCTTGTGCGTTCTGTGGTCACAGTAAGCTGCGAGATCTTGGGTCGCGTTTCAAAGTCATGGCCTCTTTAGGTCTGCCCAAAGACAGTGGCCTGCCATCCTCAACCACAGGGAACATGGTTGATCTAGACCTGCCCAGCTGGTATGGGCACCGAGGGCCTCGATCTTGGCAGAAGTGTTGGAATGCAGTAGACATCGGCCCTCCTCGTGGATGGCTGCCCTTGCGAGTCGCCTGTGCTGTGCCAGTGCCAGCACCAGCCAGTCCCGCCCACGTTGTGAGGAGCCATTGAGCCCGTTGCGGGTCTCCACAAGTGCCCCTATGACACAGGTGCAGCCAGGAGAATCAGACGCCACTGCAGGGCGTCACGTGAGGCGCCCCTGGCGGGCCTCCCCACTAAGGCAGGGGTGCCAGTTTGAGCCAGTGCTCCCAGCAGCTATCTTCCCTTCCCCAGCTCTCTGGGAGATTCCGGGCCCCTCCTTTCTCCTCCGCCAGTTTCTAGACTCACACCACCTTTTAGTGGCTCTGCAGCTCCATGCACGGCAGGCAGTGGGCACTGACCTTTGGCTTTTATTTCAGCCCGGCTGGAAGAGGCATTGCACAGCCACAGCGCAGCGAGCCTGTCTCCCAGGCTAAGCGGGGTGTGGCTTTCACTAATGAAAGCCAATGGGCTCCTTGCTGAAAGCTTGGACCCTCTGGGACTTTTCAAAGTGGACTTGGCATTGACGCGTGTAAGCTTTCCAAATCCCCCGTTGCTGTCAATTCCGCCAGCATGGGGCGCTGTCTGCCAGCGCAGATGAAGTGAAAGGAGGGTGATTTTTAGCTAGACTGTGGGAAAACTTACTTTGAAGCGAAGGACCCTTTCCCCTGGTGGAGAGATCAGCAGTTTTTGAACGGGATAAGCAAAGGGGTTCCTTTTTATGCACTCCCCTCACAAACTCTTTTCTGTAGTTATTTCAAATTCAATCTGCTCTCCACTTATATAGCACACATGTTCTTATGCAGTTACTCATATATTAGAGTGTGTTTAGCATTTGGGAGGCAGAGGTAGGAAGATCGCTGTGAGTTTGAGACCACCGTGAGACAATATAGTGAATTCCAGGTCAGCCTGGACTAGAGTGAGACCCTACCTAGAAAAAAATAGTGAGAAAGGAAAAGGGGGGTGGGAAGCCAGTAAAGCCCATTTGAGAAAGCTCTGTTACTTGAGCCAGCTGATCAGGACGCAGGCTTCTAAGTCAGAACAGCCTCCCGTGTACTGAAATGAGGCCCTTGCATGATCAGTTGCCTATGGCCAGGGACTTGTCCATGGGCTTGGGGGCCTGAAAACCCCATCCCTTCCTGGTGTTTCTCCACTGCAATCAAAGAAAGGGCATGCAGGGGCCATGCCCATTATCTCAACAGTTACTGTGAGAAAGGTCTCCAGTCATGGCTTTAAGGATGGGGAAGCTGAGGCTCAGAGTGGTTTAAGACCATATAACCATTTTAATTCCCTGGCCACCTTAGCTCTGTCATCTTTCTTTCAGTTCAAGTCTATTTGTCTCTTTTATGGATTACCTCATTTTCTTTCTGATGGTCAAATGATCAACTCTTCCCTTAGACCTACAGGAAAGACAGTACAATGACACCTACATTGGTTCAACTATTAGTCAGTAGTCTGAAGGAAGGCATGGAAATGTCTGGCTAGAAACCGACCTTTCCAGAACTAAGTAGATGTTAACAATCTCATAGCTAGAATGAAAGGCTTTGAAAAATCATGTACTCCGGTGGCCTTTGTTGGCCTTGCCCACCATTACTATCTATTAACAAAGTATAATATGAATGAATTTATTGAACACTCATCATGTGCTCATATATGGAACACTCTGTCCTGGGTGTCCTAACTACCTTCACTTGTGGATTCACTTAACAGTTTATTACTTCCATTTTATCTATGAGAAAATGGAGGCAGAGACAGTAAGTCACCTACTCAAAGTCGCACAACTCAAAAGGATCAGAGGTGGTAATGAAATTCACATTCCATGGCTAACATGTCAATACTACTAAGTCCTATTCAGGGTCTCTTAGCTACCTCTTTGTAGTGACAAAAGTGTTTCCAATTCAGAAACACCTTGTGTTTTAGTATTATCCATATTTCAAACCAGAGAGATACCTGGATCTATACTAAGATTTAAAGGCTCCTTCAGTTGGTTGAAAGATTTATAATATTCTTATTTCATTATTACCCACTGGGACACATGACATGATAAATTGGGATATAGAAAGAAAATATTTAACCACTTTATATTGGTTTCATTCCTACAAAATTTTGATTTTTGCACATATTTTATATTGTACATATTTGTTCAGTAGCCCATACATGTAGTTTATTTTTTTAAAAAATCCACAATTTCTGGGAAGGCACATGCCAAAACATTTTCTTTGTATGTCACTGATAAGATTTTGATTATTGCATACTTGTTGAGATATATATATCTTTCGAAATAGGCTCTCTCACTGAATCTGTAACTCACCATATTTGGCTAGACTAGCTAACCAGCAAGCCTGAGAAGTCATGGCTCTGCTTCTCCAGCATAGGATTATAGGCCTGCCATCATGCCTGGCTTTTACTAACTGAGCCATTTCCCTAATATTCCCTAATATCTCTCTCTCTCTCTCTCTCTCTCTCTCTCTCTCTCTCTCTCTCTCTCCATATATATATATATATATATATATATATATATATATGTGTGTGTGTGTGTGTGTGTGTGTGTGTGTGTGTGTGTGTGTGTTAGTCCAGGTGTAGTGGTGCATTCTTGTAATCCTAGTACTTGGGAGATGGAGGCAGTGGGATCAGGAGTTCAAGCTCAGCCTTCCTCTGCTACATAGTAAGTACAAAGTCAATTTGGGCTACAGGCAGCCTTGTCTCAAGAAGCCAAAAAAATGCACTTTTGTAGAATGTGTTTTGTTTTGAAAGCATAGAGAAATTTGTTTTATCTAGATTACCATATAAAGTATTAATTGGCTATGAGGGGAGTATTTCTTCATGGGTTCCTTTCAGTGCACACATTTAATGAGGACCTCCTAATATAAATACTGTGCTAGACATATCTAATACAACGACTATGACTTTGGTCCCAGAGGACTTAATGGGGTAAGTAGACAGCCATGCTGTCAATTGCAGGGATTGGATGCACAAGGAGCTCTTAGCTTATGCTGGAACAGTCATGGAAGCTTTCTGAAGGAGGAGGTGTTTTGAGCTAAACCTTGAAGGAATAGCCAGACTAAAGAGATGAAAAGGGAGTGTCGGGGGAGGGTATTCAAGGGTGGAGCATAGAGTCCATTGTTCAGGACTGCTAATCCCTCTGTATTCTTGGAGCTTACATATGGGAGAAGCAGAGTTGTGGCCTAAAGGCTGGGCTGGAGCCTGACCTCAGAAAACCTATTGACATGTGAGGACAAAGGTATGGGTAAATACTCCTCTATGATATGTTAATTTCCCAATTACCAAACGATGCTGGTGTCAGCATCAAGGAATGATTTAGGATGCTGAATAAAAGTCTTGCCCCAGTCTAACTGTGTGGGCATTTTAAGAATCCTGTGGTGTGTGCTGGGTCAATTACTATTAGTGTGGAAAAAAAGAAATGATGGATTTGAGGAAAATTGAGAAGGCTAAGTCAGGAAGATAGGGAGCTATAAAATGAAAGTGAAAGAGAAGTCGTGGAAAATATATCTATGTTTCCACTTGAGCAACCAGTAAGAAGGTAATAATAGAAAACCTGCAAATGTGCATTGGATCTGAAGGAGTAGAGTAGTAAGGAATGGAGAGGTGCAGCTTAGTTTTGGCGATAATGAGTATGACATCTCCCCCAGTGAAGACAGCAGATTTGAATGAAAGGGAGAAAGAAGTCAAGGTTGATGATAGAGGGTAGTAAACACAATGACGTTGTTGGAGGCAACTATGAGAATGTATGAGGTCACAATAGGAGGCGGGGAGCACGAGAATGACCGTGGGGCTGGGCCATAGCCTATGATGTAGAAATAAAAAGAGGAGGGAGAGGTAGAGTGTCAGCCCTGTTATCTGATGACAATGAATGGAAGAGATCAGAGACAGAGAAAAGGAAGACAGAGACATTCCAGAAGAACCAAAAAGGCAGAGAGAAATAACTACGAGGTCAAGAAGGTGAAGCCTGAGAAACAACCATGGCTCCCTGGACAATTATTGTCACTCTAAAATAAAGCACATGATGTATCCATAGGAAATATGTTGTTGTTAATAATAGTAGTAAGAGTTAAATAAAATAATTAAGCACAAATAATCATTTCTAGGGGTTTGAAAAGAAAAAGGAAAGAGGGAAGGAGAGAGAGAGAAGGACGGGGGAGAAAGAGAGAAAGAAGGGAGGGAGGGAGACTTGTTGAAACAGTGCTTGGAACTTCAATAATTTGGAAATTGATATCAACTTTCATGGTCTCAACAAGGGCAATCTTATGACTGGCAAGGAAATAGAGTATGTGAGCTGTACATAAAATGTGTTAAATACAGTGTTCCAAAGGTCATGTGGTGCTTGCACAAGTCACCTTTGCCTGGGATGGAGAACAGCTCAACTTAGAAAGGCTTGAGCTTGGGGAGGGGCCAATACAGCCCAAGTGACACATAGGAAAGCAGAGAAAGTGTTATGTGTTATGCAGTTCTTGAGCCTCAACCAGCTACTGTGCACTCTTGACCAAAAGTTGAGGGCACTGTGCTTACCCTTACTGTATAGGCTTGCTCTAGGACAACCTACCCCCCAAAGGAAAGATAATGGCTAAATAAAACAGGATTCACTGTATTTGCCATGTTCCTCCCCACAGTGATAGACAGAAGAGAGGACCTGGACAGACCTCCCAAAGGAAGCACTGGGGTTCAGCCTTCCAAATGAAGAGGAGCCACATGCCAGGGGCGATAGATTCCATGCTGTGGGTTAGTTCAGGGATAAGAGCCACTTGGCTAAAGCTGATTTTCAAGACATACTCTGCTGTCATGGAAGCCAAGAAGGGCAAGGTGAGAAAAGACATTTTTTTAAATTAAAAATATCATTAGCATACAAACAATTAGGTTTCATTATGGCATTTTCCAAACAATTTTTTTTGTTTCCCTTCCCTCTCCATTTCCCTGCTTCCCTTCACTTCATGTCCCTTTCCCAAACTTTGGCTCCTCTTTGCTTTCATGTCATGGGTGTCCTTTTGCCCATCCCACCCTTGTCAACACCTCTTGCTCCCCTTTTGTGTCCTCCTATCTTGTTTCATAGCCTGTGTCCACTCTGGCATCTCCTATTTACATGCAGAGACATGTTAAAAGTTAAGATCCACATATGAGAGAGGACATGCAAGTTTTAATTTTTGTCTTTCTGGGTCTGGGTTACTACACTCAGTGTCTTTTCCAGTTCTAGAAATAAGAACAAGACATACACATGCGTACACACGAATGAAGGAGACAGAGAAGAAAAGAAATGCTAGTGGACATGGGCACTGGGATCAGAGAGCCAATATCACCTAGAGAAAAATAGTCCTTCTTCCTTGGACAGCTGGGAGGGCATCATGTCTTTCTAGTCCAGTCCAGTCTCCAATGCCCATAACAATAACTGAGTCAAAGAAAGGTTTCCTATGCCAAGATGGTTAATGTGTTTTGAAAAGATTCCCATTGAAAACAGTTGCAATAAAAGGTTTCAGAGCTTAAAGAATTAGCCCTCCATTATCTGGCTCTCCCACTGCCTGCTAAGTAGCATTTCCCAGCCACACAAAGAAAATAGACTGTTCTCATCCACCCTCAAGTACCCCAGGAGCACCCATTCACTGAAGAATAGTTGATGCCCTCTTTCCAAATAATGTTATCCATGTGTTAACACGATTCCCCCAAGGACTTCTGCCAAGCAAGACCTTGTTAGCTGGTTTCCGCCAGTACTTGAAATCATAAAGCTGCATTTAAAGAAAAATCACTTGCTAACAACAACAACAAAAAGAACCCCACAAAAAACCTGTTAACCCTGTATACAGGACTTGGCCTCCCAAACACTGAAAATTCCTGAGCACATTTGAAAACATTTCAATGGCTGCATTGCTATTGTGACCACTTTCCACTGTTTTTTGCTTACATCCTGTGATTGGCAGGTGCAGTCTTTGTTTTATGGGGTCAGTGCTTGCATCCTTGACTGTTCCCAGCTCTCCATTCAGGGGTAGGAAATCACAACTGGGAACCTGGTTTCCTAACTCTGAGGCCACAGGTCATTGGACCATGCATGCCATAAATGGTCCCTCTGTCCCTGCATAAGAGATAAGACAAAATAGTTGAAGTCATGTAATCCTGGTGTCAAGAGTCCTGATGAAGAAATGTAATATTGGGGACAGTATATGATGCCATTGCTGGGCAGCAGCTTTGCTCAGCCATGTGTGAACATCCTTCAGACCAAAGTTGCTGGCAGGTGAGACTCCAGAGCTAATTGGCTAGCTTCATAACTCTGTGTGTGTGTGTGTGTGTGTGTGTGTGTGTGTGTGTGTGTGTGCACATATATCTGCACACATGTTTGGGTGTATATAAGTGGATATGTGTAGGTTCATTAGAAGACCAGAGGACAATTTTCTGGTGTGACTCCCTCAGAGGCTGTCCACCTTTTATGATACAGGGTCTTTCACTAGTTTGGAAGTCATCAAGTAAGGCTAGCCTGGCTGGCCAGTAAGGCACCAGGGATCAACCTGTCTCCACTCCCCAAGACTGGAGTTACAAGCACATGACATCACACCCTGATGTTTTTTACAGTTTTTTTTTTTTTTTAATTAGCCCTGGGGATTGAACACAGGTCCTCATGCTTGCAAGGAAATCCCTGAACCCACTGAACTATCTCAATTCATGATTTCTTTAATACAGTAGTATTTCTTCATGAGACTTGCCTTCAATTTGAAGGCCTGTGGCCATTTAGAGTTTGAATCCTGATAGAGAGATGGTATGGATCAAGCTGATGGCCTGCAAAGGCCTGTTCAGGGAAAACCATTTGGGCAAGGGGATTTCAGATTTCAAGAAGTGAGCCATTAGGGATGATAGACCAAGCAACGTTCTGATAGTAAAGAAAAACCTGGTTATTTCAGATATGTGGGTTCCAATGAGCAGTGATAAAGTGTATAACCAATTAAAGATGGTGGGCCCCATGGGAAGCAGGGATCTAGTAACATGGATACAATTGGTCAAAGATAGAAAGGAACACTGCAGCTCTAGGAGATTTTGCTGGAATCCATAATCAGTTCTTACTTCTATCTGGGGTTCTTTTATTGCTTTTGTAAATGATAACTTTATTGAGATATAATTCAGATACCATACAACTGACCCATTTTAAAGTGTACAATTCAAAGGGATTTTGAAAGTATATTCACAAAGTTGTACAACCATCACCACAATCAACTTCAGAACATTTTTCATCTCCTATACCTGGAGTTCTTGACTTTACAAAGTAGATGGTAAAATTTGGGAACAGGCAACCAAGATGATAAAAGGTTTATAAAGTAGGAACTCCAAGAAAGAAAGAGAAGATGGGACTTTGGAGTCTCAGGGAAGGAGTCTATAAAACATCTGGTGCTTAAATAGGTTAAGCACTAAAAATAGAGATTTGGCTTTTGTTTCTATTAAAGACAAAACACTGGGCCCAATTATAGCAAAAGAAAAAAAAATATTTAGGTAAAACATAAGGACATTTTAAGACCCAACTTCCTGGAAATGTTTGTAAAGTCCCAGATTTTGCTATCCTTCTAAATAAGACTAATAGTCATCACAGAATGATTTTTGAGTAATAGGTCCTTCTAGTTTGGGGGTTCTAGTAAAATAATGATGCTTCCCATTAAGACTGATGCAGTGTCTACCCTTCTCCTTGACTGGAGGGAAGGTTCATAACATGGTGGATGAGTGAAAACCTCTGGACAGGAGAACAGTGGCACCGAATCTTAGTTTCTTTGTCAGATCAGCCTCACAGTAATAAAGCCAAAATTATGAGTGAGGCATCAGAGAACACAGCTCCACATCCTTCTCTTATTGGTTGTTTCATCAAGGACATTTAACCCTCCACTATGGGACTCCTGTCAGACAGACCCTGCAGGTAAAGCAGTGGTTCTGGATCAGAGAGGACTTTGTTCCCCAGGGGACACATGGCAATGTTGGGGAGAGATTTTTGTTATTTTGTGGGAAGAGTTCAAGGAAGCCACTGAGCATCCTGCAATGCATGCGACCTCCTCCCACGACACAGAATCATCCAACTTTGAATGTCAACAGTGCTGACATTGAGAAACCTTGAGATAAATAAAATTCAATTCCTTCTCCCTATAACTTCAGAACATCCATTTTGGTATTTCTTAATGTCACCTGAAATGTATCCTAGTGAAAATGGCTATATTGAAGAAAAATATTCAAGATGTCTATTTGAAGTGACTATAAAGAAAACCACATAGGGATATCAATGTCATAAGAATTCATTACATACTTATTAATTGCCCAGCCTACCAAGTCTCACATTTCAAACATTACTCAGTAGAGGAGGGTCTGTTTTCTAGGTGACCATTACCATATGTATCAGTAGAGGGAGTCTAGTTCTCTCTGTATGTGCCTAAAGCATACAGTTAGATACAAAATAGCCTTCCAATTGAGTTAATACAATAAGCCTCAAAAATCCACTACTTTTAACTTGGTTTTGCTCATAATTTAGCCTTCCATAGCTAAAAAATCTCACTTGGCTTGGAAATCACCTGGTCTGTAACAATTATAGGTGGATTATTTTCAACGTTTGTGAATTTATTCTTTTAAGCGCTCACATACTCTATCAGTATCAAATGAACAAGTATGTTAACTAACTGAGATTTATTAGGAAGGTACCCTAATACACCCTGTATTGTCTCACTGATATGGGAGGTCAGTTATCTGACCTGGTAGATGTGAGCTTTTGTGGAAAAGTGCCTTTTTATTTAATGAGGAGTAAAGTCTGCCAGAAGGTCCTCTAACACTTTCCCCCTGCTGTTAAAGTTTTCAGCTTAGCAGCTTCTAAGTGTGGCTTTTAGGGGCTTGGCATCTCCACCCTTCAGCTTGAAATCTCCCCTTAAGCATTGTGCCAAGTGCTCTGGGCGTTCCAGTTAACTGGAATGGTCTTCAGAATAATTGAAAAAGAATCTGTAATTCACATTCATCTCTAATTCATACTGGTTTTTGCCCCCAAAGAGTCAAAATTCTTGTGGGTTCATTGGGTTTCAGACCCAATATTTAAGAATATCCCAAAGTACATAGTTTTGAGTTGTTGATGCTTAGAAACTAAAAGCAGAAAACTCTTCTGAGCCTCAATTTCCTCCTTGTGAAATGGAATCTAAATCCCTTCCTGCTGTTTTATTAATTATGCTATTTATGAAGATGAGTATATTGACAATTTATTTCAGTAATTTTCTCTCTCCTCTCTTCCCCTCCCTCTCTTCTCCCCCCTTCTCCCTTCTCTCTATCCCATTCTTTTCTTTTTTGTTTGGTGTTTTTCATTATTGCAGATTTTTTATGCTGAAAATATGACAGTTTTGCCCTTGAATCTTAACAAATCTTCTTCCACTACACTTTAGAAATTTCTACTCATTGACAATGGCTTCCTTGGGTAGGAAAGCAAGTATATCTTCTTTAATTCTTTTCCCCCCTTTAGATAAACTAGATTTTACTCTACCCTAGGATTATTTCCCAAAACTATGGATCTTCATGACTTGCTTGCATTTTTTAAATCATTTTTGAACTGAAGTCATCTTGAAACGTGTAAGGTAGTATTGACATTTCTGGGGACTAATCATATTTCCTTTAAAAAAAAAAAAACAGAAAGGCTGTTCTTTAGGCTAGTTAGCCCAAAATATTTATGAGGAGAGATGGAAAATGGAGTCAGAAGAAAAGTCTGGTGGAAATGCTTTGTGGCTGAAACCTGAAGATAAGTTATCTGGAGACAGTTGTGAGGAATACAGAGATAACAGTGACCATAGGGCTGAATCAAGCAGAAAAATGATGGTGCTGGAGAGTTTGCCAGTGACCCACTTTGTGAGTCCCCTGAGGATCATCTTCCTCAGACTAGGAACCACAGTTCCAGGCTGCTAGCCTTAAAGGTTGATGGGAAAAGCTGCAATCTTTGGACCGGGGAAGGGGTATGTAATTAAATCATCAGGAGCCCCAGGCTTGCTCTTGCCACAGCAATGCGCTCTCTCTCTCCCTCTCTCTCTCTCTCCCTCTCTTTCTCTCTCTCTCCCTGTCTTCCTCCCTGCCCCTCTCTCCTAGCTAGTATGTAGCTAAACAGATTGGATTCCAATTTTAATCAAAGGCCGGGAAGAGGAGCAGTCATAGGGTGCTGTTGCTTCAGTTGCACAAACCTGGCTCCAACACAGTAACTACTCTATTTGCAGCCTTCATCAATGTCACTGAGCAAGCCCCCCAACGCTACTGCAAGCACCAACAACAGAACCTTCTTCCCCCAAACCCTCAGCAATGAATGGCCAAGACCATACACAGACACACCTAGGGTTGGAGGAGGCCTGTTCCAGGAATCCCTCTAGGGCTCCCACTGCCTAGGGGTGGTTATGGATCCAACCTTCTTCACCAAACCAGAATTGTCATCTAATGACAGAAGGGCATCCCCCATACAAGAAAGAGAAATCTGTGGTTTGAGGTTTATAAGGTAATTGCAGGTTACAAATTCCTTCTTTTCCACTAGTATGCCCCTCGCTTTAAGCACTTGCTTCTAAGGACAAATTACAAGTTTTGTTCCCCAAATCCAGATAAGCAGTCCAAATGAATTGTGAAGATATGGGTCCTTCTGGCTGGGCTAGAAAGGCTCTATAGTGCTGTGTGCAGCAGACACTACTCTAAGCCTAGGGAGAAACGACAGCAGACAAATGGGAAACACTAGCCCCTAGGCACATTTGTGTTTGATTTGAAACTAGAATGCATGTTATACTCAGGAAACACAGCCAGCAGTCCACAGTGGAGAAAAACTGGGGAAAGGACTGTACCATGCAGAGACAGAAAGGATGGAGTCCAGCTGATACTGTAGAATGAAACTGGTCAGCCAGCTGAAAAATAGCTACTGGGTCATTGAATAAAGATATGTTAACAAGCCAGAAAGAGAGCAGGGGAAAACTCCACTTTCGTTGTATGGTACAGAACAAGCTAAAACTGTAACTCTATCCACCGAGGTAATGGTAATGAAAGAACAGTCTTGCAACTGCTTTTCCTCCTGTTCCTATTCACGTTCACGGTAACAGCTGGATCCATCCTAATTGCAAGAAGTGAAAGAAAGCTTTACGTTTTAAAGCAGGCGTGCACTAATCAGTCTCTCGCCAGCACGGTTTCAGACACCAGTGTGATGTGCCACCTAGCAGCTCTATTTTAAACACATGCTCACAGCTTCTCATTTGTGTGGGTGGCTTTGTGTTGTCAGGAAAGAGCACAACACATGTTCTCTCCTTCCAAGTGCATCACTTCCATCAGTCAAGGAATGGCTTACTTAACCCACCGCTTTTCAGGCTTAGCACTATTGACATTTGGGCTCAGGTCACTTTTTTTGTTGGGGTTTTCTTATGCATCATAATATATTTAATAGTGCCCCCAGTCTACCTTCTAAGATGCTCCCCCACCCTTGCAGTTGTGACAACTCAAAGCTCTCCAGGCATTACCAGACATTGCCAGATGTCCCCTGGAGCAGGGGGTGGGGTGGAGGTGGCAATCACCCTGATTTGAGAACCACTGAGCTAATACTCTAACAATTACTGACTTTCTCTTCCTTTCCCAGTCCCACCCACAAAGATCTCTAATCCAAGGCTGGGAAGAACATGTGAAATAGATCTCAGTTCATTAGAAACCAACTTCCCTCTGATTCTGAATGTTCTGCAGTAAGATGTTCAACTTGCAACAATTTCTGTTATCAAGAACAATGCTCATATCACCCTAGAAAAGCTAAACTCTGAGAATGGGGGTGGGAGGGGAAGCAAAATACTTTTGCTTTGCTTTGAGACAGTGTCTTGTTCTGTAGCCTAGCTGGCCTTGAACTTACAACCTTCCTGCCTCAGCCTGCAGAGTACTTAAGATTACAAGCATGGGGCACCATATCAAGCAAAAGTACATTTTCTTCTCAGATTCATTTGTTTTAGCATCTAGAAATTCCAGTCATGGGGTTCAATAAACTCAAGACCTATGTGAACTCAAAACACTCGAAACTCATCTCCACAATTTTACCAACTAAAATATGCAAAGCCCAGAGGGAAAAGTGACTTGCTTTAGGCCGTACATATTCCTAATCCTCTGTTTATGGGGTACAGGACAATATTTCTCAGTGTGCCTGAAGAGCTTAGGTCTCTAAACACTGATAAACTGCAGCTCTTTATAAACAAAAGTTTGGGCCAACCATGACAGTTAAGAAATGTAAATTTTATAAATGACAGAATACTGCAACCAATTAGTGCAAACAAACTTTTATTGTGAAATATTCATCCTACCCTTTATTAGGTATTACATCATCAAAGCACTTTGTGGCAATGAAAATAGCTTTTTTACCCCTCTGATTCACCCAATATTCCATTAAAGCTGCAAAAAATGTGCAATCTGCTTGAAAAATAGGTTGCTCTTATTTACTCATTTGTGAAAAGTCAAAAATTAAAAAACAAAATGATACTAGCTTACAGGGCCTCTACAGCCAATTTGCCTTTCTGTTCTCCACCTACTCCCCAAAATAATTAACAAAGATATTTTGTTTTAAATGCCTTTTTAAAAAAACCAATGCACCTTTCCCCATGTTATACTCATAAATTTTTTTTCAGAGCCCTTATTTACTTTCTTGGAAAAAAGGTGGCCAGCCTTTGTTTTTTGATTGGGAGCATATGTATTTCCTGGGAGTTCACTTTCTTTAACTTTATGCTCCGGTTTTTGACAGGTTTCCTAAGAGGCTCAGCATTTCCCATAGATTCTTCTCCTTGGCTGTTGATGTCATATCCCTGAAGCACAGAGTCTTCTCTTTTGAAGGAGAAGTTCTTGGTGGACACACCTGAGAGGCCTTTGATCTTACCACAGAAGATGGTAGGCATAGCGTCTTCAACTGAAACAATGACCTTAGCTGCTTGGGACTCACTTACAAGCTCAATGTTACTTTCAGCCTTGACCTCACTGCTGGGGTGGCTGGGCTGGCTGACCATCTCAGTGGCATTGCTGCTGCTGTTGTGACCATCCATCATGGCTGAGGCCTCGTGGAGTGTGCTGGGGGCGAAGGGCATTTCCATGTTACTGGGATGTTTCTCCATCATGGTGTGACCATGGTCATCTGTGGACCTGCTGCTGTCATAGGGTGTCTCAGAGGAAGCTTCAGACTTCCGATGGGCTGCCAGAGACAGGTCTAGGGCTGCGTCCTCTTGGAAGATTGGGGGGCTGGCTTCAGCAGCCTTGAGCCAGGGCACTGACTTCATGGAGAGATCCAGGGCCTCATTCTCACTCCCCATCTTGATGACTGTGTGGCGGCTGAGCTGGAAATACTCCTTTGGCTGGAGGATGTCTAAGGGCTTCAGTTCATCCTTTTCCAGAGGAGCCTGGGCGCCTTTAAAGGAGTGTAGACTGAAGGAAGGTGGTGGCTTGGGGAAACTGGGGCTGAACTTGGATTCAGAACTCTGAGGCACTGGGATGGGGATGGGGATAGGGACTGGCACTGGCAAGGGAACGATCACAGGGTAGGGTACCAAGAGGGTGGCTGGTGGGACCAGGGGTGACAATGGGGAGTTAAAGGGCTGTGGAGGTGCTGGAGCATACCCAGGAGGAGGCTGACAGGGTGGAGGGCCTAGAGAGCCCTGGGAGGGGAAAAAATTCTGCAGCACAGCTTCAAAGGGCAACGTGGACTCCTGTGGCTGGCTGGGAATTCTCAGGTCCAGGAGCTGAGGCTGTGCCTCGGGGTCCTCAGCCCCTTGGAAGAGGTTGTTGTGGATAGAACTGGAGGAACACGGGGCCTCCTGGGGCAAGACCAGAGGGGAGTTGAGGTGCTGGAAAACGTGCTGCTCCAACACCACAGGCAACTGCACTGGGCCCTGCGTGGTCATGACGTAAGTGGCGTTGCCATTGGGGTTGAGCTCTGGTGCAGAGCTTCCCTCCACTTGCATGTGAATGGGCATCACCACTGGGCTTTCCCCAAGGCACAGGGGCTGTAGAACAGTGGCCGCCACCTTCAGAGCCATGCCACTCTGGGACTCAGCTGGGGGGTTCAGAATGGATGGGGCCGGCACAGTCACCAGAGCCTTCTTTACCAGGTCAGTGGAGTTGATGTTCCAAGCCTCAGTGGTGATCAGCTGGGCCATGCCATTCTCCAGTCTGTTATTGGCCAAAGCAGGAGAGGAGTCGTTCATGTCCATGGACAGGTTCTGGGACTGCAGGTCATCCATCACTTGGCTCTGATGCCACTTGGCCTACAACACAGAACACACAATATGAATCTTTCTTAAGAGACTGTTTAGAATTGCCTTATGAAATCTCTACAGTCTTTAAAACATTTCCATATCTAGGTTAACAGGGGAGCACAACTCAGCTCCCTATGTATACATTCACATTACAGATATTTCCTAACATGCATGAACACACCCATATGATCAGCTGTGGTTGGAGAGACCCAGTTTAGCAGATGCTTCAGTTATAAACATGAGTGATGTAATCTCTAAATACCCAAGTGATGTTAAACAGGATATTTTAAGCCTAATACTCAGCTTATATCTTTAGCCTTCAACAAAAACAATGTTCCGTTCCACATTGCTATATCAGAAAATTAAGCTATACAGAAATTTGACTTGTTCAAATTCACATAAGCAGTGCCTAGACTTACTTTTGCCTAAGGAAAAATAAAACGTTTTGCCACATGTGAATATTCTTTGTACCACTAATTATGGAATGATTTTAAATCATGGACAACTTCAGAAAGCATTTCATAAACTCTGTAGCACTAAGTCTTCCAAAGGAGGTATGCTGTTTGAAAGAGCAGCACATTTACACAAGGGTCGTTGCAGTTGTCTCATGGTCTCCCTCCAACTAATGACATTTTGAGGAATGGAAAAACCCATTCCCCAAAGCAATGTGAAGATGGAAAGACTTGCATGACTGATCAGGCCCAGCATCACTTTCCTAATCACCTCATCTGTCCATCTGTCTGAACAGCAGCCTTTCCCAACATCTAGCTGCCAAGAGGAGAGGATGTTGATGGGATGGACAAACAGAACATTTACTGGGAACAAATATTCTCAAAGGTGAGAGAGATGTTCTTGATGTCGGAGGCATGTATCAAAGACTTCATGGGAGGCAAAAAGAAGCCCAGCACGTGTGCTTCCTGGAGGAAGCAGGGCTGTAGCTGTGCTATGGCTCTCCATGGAAACACGTCCATATTTAGCCTCGTTACCATGGAGAAGGCAGGCACCATATCTAACTCAGGGATCTGTGTAGCCCTGAGGCCTGGTTGGGCTCAATAATAATTCAATAATCCTCAGTTTTGTTGAACAAGCTTGGGGCAACTCAGATTCTAGACCTAACCATTCTTGCTTGTATAGGCTTTAGTCCTATGGTCATCTTTCTCTCCTTTCCTCACCCCCAAATTGCCATTACAATCCCCCAAATAAGGAAGAGAGGTAGGGCAGTAGCCTGTGGTGTTAGAAATAAATGAACAATGTCTCACTGCAGGAAGGCAGCTTTAACAAATGAACACTCTGTGATATTTCTAAACAACCAAAATGTGTCAGGTGTGGAGAACAAGAAGTTTTTCTGAGGAAGGAGTAGGGGAAGGGAAAGAGGAGTTAAAGGGATAGGAGAATGGAAAGGATGGGGGGAGAACAGAGGCGTGGGAAAGAGAATGGCAAGGATGGTGTGTAAATAGCTTTGGTAGGGTACACTTCAGTGCTCCTAAAGGAGCATTCTCGGGGCCTTTATACCTATGGGCAGAACGCCTTCTGGAAACCACAAGTTGACTCCGTATGCTGGTGGTCAGTAATCCCCTTTGAGTAGAATTTGGATGTAGCCTGTGTCCAGAAAGGCTAAGAGCTTACCTCATCTGAAAGGCCTGGTTCTTCATGAGAGAAGTGGCTCTTAATTCAGCCTAGAAAATGTCAGATTTTCAATACACCATTCATTCCCACACAAACATGGATTCATTAATCCATATGATCAATTTATTTGCATGCTAACACTCTACTGTGGTCTACAATTGAAATCCTAAACAAGAAACAAGGTTCCTGCTTTTATGAAGACTATGGTATAGTGAAGTCATATGCCTTTGGTCAGATAGATATTTGTTAATGTCAGAAGGCACCAAAGACATGGCAGAAGAGACGGTAGCAGCAGCGGCAGGATAAATCTTTGTTTCACTGGTACACAGCCTTATGAAGACCCTATGAACCTAAAGCCTCCTCCAGAAGGGTACAACATGTCCCTCACAGTGGCTAGAGCCCCCCAGGGAGAGATGAGGAAAAGCTGAGGTGGGATTGATGATGGTCAAGGAAGTCACCCACTCAAAATCAATTTTGATGGCCAGGAGAAAGCTTAGCAGAAGCCAAGACTGTTTTCTGATATCTTTGGGCTTCCTGTGTGTATGCAGGGAAGCAGGGCTCGGGTTATCCAGCTCTGAAGCTAAAGCCCTTCTAGAAATGGTGGCCTCCATCTATATATGCTTCCCTCAAACCAAAGGGAGAGAGGGAAACCTTCTGGATGGAGAGGGAAACCTCTATCTGCTCCTTTCAGACACCTTCAACTCAGGTGCCAGCTCGCAATGCTTCATTTCCTGGGAAACACCTCCATCCCTGCCTGACCCTGATCTAGGCCTGATACTTCCTCCAGAGCCCTCCTTCTCCCAAGTCACTGCTCCTCTCTCAGGCAGCAAGAACCAAAAACATTGCATGTTTGTTATGTGCCACACTCTCTGCTGAGAACTTCTCATGCATGACTTTGCTCAATTCTCAGAATGACCTTGCCAGAAGAGGTCTAGAATTATTCCCATGTTGTTGATGAGAAAACGGATTTCATAGGAAGTTTAAATAACTAGCTTAATAGTATGCTGAGGCTGGAGTAGAGTTCCAGGCCAATCATAGGTACTTTGGCCAAACCCATTCCCCAGAAAAAGGTGAAGCCTTAAGGGGGATATGACAGTTATCTTTGTTCACCTCTCTATGAATTTTGGCAAGTGTAATCCCCACAGTCTTTCCTTCAAAACAGAGTGCATGTGACTATGGAGGCTGGAAGGAAAGACTACTTGAGCCTAAGATCTCGTCAAAGTGGACTCCAGGTTCTTCTCAGAAAATTCATGAATCCATTATCTGGTCTCTTTTCTTGTTTTCTTCTACATGGTCTTCTTCTGTCTCCCTTCTCAATAGAGACCCTGTCCTTGAGTGCAGCCTGAAGTGGCTTTGGTGGTACTATTGGAGGACTACAAGCAAGGAATCCTCTCAACCTACTTCCATATACCCTTTTGTCCCCAGGTCACAATAGGAAGGCTCACAGAGGGCTAGAGAGATGCATTAGCGGTTAAGGCACTTGCCTGCAAAGCCTAAGGAATCACGTTTGACTCTCCTGATCCCATGTTAGCCAGGTACACAGATGAGGCAAGTGCAAGGTTGTACATCTGTACTGGATGGAGCAAGTGTTTAGAGTTTGATTGCAGTGGCTGAGGCCCTGGAGTGTTAATACTCTCTCTCTCTCTTTCTAAAAAAAAGGAAGGCTCTCAGGTCCATTTTTAGGGTTTCTTCATCTCTGGAAACAGGGCTAATAAGTGGAATGGGCTGCAGGCCAGGCCAGTGAACAGGACGAGGGAAGCAGTTTGCAATATAGAAGCAAAGGGAAAGGAAGCCGTTGGTCAGAGCTGTCCTTTAACCTCGCTGGACATGATCATCGTCAGCCATAGGAATCTCAGGAGCACCATAAGCTACTTCTTTGGAGAGCCACTGGTCCATTGGGACAGGCTGTGTTCTTCCACTCAGTCTGCACCAGCTACAGCACTGTACCTAGGGTTACCCGGGCAAAACAAATGGGAGCATAGCTTCCACAATGCAGCTTCCACATTCATAAAGGCTCTATCTCTTTTCCTCTGGTACCTACCTCACCGCCCCCCCACACACACACATTGTTCAACCTGTCAGCAGACAGCTCCTCCAGCTCTGGGTCAGCAGCCAACTGAATCGAGGTGACCATGTGTGGAGCTGGTGCTAGAAGTCCTAGTGATGTGCTAAGAATCAAAAGCAGCTCATGGATTGAGGGTTCAAAGGGCAAGTTTCTGCCCCTAAGGATGAGTCCAGAAGGCAGCTAATCACTGCAAGGAAGGAGAAGGCCCGTCCTTCCCACTCAGCCAAACTGCTGATTAATGTGGGCAGAAAGTGGGCTGGGGACCTCTTGAAATCGAGGAGCATCACAGCAGCCACTGAATTATTCTCAAGCAGAGGAGGTGGGGATTTCTCCAGAGGTAGCAGGGAGCACTTTGTGTTTGGGTTTTACAAAACAACATTTTCAAATGGGCTTAAATGAGGTCACCCAATCAGTCTGCCTGTGCTATTATGGCAGTGTGTGTCAGAGAGACAGAGATAGACAGGCAAGCAAATGGGTCCAGAAAATGGCAGCTGTATGGCTCAGTAGAACATGGAAATCTGAATGCTCATGTCACTGGAATTCCTTATTCTCTTGGTCCTCAGCCAGTTGATAGGGCCTAATACCGATTTAATCTATATATCCCCAAGATGGATACTTTAAGGTAAGTGGCAAGTAAGGAAGGGTCTGGGATAGTACCTGGGCTTGGAAATTGTGGGGTTCAACAATTGTTATATTACAAAGATCTAATTAATAATGCTGAGACCAATTCTTTCTTTTATCTGACCCTCAGCCTGGAGCCCTCTGGCTCGTATGTTTACCTAGTTCATTGGTCAGACTTTGGAGGTTAATTTTTAAAGTCACTTCCTTTCATCCACCTTCATTGAGCACTCACAGGAGCCTCAAAACTTTGTCTGGTCCGGTCCCTGTCCCCATACTGGCTTGCCTATTTCCTTATTTCTCCAGGAGTGAGAGATTGTCTCCCTCCTTGAATCTGTCACTGTATTTAGTGAATAGTAGGTGCCTAAGAAGTGTTTTCTGAATGACTTTGTATGTGAATGAGTAATTCAGGCTCCCAGAGCCTGGTATTCTTATCCACATCCTTTGGTCTCAGGACAAAGAATCATGCTATGTTTTAAGAGGCAAGGGCATTAAGAGCTCCTTTTACCTATTCCCAATCCTTTTACTAGATGAACAAACTGGCCCTGAAAGCCTGAAGCTCACTAAGGATGGTTGCTACAGACGTCCCCAAGTTCTTTCAGGAAAGAGAATATGTTTAGGCCCGAAGGAGAGTATGACGACAGCAACTAACTGCCTTTATAGCAAGGGGCTATAATGAGACAGTAGGTATAGAAGTACTACATGGAAAGGAAGAGCCCAGTGGATGGGAGTCTGAAGCCTCCCTGTGTTGGTCGGCCATACCCAGGACAAAGAAACAGGATGATTGCTTTCCTTATAAGGAGCTACATTGGCGAACAAGCTGACCTCAAGCACATCCCCCGGGTATTCAGTCAGTGGCATGTACCACATTTGCATCCACTGGGTACCCACACAAGCCATGCTACCTCTCAGGCACCTCTTCCAGAACTTTGCACATGAACCTACTTCATCCAGCCTGTAGGCTTACATACATGTTAATGTTTTTATAAAGAGATCTCATCCTTAATGTGCCTTAATTTAAAAAGCAGAACACTTGACCACTCAGATAATTTAGACTATTTTCCAGGTCCTAAAGTTCATCTATTTCTTGATTGTGAACATTTAGTATTAATATTCTCTCTCTCTCTTTCTCTCTCTCTCCAACACACACACACACACACACACACACACACACACACAGAGGGGGAGAGAGAGAGAGAGAGAGAGAGAGAGAGAGAGAGAGAGAGAGGTACAAACTCTCCCACATACATAGACACAGAGAGAGAGAGAGAGAGAAAGATGTATGAACTCTCTCTCTTTCTCCCCCCCCCCTCTCACATACACACACAGACATGCTTGAAAATATCCCATTATCCTTATCCCTAATGTCTTTAGCCACACTCTCAATTATCTTGATGACCCTGAACCAATTCAAACGGAATGGAGCTCAGAATGTCCCAGAATGAGATCCAAAACCCATCTCTGACCAAGTTTGATTATTGAGCCAGGAATCTACAGGGCACATGAGGAGGCCCTCTTAGAGGCCCAGCTCACCTTCTAGAGAAGGGTTTGATTATACTTTGTGAATTGGAAGCATCATCACCATAGAAACCACTATAGAGATTATCACATGTTGCCTGAACTGAATCACCAGGAACCTGCTAGCAAAGGCTTTTCAAGTGGCTATCTTAATGTGGAGAGTAGGTGGGAGGGGGCTGACTTCATAGAAACTCCAGATAGAAGCCACTGTTGCCTGAAAGCCCTGTGAAGCCCTTGAGATTACTGGACTAAGATCACTCAGAAAGTACTCTTAGCCTCAGAGGAAGCAACTTTAGTGACCTGAGATACTTTGGGCAGATTAAGGATTAGCAAAATCTGCTCTTTTAAAGTCTCTTCCTCTAGTCCCTATCCCACTTTGAATTGTCTTGAGGAGCCATGGCCTCATGTCTGCCCTGGGGGATGCTCTCCATCTCCCCAACAGGCTGCAGATGTGGCCTGCTCTTCTATTCCACTGAAATAAACCTCTTCTAGATTTTTTCTAATGAAGACCATTTTCTTCCCTTAAAAACAACCATTCTTTAAATGATTGTCACATGTTACTTAGTGACAGTAAGACATTCTGAGAACTATAGTGCTGGCTGATTTCATCGCTGTGCAAATACCACAGAGTGTGAGTGCACAAACTGGTTATGATGTTACTTGGAGATAAAATTGTATGGAACCACCATTGTGCCTCAGTCCAGCATTGATCAGAGCATTGTTATGTGATGCATGAGTGTATATCCTGGGAGTTTTCTCAACATATGTGTTTCCCAATGGTAAAACACTGATTGCTTTTGTTTTTATGGAGCATTTATCAGCTACCAATTATCTCTGGTTAACGTGGGATTGCCTATCTCCTTATTGCTTAAAGCAGGGTCCTTGGAGCAGCTGCAACAGAATCACATGCAAGTTTGATAGATCTAGGTGATTTTAATGGACGATCAGGCTAAGAACCCTTAATCTAAAGCCAGAGTACAGGATAGCTAGGGAACCCAACCTTCTTAGTAATTAATTTTACTTTACAGAAACAACTAAAACTATCATCATTTTCAACTCCCTCAATTTCCCCTGAGCCCTCACAGTGTCTCTCCATGTGCCCCACCCCCACAAAGAGGTGAAAAGTCTCTCCCTATTGCAAGGCTGCTTACTAGAGACCTCTGCTAAGAATACTGCACCCTGCCATCCATTACTTATTCTGAGGTTCTGAGTCTATTTTCTATTTTTGACCTAGAACTTACATCACACTTTCAATGAATAACCAAGTCATGCATAAAAATTGCCAACCATTCACTATGACTCAAAAAAGAACATATTTTTGTTCTTGACTAATATGTATGTATGTACATGAATATACATACATACACACATATTTTTTCACCACTCAGGGCATAGAATGCACTAAATATCTAAGAAGTAATTACAACTGGGTAAGAAATTGCTTTCCTCTCCCTATAGGGTATAATAATTGTCAATGACTTGCCCCAGTGACTGAATTTTTGCAGCTTTAAATACCAGCACCGGGCCTTTTTAAAATTTTAATCAAAGCTATGAACATAATTACCACTTGAACACTTGAACACATTCCCAAATTGGTTAAAATATAAAGAACACACAGAATAGTCACCTGCCTTGTAGTTGATTGTCTTTTACACACGGAGAGCTATACAGCCCTCTGAGGGGAACACGATGACCCAAATTAACTTTAGAAATGAGTCACCCAACCCACTAATGAATTTGTTAAAACCATAATGGCCACACAGATTTCAACCCCTGTGGGATAAGCAGTAGTATGAAAAAGTCATGTCAGAGAGGATAGAGTGAAAACATTAGGTCTGAACTGGTATTAGCGGAAAGTGGAAGAGGTGAATCCCAGCATCATGGAGTGGCCATTGACGCCAAGAGTTTCAAGATCATCTTGAAAGGAGGTGGAGAGTTGATGCACTGAGGTACCATAAAAGTCATTTGTACTTGCTTTATCATCTCATTACTATTGTGGTAGTACATGTGGTATATAAAAATAAGAAGACATATGTAATATAATAATGTGTGTATGGATGGATGTGTAACCCACTATATGTTCACTTTTTTCTGACAGGACTATACAAATGAAATGTTATCATTTTGCAAGAGAGGTCTCAGTGAGCATTCCAGAGTTTCTCAGCTTGAACAAGTCCAGATGAGGCCCTAGCCCAGTCTACCCTTCCTGTTTTGTAGAGTAGGAAGCTGACACTCAGTGGTCAAGTGACTTGTTCAAGTTCACAGAGTACAGTGTACACTGGGTATCAAACCTGTGTTCCTACCCTGAATCATGTTACCTATATACTCTGCCTTCACTACAAATGACAAAGGATACTGAGGCACATTTGAGTCTAATCTGTGGAGTACAGGAACCTGAGATTAGAACATCTCTATTTAAATATTTTTGTTCATTTTTATTTATTTATTTGAGAGTGACACAGAGAGAAAGAGGCAGATAGAATGAGAGAGAGAGAGAGAATGGGTGCACGAGGGCCTCCAGCCACTGCAAACAAACTCCAGACGCATGCGCCACCTTGTGCATCTGGCTAACGTGGGTCCTGGAGAATTGAGCCTCGAACGGGGGTCCATAGGCTTTACAGACAAGCGGTTAACCGCTAAGCCATCTCTCCAGCCCCAAGAACATCTCTATTTTAACTGGCACCTAACACCAGAGTACATGGGAAAGTTTAATGCAACTATCAAAACTTCCAAAAAAAAAAAAAAAAGATTTGGTGAGCAAGGAGCTTCTTCAAGAATAAATAGCCCCCTTGAATTGTTGTCATTGAAATAGAAATCAGAGAGTCAAGACACACATGATGGGTTAGGGCAATAGCTTAGTGGGTAAAGCACATGCCTCGCAAGCATAAGGGCCTGAATTCCATGCCCAGAATCCATGGCAAAAGGCCAGATATGGTAGCACCCATTTATAATACAAGCACTGGGGATAGGTGGATCCCTGGGGCTCACTGACCAGCTAGTTTAGCCCACTCGGTGAGACCTTTCCTCAATATAAGATGGATGGTAATGAGGAACAACACCTGAGGCTATTTTCTGGCTTCCACACACATATACACAACCACACATACATAATAAAAAAGGCACCCATGAGATTTTCATGACTAGTATAAAGCTCTTAGAACTCAGGTAAAATATCTACGGTCCTCCTCTCACTCAGATGCCCTAGAAGCAAGTGGATCTTATGGGGTAAGAGTGAAATTCAGAATTCCCCAGAGCTACAGAAGAAGGCACTGGTTTAGGTATGAAGGATGAGCAGTTGTTTGCAACCAAATAAAACTGGAGGAGGGAAGCCAACAGTTCACAGGCCTGATTTTTTTTTCAAGTCTTTTTTGGGTCCTACCAGAGCAGAAGAGGAGTATGGGAGACTGACGAGAAGGCACTGAACCTCTCTGGTACATGTCACATTGCGTCCATCAACTACATTTTAGCCTGCCTTTAAAAGGTCTGCAGTGATCTTTGGGACTACATAGGCCTTTGTGTGGGACAAAAGGAAGATATCAGATCCATTCATTCATTCACTCTTTCAAACATGATTTGGGTACCTACTGTGAGTCAGGCCTGCATTAACTATCCTTTGCCTGAAACCACTTTCTCTGAAGGTCCACTGCCTTCTCTCTTGAGTCCATTCTCAAGGCCTTAACCAAATCCATATTCTCCCAAGGTTATCAAGCTTTCTCCAGGGCTCCTTCAAAGCCCATATTTCTTTTAGAGATAAAGGAATAAGTATCTAAAAGAAGAATGTCAGTCCTTAGAGAATTTTGGAGGGTAAAGCTGTCTCTAAGGAAACAGGGTGCTTATTTTCCTCTGAGGGCTTCCCCTGACATGAAGAGGGAAGATGTGCCCCCTTAACACTGCACGAGCTTCCGTGGAAGGTGAGAAGCCTGCTTCAGCATCATAGGAGAACATCAGGAAGTACTCCGGGGATGACGGTGCATGTTTATCTGGATAGTGGACTGTGTAAGTCACCAAGTAGTGGTCCTTTCATTTATCCAGGGCTCTACAGCTTTCCACCAGACACTCAGGCCCCAAACATCCTCATGTGCCTGAACTCTCCAGTCTATTTTCACAGAAGTCCAAGTCATGTTTAAGGTCTCAAGCCAGGGTCTATCATCTGAAGAGCTATAGTTTGAGAATTTTTTTTTTTTTCTGGCAACAACGAAACTTCTTACATTGGGAATAGGAAGAGGGGGAGAAAACCTGCCTCTTGAAGAGAAAATACTTCTAATCAGATTGAGAGACAAAGGTTAAATTTTTGTTCTGGGAAAAAGATTGTTTATAATCCTGTGTCATTAGCAGGACATTTTCCAGAAACCAGTATGCCAGAAATAGACCCTCTGAGGGGTCACTGGAAGGAAGGGGGTGCAGAATTATACAGCACAAAGGATTGGAGTTTAGGTTTTCTCATTCTTTTAAGACTTGTGAACCTCTCATCAACCACTGGCATGGAGAAAATTCTGGCTCACCCCTGGGTACTAGACCCTTATGAGAATGCTTAGGAGGGAAGGCTTTGAGCCTAGACAGTCTGAGACTCAAACTTCAGCTTCTACTAACTTTGCCAGCTGTGTGATCTTGGGCAAGTTAATTATAAGCCTTGATTTACTTCTATGTGAGAAGAGAATTAAAAAAAATAGGACTGGAGACAGAGCTCAGTGGATAAAGTGCTTACCACTGAAGGCTGAGTACTTGGACTCAGTCCCCAGACCCCATACAAAAAGCCAGTGGTGGGCTTCTGTAATCCTCACACACGTTGGAAGATGGAAACAGAAAAATTTCCTTGGAAGCTTGGAAGCTCATGGTGAGTACAGCAGTCAATAGCAACATTGAGAGAGAGAGAGAGAGAGAGAGAGAGAGAGAGAGAGAGAGAGAGAGAGAGAGGGAGACAAGGAGAGAGAGAGAAAGACAGAGTGAGCCTCAAATGAGGCAGAAAGTGAAGACTGACCCCAAAGTTGTTTCCTGCCTTCACACACCTATCATGGAATATAATCACCCACAATCACACATCAATGAACACACACACACATCCACAAAAAATGAAGATCTCTAATGCAGGATGGTTATAGCAATTAAGGAAGTTAATCTAAATGAAATGCTTGGCACAGTGCCTGACACATGGATAGTGCTCAGTAGATCAAGGCCATCACCACTGTCCTCATCACTTTCTTCATTGGCTGCATCATCATCATCATCACCATCATCATCACTATGATAACTCCAATTTACATTGTCTTCACATTTATTATTCTCATTGCCATTGTCATCATATTTGAAATAGTAACATAAAACCCAAGAAATAAATAAGAACATCTATTTCTCTTTCGAACTGGAAATTTAAGGAAAAAGAACAGTAGCTAGGACTTCATGTGTCTGGCTTATGGATTTGGAAGCACTTTCAAAGGTCTTTTTGGCTATGCATAGTGTGATGGCTAAAGTCTGTTGGTAACTTGGTCAGATTAGGAATCATGTAAGGCACACAGCCCTAGGCTGGGTCTGTGAGGGCATCTCCAGGAAGAATTGATGGAGGAAGGAAGAACTCCCAGCATGAGCACCCTTACAGTGACAGACTATAGCTAAAGAGGTTCCAGGGAAAGTCATGCCTTCTGCCTGGACGCTTTTACAACTTACAACTGGTGCACAAATCTACCATGTTGCTGCTATCTTTGGTGGGCACTGGAACCCAGCTTCATCAGCCTTTCAATGTGAACTGAAGACCAACAGCTTTCCAGATATCCCACAGGCCTTTGGTGCCAGATTGGGACTGCTGAGACATTCATTCTTGTGGACTGAGAACCTACCAGGTTCTCCAAGTCTCCAACCTGTGGTCAGCTATAATTCAACTGCTCAGCCTGTGTCCTGTAAGCTAATCTAATAAATTTCACTTATAATACACACTCATTCTATGGTTCTGTTCCCGTAGAGAACCCTGATTAACACACATAGTTTCACTTCAGATCCTTCAGTTTTCCTTCTCTTTTGCACAAGGGCCTAAGTACTCTCTTTCCCTACTTTCCAGTGGTAATAGGGTCATTTTGTCACTCACTAAGTCAAGGGATGTATGGAGGAGTAGAGGAAGAGGGGAAAGATAAGAAGGAAAAATGAAAGAGATGTTCTGGAATGGCAGAACTAGGAGGAGAGAATATTAACGAGTGTTCATAGGTCCAAATGAGAGAGAGATTGCTTTGCCAGAAGAATGCTAAAGCGCTGAAGTTGAGGGAAGCTGTGCTAATAACGTGGGATGAGAGTTCTTTGATAGGCAACAAGGACACCATGTCAAGCTGCAAGGCTGTCACAGCTTGGTCCCTCCACAGTGTGGTGGAAGAAGATGTGCAAGTGGAGCAACTCAGAGCATTGGGGTCTTACTGAAAAATAGTACATGGTTCACAAGTACTAGCAGCACAGGTGCATAAGGAAATTGGCCCTCATTTCTCCCCTGCTGTCAAAATCATCACGCACATTCACTTAGGACTTGGCTGTGCTATCTGTCCTAGGACAAAATAGTATCAATTCACCTTCTATTTGTTTCTAATCAGTTTTGTCTCCCTTCACTTCCTATTCCTTCTTGGGCGGTCAGGATTTAGTATTTCCCATTAAAATTGGATTTTCCAGAAAGAAGCTGATAAACTCATCCTCAATGATCCGTCTAACTCTCACTAAGGTACATGACTGATAAGGCTCAAGTATTATGCTCCCTTTATTGGTATAACAAATGGAACCCAGGAGTGATAGAGCTATGGACAGAAACAGAACTCTAATTGAGGAATTTCAAGACATCAGTCATGAGGAAGAACCTCCCATTTGTCTTGATGTCTTTCTGTAGAAACAGGTGCCCACAACTAATGTCCAAGTTTGCTGCTTCTGTTAAAAGTGGAACATGGGGGGTGCTGGAGAGAAGGCTTAGCAGTTAAGGCACTTGCCTGCCACCCCTAAGGACCCAAATTTGATTCCGCAGTCCCCACATAAGCCAGATGCACATGATGGCACATGCATCTGGAGTTCATTTGCAATAGCTAGAGGCCCTGACATGCCCATATGCCAATTCGCTCTTATAGATATTTTTTTTTAAGTGGAACATGACTCTAACCTTTAGGCACTAAGAGCTAAGAAAGGACATAAAAATGAATCAGTTATCCAATCCTTCACAGATTCAATTGGTGCACATTTATTTTTCATCTAAAATAAACTTACTGATTGTGTGCCTTTTAGTGTGGAGATGTTAGCAGTATCCACAGTTGTCTATACTTCATGGCACAGGACCCTCTTACTGAACTGGCTGCCTCCTGAAACTCAGTTCTACCTTGCTAGGTTCCCATGCAGAAGTACAGGACTGCACCCAATGCAGAAGTACAGGACTGCACCCCATGAACAATGTGCTACCAAAAGGCTGCAACCACAATGGCCACTGGCCAAGATGATGAACATGGCGAGGAAGATGCAGAGAGGAGGCAGTTGGTTTTGAGTGAGCCTAACTGGCTAGTTATCTTAGTTTGAGGTTCCCCTGTGAAAAGACCACAGGCAAGTATTTGACTGAAAGAAGTGCATTTAGGATAAGATAACAAAACACCAATAGAGGTGTGAAGCAGTGATTCAGGAAAGGAAGGAAACCAACTTATCAAGCAAGCTATCACTGTGTGCAACTGGAGCTCTGTTCCACTGAGGAATGCCAGGAGACAGTGCTGAATGCATTCCTCAAAGCTATGTCAGAAATTAGGGTTTAGACACCAACTACAATCACGACTGATCAAGGGCTGTTCCTGGAAGATGTGTTCATTACTTAGTACTGCCAGCTACTATACCATGCAGGGCAGGCCAAGTTATTCCTGAGACAAAACCAAACCCCCAAAACAAACTTTCAGGGAAAGACACAGGTATTTATAGGGGCAAATGTGAGTGAACATGACAGGGCACCAACAGTACCTACTATATCAACTATGCCCTGAAAAGCTCCAGTGCTTACTATGTGATTAGCTGAATATCACTAATTGAGCCCCCCATGACCAGGTGTTTCCCCAATGTGTGGCACTTTTATGCCCAATATGAAGAAGACACAATGCTATAGTAATGATATCCATGCCGCAAAGGAATCGGGTCATGAGGCATGTGACTCGTGACCTCATAAAGAGAAAGGCACACAGGAGGACAGAGATGACTATCTTTCCAAAAGAAAATGTTCAAGTGATGATCAGCTTAGCTGACGTACTCCTTTGCTAAAATATAACTAGCCTCTCCAGAAAGTTCCTTTAATATTATTTGTTTTGGCTACAATACAAGATGTTCCTGAGATGAATCACAGAGGGAGTTTTCTTCTCTGCTGATCTTGTGTTCCAAGTCAGACACGCCCCCCCAAAAAACAATAAATAAACACTACTGCATCAGCTGCATACTGCCTAAAAATAATAATAATAATAACCTTGACCTGAGAAGTACGCAGACAATGCAGGGAAGGGGAGGGAGAGTGTTCATCTTTTTAAACAGGAAGACTTCTTTCTGTTTTCTTAGAAGCATCCCATCTGCCTGGAAGCAGCACTCTCAAGAGCAGGACAACACACTTTGGAAGAATCTCTGCAATGGTGAGTATTTTTTTTTCAAGTCCCTAGAACTTCACTATATTTATCCTAAAGCAAATATCATGGTTAGACCTAATGTAGCATAAACAATGCAAAGTTGGAGAAGGGAAGGAACAAAGATTGGCTGCATAACATCTGGCTAGTTGGCAATGAAGATTATAGGTGTTATTTCCTATTTGCTTTAGGGGAAAATATGCCTTGGGAATGCATGTGTTTATACACACACGCACACGTCCATGTGTGCACTGATGCTAGTCAAGTAGGAATGAAGCCACCTGTCTTATTCTAATGCTCAAGGGTGATGCCCAGATCAGGAGTCATGTGGATTCCTGTTCTTCCTTGCCTGTTTCATGCAATGATTTGTTCCCTCAGATTTCCCACCATGAAACATTTATTGCCCCGGTGACATGTGCACTGGACCTTGCCATGTTAGCAGGATTTCAGCAGAAGCGGTGGTGGAATAGAGGAGGGTGTTCCAGAAATTCCAGGATGGAAGAAAGGAACAAGAGGACAGGTGTGTACAGGAGGGGCCAGCTGGCTGGGCAGCTGGTGCCCAGGGCTGATAAGGTCTTGTGGAAGAGACAAGAATCCTAAACACATTAGATAGGGGCCAGTTCTTCCAAAGATGTTCAGTTCCACTCTTCCACAAGTGACTGTGCAGTGAAGGATCACCAACTCAACCAACACAGTTTTAACGTCTTCATAGGTTGCAATGAGCAGGTGGCCTCAGTTCAATGGTGAGATCCTTAGGTGAAGAGGAAAGGAAGAAACAATCTCGTTTGCAATTTAGTTGGCTAGCTCCCACAGCACAGCTTCCCCGCTGTCTCTCTTGGACGCACTCACAGGATGATAATGATATACCATTTACCAGGCCCTGCCTTACATGCCAGGCACCCTGCTAGGTACTCTGCATTTATTTTCTCTTCTCAGTTTTTCAGCAACCCCAGCAGATTGGTACCACCTTAGTTTGACTTGATTTGTTGGATTGTTGCTTCTCGATTCCTTCCACCAGCAGGAACAAAGCTGTGAGTCCCCTGGAAATGATTGTTTTGATGGGAGGGAGGGACAGATCTTTCTAGAACATGAACAACATTCACTGCAGGAAAGGCAGGTCTAAGGGAATGGGAGAAAATAGAGAACAAAGTTTCCTGGTAGCATGTGTTGGAAGAGGTGGAGCAGGGAAGGGCAGAAAATGGATGTTGTCTCCTGTCTGCAAGCAGAACTTAGAATTGCTTGGCCTTCTTCTTGACCTTGGACAGGCCTGTCCAGGTTTAGTTTCCTGGCCCAGCCTTGCCTGCATTTCCTTACCACTGTCACTGCCACTGGTAGCTCCCCGAGAGACACAGCCCAAATCAAGTGTTCCTTTTCCTTTTCAGGGCTCAATTCATGCTTTCTATGTGTACCCCAGACATCCATGTATTGCAGGGTTAGACTTCTTTTTAATGGAGTTTTAAGCGGAGGGACCTAATGGGGGGGGGGTTTTAAGTTACTAGAAGTATGCACACAAAGGAAGGAGATAGGATATCCCAATTCTTCCTCTTACGTTCTTCTTCACTTTCAAACTAACAGGTGAATGTTTTTTTTTAAATAAAGATTTTACTTTTATTTATTAATTAGAGACACAGAGAAGGAGGGAGACACAGAGAGAGAGACTGAGAACGGGCATGCCAGGGCCTCTAGCCAGTGCAAACAAAGTCCAGACGCATATGCCACCAAGTGCATCTGGCTAACGTGGGACCTGGAGGATCGAACTGGGGTCCTTAGGCTTCGCAGGCGTGTGCCTTAACTGCTAAGCCATCTCTCTAGCCTCAGGTGAATGGTTTTGGGCCCCAATGTGCTACCTTGTCACAGACAGCAAAGGAACTGGACCAACCATAGACTGAATCCTCTGAAGCTACACACCAAAATAACCTCAGCTTTCATGATTGGCTCAGCTGTTGGCAATAGTAATGAAGAGTTGAATATGCCTTGGGACTAGACTGTATCCCAAATAAGGGCTGATTCTCATTCTCCATATAAATAGCTGTGGTTGACTGAATTCACTGGACATGTCCCTCCTTCTTCCTATATTGCAGATTCCAGCATCCCCTGAAGTTAGGCGTGATCGTGTGTCTGAGTGCTAGCCAGCAGAGGGTGAGTGAACGTAATGTGTACCCTTTCTAGGCCTAGCTCCTACAAGCCTGCTCTCCATATGTAATGTTCCAATCCCTTTCTTTTTGCTTCAGCTTGATGAACAAGGGCCTTTGGCAAGCCACTTGATGAAGATATTATAGCACAAGTCTTGGCTTGGAAGTGGGATGCCCATCATCAGGAATATCCATTTGGGGCTTGAATGAAATATCAACTTCCATTAGGTTTGAGCCTTTGTACGCTTTCAATTTGTTGAAATTCATTGAAACGGCAGCTAGCAGCACCACATCTTGCGTAGCACTTCCCGGGACCCACAAGCATGTGTGTGTGCACCAAGCTGTGGGTAGGCAGACTGTCGCCACTGTCTAGGGAGTCCTACTGACTTACTGCCTCCATGTTCAGGAGCCTCCCAAAGCTACTGGCTGAAACCGAGAACCACAGAACCATCCAGATGCCCCAGCTTCTCCCACGCTAACTTTCCTGTTGTGAAAGCACCTTTGACTCTCATCTTCCTGATTTGAGTCGATTTATTAATGTGGACTCAGGGATGTTCTTTGCTTGGTTACTGAATAAATAAGCCACTGAAAGAGTGTTTCATCAGCACTCACCAAGCAGACGGGAGCAAGAGAGCTGCCTCGGGGAGTAGGGTGAGGCAGTGCTGCAGCAGTCTTTTTCCAGAGCCCTACAGCTCCTCAGACAGCCTCACCCATGCCAGTGGATGGGGCACTAGAGGACGTAGCAGCACAACACAGGTGGGCAGACCCGGGAAAGCAGGGCATGCCTGGCTTCTCACCAGAAGAAACTGCTAGGAGAACACTTCTTCCTCTCTTTGTACCTTTGGCAGCTTTGCTGGCTTGGAGCACAAGGAAGCCTGGGACTTCTGCCCTTTCCTCATGCCAGGTTCCTTTCAGTAAACTCCTAGGGGATTGTCCTCTGAGGGAGTTCACCATCCATAGCTACAGGGTCTTCAACCCCTTCCTCTTGGTACCATATTGATTTTTTTATTTGTAATATTTTTATTATTATAAAATATTCATCACATTACATTTATCATTTTAATTATTTTTGATATGTGTCATCCATAGTGCATAGTCTAGCAGGAAGCTCAGTCATGAGATATGTGCTATCCATAGTGAATAGTCTAGAAGTAAGGACATTCTCCAGATATATGCTTTCAATAGTGACCAGTCTGTAACAGGACATACATTCATATTGTTTGGATCATCACCATTGTCAATCTCCAGAATATCTTCTATCCTCATTCTCTCAGACAAAAACTCTATTGAACAGTCAAAGGCCTGTGTTCATTTGAAAATACCTTGTTGTTTATTGTTTCTATGCATTTGACTATTCTGCATACATAAGGGCAAACACACAGGAGGGGATCTTGTCACTGATTTTTTTTTCTTTTGGCCTAATATCTTTAGTGATCCTTATCAGTGAAAGTGCATATGAAAACATCCTTCTTTGCTATCCATTGCATTGAGGGTACCTGACACATTTTGTTTGTCCTTCAGTTGAGCAATATATGAATACATATAATACCATATTGATTTTTCTAGGCAAATATTTCCCATTCAAAAGAGTCTCTCCACCCACTCACCATTGCCCAAGAGAGTGTTATCACCAGCATCCATCTGCCTTTTTAAAATTACTTATTTTTATGAGAAAGAATGAGAGATTATTAGTGTGTCAGGGCCTCTTAATCCTGCAAATGAACTCCAGATGCATATGCCACGTTTTACATTTGGTTTTATGGGAGTTATGTGGAATCGAACCCAGGCTGTCAGGCTTTACAAGCAAGCACTTTTAATGGCTGAACCACACCCATAGCCCTCTTCAGCTCTTTCTTTTTTTAAGATTTTCATTTATTTTATTTATTTATTTGAGAGTGACAGAGAGAGAAAGAGGCAGATAGAGAGTGAGAGAAAGAATGGGCGCACCAGGGCCTCCAGCCACTGCAAATGAACTCCAGATGCGTGTGCCACCTTGTGCATCTGGCTAACATGGGTACTGGGGAATCGAGCCTCTAACCAGGGTCCTTAGGCTTCACAGGCAAGCGCTTAACCGCTAAGCCATCTCTCCAGCCCGCTCTTTCTTTTTCTTAAAAAAACAAACATTATTCCTCTACTTCTTGTTTCTTCTCCAGTCATGCTGACCAATCTAAAGACACATTAGAGTGATGGCACTAATCAGAACATTTCCTACACAAGTGGGGCTTTCATGTCCAAAGGGACCATGATAGACAGCTACACATCGCTTGGATGAATCTCCAAACCATTTTATGGGAGGAACAGCATTTATTTGAAGCTTACAGATCCAGGGGAAGTTCCATAATGGCGAAAAAGAGAAATACCACTACTACCAAAAAGCAAGAGCAAAAGAAAAGAAAAGAATTCCCAGGAAACTGCTTCAAAGCTGTGATGTTCCCTACCCGAGCTTCATGTTGTCCATAAAGGATAAAACAAGTTCTTAACTTAACCAAAGCTGCCATTTTAAAGATGGAAACTGAAGCAGGAGAGTCTTTCATTAGAGAGTATATTCAGGCAGTTCATTCTCCCTTAGAGGTGCTAATATTGAAATTAAGAGGAAAAAAGACCTTTTCTTTTCCAATTATGAAGTTACAAATACCATTTTGCCATCCAGGCCACTGGCTGAGGCATTGTGGGAAGGGCGGAGGGTGGCATAGGAGGTAGGAGAGCCTGTTCTTAAGGTGGAAAACTCTTGGCGCCTGTCATTTCAACTTTGAGCTCTGATACTTAGTGGCTGGGGTCAGTCACTTAACAGCACACATTTTATTGAGTCAATTCAAGGGTTGAATACTTCAAAGGCTCTGGTCTCAGGAGACCAGCAACTTTCATATTGTGGAAGCGATTCACTTGAAAACAACAAAATCTTCAGTTTAACTCATACCAAAATGAACTGTCTGATTTGAATCAGGAGACCCATCCGTTGTTGGTATCGTCTGACCTACATCTAGAGCTACATTGTTGAATCATTTTAGGCATGTGTTAGATATCTGGAAATTTTGTTTAAACGTAAACTTCATACCATACTATCAGTTTGGGTCTTAATAAAAACATAGATTTATAATCTTTAAAAATAACAGCAGCCAAACCGCAGTTAACCCAGGCAGACACTTTGCATATCGTAGGCTGGAATTCAGATTTTTTCCTCAGTGACACCTCCTCCAGCCAGGTAGCTGGAAATTCAAGAAGCTTTAATAAACACCTGAATCAACTGGAGGACATCCATTCAAACCACCACAGGAGCCATATAAATATGTTCTGTAACTTTCCCCATCATCTCAGGAAGTAGGCAGGGACCATGTCCACTTTATAAATGAGGGAGGCCAGACTTATTGCAAGCACTGTAGTAAATATCAAAGGCTAATACAATTCTCTCTAGGCCCAAGTTCCTTGGATCAAGACACTCTTGACTGGGCCCTGTGGTATCTGTCCCTTCAAAGGGACATTTCTTCTTTGTGACTCAGGAAAAGCACTAATCTTTTAGCCACAGCTCTAAACAAGTTCCAAGAACATACATCACCCAGGCTGCAGAAGCTTCCATCCCTAGGCTGCCACTAAATTCCCATGGACTCATTCTTTTCCATCAGCATTTGAGACCAAGGGATGTAGTTCCATTGAGATAGTGCTTGCCTAGCATGCACAAAGTCCTGGGTGTGATTCTCAGCACCGCATAGAAGCAGTGTGATGGCACACGTGCTTGTAATCGCCGCACTCTGGAGGTAGAGTAATTCTTGGATACATGGTGAATTTGAGGCTAGACTAGGCTGTGTGAGACCCTGTCTCAAAAACAAATGAGGTTTTCTAAAGAGCACTAGGCATGTTCTGAACCGAGGGATAAAACTGTTTGCCTAATAATGCACATGATAGTGATGTGTGTTGATTAATCTCTGGTTGTCACTTTGACAAGATTTATAGTTATCATGGAAGCAATCTCTGGGCATGCCTGTGAGGAGTTTTCCATGTTAGGTTATTTGAGGTGGGACAATCCACCCACAATGTGGGCAGCACCATTCCACAGTGTGGGTGTCCTGGATAGCATAGAAAGGAGAAAGCTATCTGAGCACCAGCACTCCTATCTTTCTCGGTTTACTGATTGTGGACATGGTGTAACCAGCTGTGCTTCCTGACCCTGCCACCCTGCTATGCCTCTCATACCATGAGAGGGCTGGATCTCTGCAAACTGGAGACAGTTTTAGTTGTTACAGCTTAGGGAAAGGGTGATACCTGCAGACCAGCGATGCCATTAGATATTCCACAATGCACAAGACAACCTGGCCCTGAGTGCTTGCTCTGACAAGGTTGAGCATTTGTGGGAAGGGCTCCCCCTCTCTCTCTCAGTCTCATACTCTGAGCATAACATTGTCACACAACAAGGAGAAAATTTCTACCCTAATAATTCCTTTGTCAGGTATTCTGTCCAGTAACAAGAAACCTTCCAAGGTTCAGGGTCCATTATAGAAGAGGTGGCAGAAAGAATGTAAGAGCCAAAGGAAGGGTAGGACTCCAGACATAAAATGGCCTGGATATCTATGACCTCACAGTGCCTAACACTACCTACACACGACCATCATAATAGGAAGAAAAGGTCATGACATCACAATAAAAAAGGGACTGATTGAGAGGGGGAGGGGATAGGATGGAGAGTGGAGTTTCAAAGGTGTAAGTGGGGGGAAGGAGTTATAATTGGGATATTGTTTACAATTATGTAAGTTACCAATAAAATGAAATAAATAAAATTTTAAAAAAGAAAGGTAACTAATACCTGATGATGATAAAGGTCAAACTAGGGACATTCAAGATGTATAATATATATTGGAAGTAATATTTTAGAGGTAGTCCCTCACCCTTATACAGACAAGACAGAGGTGGATGCCCCAAGATAGTGAGGAGCTAGCAAGCCTAGGCATGGCTCCCCTTCTTGCCACCTGATGGGTCCCAGGCATGGCAACCAGTCTTCGAGAACTTTCTCTACGCTGATATACTTACTCATGGACTCTCAGTGTCTGTGCTTGCCTCGGAGACATGTCCTGTGGCTGCCGCGGTGAGTCTGAACTCCCTGTGCAGAGCCCTTCTCTATCCTGACTCTCATCTGCCTCTTTCCACCACCCAAGGCCTCTCTTGGGTTTTGGCCTCCAGCTTGACCCGCAGCAGCTAACAAATTGCCCTCAGGGTTGGAAAGACTTCTTTAGGGACAGGGATCATGAGTGGAAAACTCGTGTCTATAAAATTTTAACATGCAGTTTACTTCCCACAGGACCTTCTCAGTGTCTGAGCTGGCTATGATGGACATGGATGAAAATTCTTTAAACTGTTCTTAAAAAAAAACAAAACAAAGTAAAACCCAAGTGACTCTCATTGAGGATATAGAAACTAAGCCACCACTTACACACTGTCGGTAAAATGTTACCAACCACTTTGAGAATGGTCTGGCTGTTTAGCAACAGCTCAGTGACTCTACTCTGGGGCATCCTTTTTTTTTCCCCCAAATTAAAACCTAACCACAAACTACTTGTGCACAGAGAGTCATAGTAATTCTATTCATTTAACAGCCATGCACTGGGAACAACACACATGCTTTCCAACAGGTGAACAGTAACTCAGTATACTATCCTCACATGAAGCCATGATATGATGCTTCCTACAAAGACATAACTTGCAGCTCAAAAGACTGGGCTGAGCCAAATAAGCCAGATACAAAAGTCTGCACACTATGGAAATTTGCTGATGTAAAATGGAATGATGAACCAAAATATTTATATTTCTGACATATAGAAACCAGAAAAAGGTGGCTGTGGGGAGGCATGAGGGGAAATGGATTGGAAATATGTCTCCAATGAGCCTTTCAGGGTGGGGTTTTTTGCCTCTTTTAGGTGGTGGTTAGCAAGATTTTTCAATTGTCAAACAACCATTTAGGGGCTGGGGAGATAGTTCAGTGTTTAAAGATGGTTTAAAGTGTTCAAAAGGGCTGGAGAGATGGTTTAGAGTTTAAGGCACTTGCCTGCAAATCCTAAGGACCCAGATTTGATTCCCCAGTACCCATGTAATCCAGATGCACATGGTTGCATGTCTGGAGTTTGTTTGCAGTGGCTAGAAGCCCTGTCATCCTCTCTCTCTCAAGTAAAGAAATAAATGAATTCCTTTAAGAAAAAAAAAAAAAAGATGCTTAAAGGTTCAATTCTATGGCACCCATGTAAAGCGAAATTTAAACTGGCACATACTGGGCGGTGAGGCCAGTTAAATCCAAGCTGGTAGGCCAGCTAAGCCTGACATTAGGTTGCAAAAGATACTGTCTCAAAGAAGTTGGAGCATAGGTACCCAAAGTTGTCCTCTGACCCCCACTTTTGCCCTATGGCATGCATACCCATACACATACACTCACAAATAAATAAATATATTTAATTTAATTTATTTATTTATTAGAGAGAGGGAGAGAGAGAGAGAGAGAGAAGTTGATAGAGAGAGAATGGGCATGCCCAGGTCTGCAGCCACTGAAAATGAACTTCAAATATACGCACCACCTTATACATCTGGTTTACATCGGTACTGGGGAATTGAACCTGGATCCTCTGGCTTTGCAGGCAAGTGCCTTAACCGCTAAGCCATCTCTCCATCCTAATGAGTGATTTCTAAAAGCTAAGAACTGATGGGTCTGTTTATTTATGAATCATTTTATTTTATGCAACTTACCCCTCAGTAGGTAAATTGCTTTAAGAGTGAGACATGAGTTTGGATTCCCAGAACTCCTACAAAGGTGAATGCAGTAGCAGCCATGTGTCTGTAATCCCAGCATGCTCACAGTGAAATGGGAGATAGAGACAGGAGAATCCCTGGAAGCATCCAAGCAACAGACAAGGTTGAAAGCAAGGACAACACTTGTGGTGTGACCTCCACACACATGCTGTGACACCTGTACTAACACACATGCACACACATAATACAATATAGAAAAAGGGGCCAGAGAGTTTGCCTAATGGTTAAGGCACTTGCCTACAAAGCCTAAGGATTCATGTTCAACTTCCCAGATCCCACATAAGCCAGATGCCCAAGGTGATGCATGTGCAAGGTCACACATGCGCACAAGGTGGCACACACGTCTGGAGCTTGATTACAGTGGCTGGAGGCCCTGGTGTGCCAATTCTCTTTTTCTCTCTTGCTCTTGCTCTCACTCTCACTCTCTCTCATAAAAAAAAAAAGCCAGTCTGTTGGGCTTGCCTCACAAAAAAAAAATAGAAAAAATAAGAAAGGCATTTAATACCATGGAAGAATTGCAGAAAGAACATGGGGAGTACTCCACTGCTCTCCAGACATGTACTGTGGGTTTTGGTAACCCTGAGACACATGTGGAGTATAGGCAGCTGGTAGCAAGGAGCAAGGACCTCCCAAGACAAATGCCAGGTTTATTTCTTTAAAAAATCAGGTACAAAGAAAGCAAAGATATCAGTCCCTAAACACACTCACGATAATAAAACTACAGAAGCCAGAAGAAAAGCCAGCCCAAGCGTACAAGATAGACATTGGGCTCTGAGCCAAAAGTGCTTACTAGGAAATGCCAATGCTATATGTTGGAAAGGAGAGAGAGTTACCAAAACAAGCAAGAGCTAAAATGTGTTGCCCCTTGGACAAAAGATACTGCTCCCCTGAAGGGTCCTGTGCCAAGGTCTTGAAAATACTAGTACTGAGGTTTCTTACATGTGTCTTAGATGTACAGAAATATGCCCACTGTAGTAACAAGACAGATAGGAATGCATTCCCTACAGAAAAGTTTCCTGGGCTGGAGGGATAGCTTAGCCTTTAAAGCATTTGCCTGCAAAGCCAAAGGACCCAGGTTTGATTCCCCAGGACCCAACGTTAGCCAGATGCACAAGGAGGAGCACATATCTGGAGTTCGTCTGCAGTGGCCGGAGGCCCTGGTGGGCCCATTCATTCTCTCTTTCTCTCTTCCTCTCTCTCTATCCTCTTCCTCTGCCAAATAAATTAATCAATAAAATAAGTCTGCTTTCCTATTTGGCATGGTGAAGAGGAATCTTCCATGCCCCAGTAAAATACTGGCCACAGACACACACATGCGCGTGCACATACACCATGTTCAGCACTCAAATAGCAAACAGAAAGGAAGCTTTCTGATCTACTGACACAGGTGAGAACTTGGGGGTTGAGCCAGCATACTACTCTGGTTATGCCCCGTTAGACCTGTGTGGCTTTAGGAAGATGACCTGACCTCTCTGAGCTGAAGTGTTCCTTGATTATGAAATGGAGAAAATTATACCCACCAGTGAAGGATAAAATGTCTAGCAAATATAGAGTTATAGTTCATTCCAGTGAATGTTCCAAATTGTTTATGCCAACCTTTCAACAGCAGCATCCTTTAAGTCAAATCAGAATTCTTTTTTTTAATTTTAAAAATTTGTACACAGTCTTTGCATAATCATAATCCATTGCTCCTAACTCTGGTCCATGCATGGTCTACTTTTTGGCTGCTATCTTACTTTATAAGTTTCTTTTTTCATTTATTTACTTATTTAAGGAGGGGATGGGCACGCCACTGCAAACAAACTCCAGATGCATGTGCTACCTTGTGCATCTGGCTTACATGGATCCTGGGGAATCAAATCTGGATCCTTTGGCTTTGCAGGCAACAGCCTTAACCACAAAGCCATCTCTTCAGCCCTATATTTCTTTTAATATTATAAAATTTAAAATAATCCAATAACATTAATGAAGCCATGTTAACACAGGAATGTGGGTCTATTGTACCATTTTTTCTCTATTGTATGTCATTAGCACTCTTATCTTGGTCATATTATCCTTTCTAATGACACTAAACACTTAGAAGAAAGTAAATCAAGGAAAGTGGATTGAAAGTACTATGGGGATAAGGATTGGAATACGGAAGTAGAATTCTCTAGGCAAAGGCATAAAGGAAGAAAGATGATAGTGTGGTATAATAGCCTTCCAGGCTCCAAGAAGGGGGAGGGTGGGAAGATGGGAGGGATGGAGAGATAGAGGGATGCAGGGAAGAAAAGAGAGAGAGGTAAATCCTGGGTGTGTGTGTGTGTGTAGGAAGGAAGCTAACAAATTCCATAGTAGGAAAGGGATGTAGACTCTAGATCACATGTGATCTTCTGACTTTCATTTCCTAGTACAATCCATTTTACAGCTGAGGAAACCAAAGGCCAGAGTGGTGTCTTGGCTTAGTAGGGTTAGAGTTAGAAATACAGGATCTCTGCATCTTCTGTGACATCACGCAACCCCTTGTACTCTCAAATGATTTGAATTTCACAGAATGCCTTTAAGCAGCCTTCCAGCAATGAAGTGACAAGCGACATTCATTCTTCTAAGCAGAACTTCTTTACTATGAGAAAGATTATTTGAAGATGATCAGGATTCTGATATTCTGTAATGACTATCTCCTTAGGGCCATGTATGTCAAAATCCATGTGAATATTTCTGAATTATTTTCTTATCATAGGTGATATTTATTCATAGGAGAAAAAATATCATAAATATAGTAGTGATATTCCTTGAAATTTGAGTTTTATGATTACAAAAGCAAAATAATTTGCTTTAATAACCTACAAATAACTGAGAAATACACAAGTTAAGTAATGATTTTGCATGTATTATAATAACATGCCTTTAGTTTAATAACTGACAAGAATTCTTATTCCTCATGATGTGGATGGAAATATTAAGGACATGGGCATAATAAAGGTTCATCTTTGGTCTTTCTTTTGGTACTCTGAGCTGAATACAAGATAAAAACAGGAGAGGAATCCATGACTAAAGTCATTTGAGTAAGTCTGACCTGAATTCTCTATTAAACCTTCAGAGTAAATGGATTTATCAAATCTGTTTTCTTCTCTGGCTGGCTAATCCCTTCCTTCCAAGAGCAGGGTTCAGCCCCTCCGCCCACTCACTCATCTATGGCCACAGACCCACGTGCTGTTTCCATTTTGCTTCTCCACACTGGGCTCTGATACAACTGCAGAAATTATGACTCAAGAGATCACAATTACTGACTTCCGAGAGCCTCTGATTTCTCCCAGGACAATAAACAAATGAGAAATCCTCTGTATTTTCAAAGACAGACAAATCCAGGCTGTTTCTGAATGGCACCCAGGCTTTTCTCTGCCTCTCATTTTTTTTTTTTTTTTCCTGAGGACTCTTCTGGAACTGTGCAGATATGAAAGTGCTAATGGCAGAGGGACTTGACATCCCTTGGCACAGGTAACAGCCATCTGCTTTTAGTTACTTCAGCTGTCTCTCCATAAGACCATGACCACTCGGTCCAGTGGTGCAACAAAGGTCACTCAAGCTATTGGCTGATAAGCAGGTCAGTGACTCTCTTCCTGAGCTCTCGGCCCTGAGCCACTCTGCCATGATGAAGGCCTAGGGGTGCTGTTAAAGCTCACAGGTGTGTACTTACTCATTCTTTGAAGTTCTAATCTGAAAAAGAAAACACACGTGCTAAGGTATAAAAATTCCAAAAGGAAGCCATCTAATTTGTAGGATACAAGTCCTACTTAATGGAATGAGACAGAGGCATGCAGCTTAGCCACTGACTGGCTGTCAGAGTATAATCAAGTCTTCTGATCTGTGTGTTTTGGTTTCCTCACTTATACAATGGCAGAGGCAATAGCAGTATGTGGACAGAACAGGGATGTTAATGAGAATGAGTCAACACATGCAGGCTACTTAGAAATGTTTCTGGCACATGTTAAGCACTCAATAGAATTAGGTATTATTATCATAATAAAAGATGGGGGACAAAGGAATGCTAAACAGAGAATTATATTTGAAATTATAAATAAGCAATAAATAAGATAAAAAGGAGGTTACTTTTCTTGTCAACAGTCTTCCCATGGCAATGGTTAATCTATTCAAGCAAAAGCCTGGCAGAGATGGCCTTTTATGGTCCATCCTGGGCAATAAGTATGGGGAAACAGTAACTACTAACAAGTCTAAAGTGACATATATAAGGTCAAGAGCATAGGTGATAGATAGAAGCCTGATAGGTGTTCACTAAGCCAGACCCCACACCACCCAAGGAAAAGGGTATGGAGGGACAGTCAACTCTGGTCACACAACAGACTTAACAAGCCACAGTCCTGACCAGTGAGATCCAAATCTTCCAGAGTAGAGTCTAGGCATCAGGATGTGAGGAGCTCTGCAAGTGATTCCCACAGCCTGAGCTGAGGTCCCCTCATCCCAAGTCTGCTCCCCCTCCCTACCACATGAATAGAGAGATTTATTCTGCCTGGCTAGTCCTCGGGAGGCCCAGATACAATTTCAATGCTCTTCCAAAAAGGCAAAAAGAAAGCCTACCAGCATGGGTAGAAAGGGATGCACACTTATTTCTGGGTTGGTAGTACTTGATATACATTCTTGGTACTAAATCAATAGGTAAATGAAGAGATAAGTGAGTGAGCGAGTGAATGAATACAAACTGTAACAAATGTCTTTTGATAATGAAGTCAATTGGTTAAAAACTTTAGGGAGGGTAATTTGAAAACATTCATACCTACTGACCCAGAAAATCTGCTTGTTGGAATCACCCCAAGGAAATACAGTCCCTGGTTGGCTTTCCTCCCAAGGACCTGCCATTCTCCTTAAAATGATCTAAGAGCTCTGGAAGGGGAAAGTGAGCATTCCAGGCAGGGTGACCATTATCTTGCAAACTCACTTCCATGGGGGGGGAGGTGATAGAAGGGCACCTCAGGTAAGGCGCATATTGTTTGTCATCCATTAGGGTTTGGGATTCACAGACTTTCACATGAGAACTCGGTGCAGACTAAGAATTCAATGGCTGAAGACAAAAGAGCTTCTTCTCCATAGAAGAACGGCTATAGAAACATTCTACCAACCCGTAGTTTGGGCACTACAATAACCTAGGCAGGGCTTGGTGTCTGTTTGTCCCCAGGATCAGTCGTCCAGAGTGAGCTGGTCACCAAAGGTGCCCCTGTTTGGTTAATGAGGTGACTCGACCTTGCAAGTTGGGAGAAACAAAACATTCTGGAGCCTTAGTCAATATATTGAAGATGGACTTCTACTTTAGGAGCTAAAAAGTATTGCTTTCTGGAATGGGATGACCTCACCTATGAGTTCACCCTGAAAGCAAAATCTCAAGGTGAGTCCCTCAGGACAGGGTATCAATTTGCCATGCAGATGATGAGGGACTTTCTCCCCTGTGTGTGTAACAGCATTAAAATGACGGAACTTTAAATTAGGAGCTGGAATCAAGAGGAACACATTTTTCAGCTATGCCTTTAAAAAGTCTAGCCATCCCATAGGAGCCTATTAGATGTTGTGTTAGGGGTACGTTCTTCCTAGTACTTAAGAGAAAAATAGAATCATCTTTAAATTTAAAAACATTCCCTGGATAAGGCCACTTATAAGAAGTTTAGTCCAGAAAAAATATTATTCTTGTGTTACAAAATCAAAGCAGGGGAAGAAAAAAAAAAAATCAAAGGGGACCATCAGTCAGGAAAAATGTATGGGTTCCAAAATGCTGTGGGAGACCGCATAAAAACATGGTAATATTTAAGCTTGTGCTAAACATACTTTTTTCTATAGTCACTTTTCACCAAGAGCGAGTTTATATAAGCTTTGTCAAATACCTCTTTAAGGATTTATACCAAGGGATTTCCTACCATTCTTGGGCTTAAAAGTTCAAGGAAGGTTATGGAACTGGGTGGACTTTGCAAGTAAAAGGCCACACAGAGGACAGGCACAAAAGCATAGTATTGAAGAGGTAACAGTTACTCCTCTGTGCCTCACTTCTCATTTATAAGGGTTCTGAGAAGTTGCCTTGAGTCACAGGCGATAAGCAGCCATTTTGTAATGCATATGGGCCGGCCATAGCTTGTGTGGAGGCTCAGAGGGCAGGCATGTGTGCATGCATGAGTGTGTGTGTGTGTGTGTGTGTGTGTGTGTGTGTGTGTGTGTGTGTGTTTGTGAGAGAGAGAGAGAGAGAGAGAGAGAGAGAGAGCTGGTACTGATCTACACTGGCAAGCCACTAAAGGAATGGGTGGTAGGCAAGTAGTGGCATCTTGGATCTCATCACTATTCCAAGAAGTTTTTTGTTTTTTTTTTTTTTGTTTTTTTCTGAAGAAGGAATAAAACCCAGTAATTCCTTTCAAAAAAACTAACCAAAGTAGTGTTTAGAAATGGTGCTAACTTATGAATCCCATCACAAGCAAAGGCCTATTCGTTGATAGAACTGTACATTCTCAACCCAAAAGGCAGGGAGAACGTCTGTTCTCCACTTCTGGATTGCAATTGCCAGTGCTCGGGTCATGACGACCTCCATGTCATCTCAGACCCACAGGGAGAATCT